>NW_026571115.1:35217431-35322431 GCF_026225935.1 Boleophthalmus pectinirostris | reverse complement strand
ATTTGTGACTGTCATGTTATTTGAGAAAGCTCATCACTTCTAGTTCCGGTTAAGTCGGTTCTTTCTGATCAGACTGTGTTCAAATAAACGTCAGATTAAAGTCTAATAAAGCCTCATGGAAGACGGAGCAGTGCCTCCAGTTGTTATAGATATTTCCTCTCACCATTTACTCATCCCGAAGTTGGATTTGGAGTGATCCGTATCTTTAATCGCTCATTTTGTCGATCTACCTGTTTTCAGCTCTTCCTTCCCTGATTTTATTTCTTAATCGGTGATAAACACAGGCTTGGGCAGCGTCATTTTGGTCCAAATTAGGGTCGGGCACTCGATTAAATATTCTTAATTGATTGTCGGAAGAATTACCGATTGATTTTTGATTAATCATTAACGTTTTGACATTAAAATGATCTAATCAACATAAATAAACTCAACTTTACAAGATCACATTTTACAGTTTGAGATTATAATGTGTTTAATGCAGCTTTGACACATTTGTTTACGTTTTACAGAAACTAAACTTAAAACCACATGACTCATTTGCATAAACTATAAGCTCCGAAAAAAACTGCTCTTTTCTTGTGCGCTGATGCAGTTCAGCTTCTGTCGGACTAAATGACACGACTCAGTGAAATATGAGTGTTCTCTCTGTGACAGAGGGATGTGGATGATGATGATGAGGAGTCTGTTCTGTGCGTGTGATTCGTATGTTGCGTTGGACATGGTTCGTGTTTTCAGAGATCAGACGTGTGCAGGTTTAGCACAGCTCCTTTCACTCACTTTATTTATTTTGGCTACTGTTGTGATGAAAAAAAAAAAGTCACACACAGCCTCGTCTCTTTACCTTACGCTACGCTACGCACGGCAACCTACCGTATTTTCCAGACTATAAGTCGCTCTGGAGTATAAGTTGCTCCGGACTATAAGTCGCTCCGGAGTACAAGTCGCTCCGGAGTACAAGTCGCTCCGGAGTACAAGTCGCTCCGGAGTACAAGTCGCTCCGGAGTATAAGTCGCTCCGGAGTATAAGTCGCTCCGAACTATAAGTCGCTCCGAACTATAAGTCGCTCCGGACTATAAGTCGCTCCGGAGTATAAGTCGCTCCGGACTATAAATCGCTCTGGACTATATGTCGCTCCGGAGTATAAGTCGCTCCGGACTATAAATCGCTCCGGAGTACAAGTCGCTCCGGACTATAAATCGCTCCGGACTATATGTCGCTCCGGAGTACAAGTCGCTCCGGACCATAAATCGTTCCGGCGTATAAGTTGCTCCGGAGTATAAGTCGCTCCGGACTATAAGTCGCTCCGGAGTACAAGTCGCTCCGGACCATAAATCGTTCCGGAGTATAAGTCGCTCCGGAGTATAGGTCGCTCCAGCCAAAAAATGCACAATGAAGAAGAAGTAAACATATATAAGTCGCACTTTTTGAGGAAATGTATTTTATAAAATCAGAGACCCGGAACCGACATTTTATCTTGAAAGGCAAATTCAAGTAAAAACAACAGAACAGAGAACAACAGACTGAACAGGCGTTAATATGTTAATGTAACATATGAACAGTTATTCAGATAATTATAGAATAAACAACAGAACATAAGTTTACCAAACTCACGATCTCACTCCAAATCACTAAATCCATTCAATTCTTCATTATCCGTGTCACTTCTGCACGACCTCCAGAGATAAACCATAGATCCATGATGTAAACAGAGCGTCGCTTCCTCTTCTGCGTCGCTGTCGTTAGTTTCAACATCAGTTCCAGGTAGAATTATTCTGGTCTATCTGAATCCCGACAGGATGGTTTCGGTATCACTGAAGTCCAGGCTTTGTCCATCCATCCAGTGACTTCCAGGAAAGTTTCATGGTGCATCCTCCCGGTTACCAGTTACCGTGAAACCGTGTTCTCCATTCTTGCTTTTTGTCAGTCCCTCACTCCAAACTTTCTTTCTGCTGCTCGATTACTGTTTTCAGCTGAATATTTCACTATTTGCCGCAAGACAGCGACTTTTTCTACAGAAGACATGCGCAGTAGAGCGAAGTGACAGTGGTACAGGAGTAATAGTCGTACTAGACACTAACACACAAACCTAGAGCCTCTCGCGTCTTCAGTCTGAAAATTATAAGTAATATATAAGTCGCACCGGAGTATAAGTCGCAAGAAACACCCAAACCATGAAAAAAGCGCAACTTATAGTCCGAAAAATACAGTACATTCGGTTTGTCGATTAAAAATGAACGTGATTGACGAAATTCTCAGTGGTTAGTCGACTATTTATGCACATCACAAGTCCAAATGTAAAAAAAAATAAAAGCGCTTTGCTCTACTGTGACGTTCGGCGATCCATCGGAGGCGCCCACAACCTTCCGACGCTTTGTTTACGGCGACGCCAGCTCCCGCTTCACACCGCCGTTCCCTAACCTAGAAGTCAGTTTTTGGATTTGTTTCTTTCATTACGTCGTTTTGGATCAATGTTGTGATTTCAACCGTCCAATTTCTAACTTAATGATCCACAGTTGTCTCGGATTATAACGATATAACAGACGCACACACGATACGTCCTCTTTAAGACTGATTTGTATATTAGTGGCTTTCTTGTTATTGTTTCGACTTTATTTGTTGTTCTAAACTGACGCAGCCCTCGTTTTCACCCTTAATTCAGTCCTGATCGAGTCCTGGTTTGTATCAGTTGCTTGTTTGTCCCAGTACAGCGCTCTGTGAGAATGCTACATATTTTTGTGCAGAGGAGCGGCTGGCTGGTGCGCACATCTCTCTTCATGTGGACAGTTTTCGTGTCTGCAGTGTGTTCTACAGCAGATGTTCACAGCTGGAGACTAGATCCAGACTCGGGAGAAGAATGGCCGCGTTGTCTCACTGTTTTGAAGCTTAAAGGAGACGTATTACGGTCGCTCCTGGCTATTCTCGAGCGCGGGTTTGTCTTTCTTTTTTTTTTTTTTTCCGTCGTGGCGATCGAGTCTTTTTCGCGGCGCCCTCTGCTGGCGGCGGTGAAGGGCGGGGCGGTTTCCGAGGGGATAAAAACAGCACGGCGACTGACAACGCGACGCCAACGGACGGGAGCGCTGACGTGTCAAGAATGTGTCGGATGAAGGTGTCTGGAAGGAGTTTAAAGCGGCACTGAGTAACTTCTGGCCAGTCTGGCGCCACCTAGTGCTTCTGCTCAGTTTCGTTTCTCTCCAGCGACTAGGTCAAGAATCAGAATACACTAGACGGTTCGCAAAAACCCCGGAAGTGCGAGTTTGATCAGCGAAGAGTCATACATTCTGTGTTGGCGACGATTCCCAAGATCAAGGATTTAAAGCCGGAAAAAAGAGAATGTTTGGCGAATTTTATCAAGAGGAAAGACGTTATTGTCCTTGTTCGTATGAGATTTGGAGCATTATGTATGTCACAACCACACAGCAGCGATCTGTTAAATTAAAGAAGTACCCATCTACCGTCGAGCGAACAAATCCTAATGCTGCGAGGTCACACGGTTTCCACGGAATGAAACCGGCTGATGAATCTGTCTACTTGTTTGCATGGAGATGTTATTGTTTTGTAGTGTTATTCATCAGTCGGTTTCACTTTGTAGAAACTCTTTGACTTCGCAGCATTAGGATTCGTTCGCTCGACAGTAGGCGGGTACTTTTTTTTTATTTAACCAATCGCTGCTGTTTGGTCGTGACGTCAAAATCCCTCCAAAATCCAGTAGGAAGAAGGACAATAACGTCTTTCCCCTTGATAAAATTCACCAAACATTCTCTTCGTTCTGGCTTTAAAAACCGTCAAACCGTCTAGTGTGTTCCGCTTCCTGACCTAATCGCTGGAGAGAAATGAAATCGAGCTGAGGCAGGAGCAGATTTATGAAGCTGGTGGAAAATACGCAAGAAATTTCCGCAGATATTTTGCCAAATCCTCGATCTCGAGAATCGTTGCCAACACAGAATGTCTGTCTCTTCGCTGATCGGACTCGCACTTCTTCTTCTTCTTGCAAACCGTCTCGTGTATTCTGATTCCTGACCTAGTTGCTGGAGAGAAATGAAACTGAGCAGATGCACTAGGTGGCGCCAGAATGACTAGTTGCTTTGACAGAATGTTCCAAAATATTATGGCTCAGTTTCATTAAGAAGTTTCTGATACGATACATACCTCGATACAGAGATATATTTCAAATTGATTCGATACGGTTCAATAAAAAATAAAGTCTAAATCATGGCTGTGATACTAAAAGTCTTTGTTAAACCACTTCTTCTTGTGCAAAGTTCATATGAAACACAAACATTTTAATCATCAAAACAGTGAAAATGTCAAATGTGTCGCATAAACGAGTTTCCTTCCACTAAAAAAGCAACAAAACTGTAGCTGTAACAAAATTATTTAGTCAAATAAACCAAAAAATACTCTTGGTTATGTATCGATACAGCAGCTCACGATATCGATACTGTATCATCACATTAAACGGTATCGATATTTTGATATTTTTGCATATTTTTGGTAAACGGACACATTTTTATACAGCGCTTTTCCACTTTCAAGGCACTCAGAGCGATTTAAAACGAGGACCCACACACATTTTCACACTCACACATTCACACACCAGTGTAGGCAGACTCTAGGTGACGAGGTGGGTGAAGTGTCTTGCCCAAGGACACAACGACAGCATTCATCTCGTGGTTCAGAGGAATCTGATTGCTCAGCCAACGATGTTTTTAATGTCAAGAGCAGAATTCGAACCGCTCAGTGGACAAACGCTCGACCGACTGGCTCTTTTCACTTTTACGCAAGTCCTGGGGTTTCAAAAAATTCAAGCTCAACTCAAACTTGGTCTGTTGTATCCGGCGCCCCCTGGCTGCAGGATCGAGAGGCTGCCTGTCTGTATTTTTGGGGTCGACTCCAGTTCCCTCTCCTCCTCGGCTGCTTTAGTCTTGTCGATTATATCTGGTTTGTGTTTTTGTCATATGCGCTGATGTTGTGGAGGGGTTTATATTTGTCTTCGTGTACGGGTTCCAGACAGTTAGTTGTAAAAAAAAAAGATAGTTATGTCAGATTCCAGATAGTGAGTAAGTAAGATAATTATGTCACAAATCGTAAATTCAAGACCCATTTGTTTAGCTTAGGAAATGTGGGATTGTTTTTAATCACTGTAAAGCGTTTTGTGATGCATTGTTTTGTATGAAAAGCGCTCTATAAATAAAGTTTGATTGACTGACTGGTTGCCCGGTGATACTTCCGGTGGTTCTGGGCCGACTGAGCATGTGCAGTAGTGCCTTTTCTACAACTGAAGGATTTTGAGCTGAGAAAAAGTTTATGATCTAAAAATAGGTCGTTTTTGAATAACTAACAGGTAGTCCCGGCAACAGTTACTCACTGTTCTGTATCACTACGCCGTGAGCATCACCATAGCAACAGGTAAACAAATGAACCGCAGTTAGGAGGGACTAACTTCAACGAAAACTAACCTTTGAACATCCATGGACGGACAAAAGGTTCTCAGATTTAAAAGAGAAATATTTTCAGTTGGTGGACTAGAAAAAACATGATATTTACGTAAGTTTAAATTAAGGACATTAAACTTTATTTGAGCAGTTTCGACTCGACAAGTAAAATTAACTAACAACACGAGAAAACACAATGTCACCAGCAATTTTGGAAGGTCAGCATCAACATCGTCAACAGTTCTCGGTGAGTTTTAACTTTTCAAAGTAACATTTTTGATCCTCAACATTCAGTGACTTTGAGTAAGACGATGAAGTCGTGTCCAAACAATAAAATGTAAAACCTTCTTCAAAATAAGACGAGTTTTCTCCTGACAGACAAACGCAACGCAACTGTCGACACAAACGAGCGACCTCACTGACTTTTTGCCGACCAGCCACTGAGCACGTGTGAAAACCGGATGTAAACAAAACCAACGTTTGCTCATATGGAATAAGTGTGTTTGTCTTAATTCAAGCAACATTTGATTTTGTTTCTTATTTTAAGTGCAGCAAGATGTATTTTCATATGTTAAGTACAAAAGTCTTGTTCCACTTGCAGATCATTTTACTCGTCAAATTAAATTTATTCAAATCATAATCAAACTTTCTTAATTCACTTCATCTTAACTTGACTAGATTTTGTTTTTTGTAGTTCGGATCGTGGTATAAACAGATTAAACTGTGTGTCTTGATGTTCTAGACTCCACACTCTGCATCTCCACAAACCTGAGTGTTTTTGGTTTTTTTTTGCCTGGACGCCTCCTCCCGCGTGTTTCCATGGAAATGTTGTTCCTTTGTAAAATCCCACAGTGTGAAATAAACTGTATCTGTCTCCGTGGAGAATGTTCCGCACGGCAAAGAACAAAATCTAGTCGAGTTAAGACGACGTGAATTAAGAAAGTTTGATCATGATTTGAGTAAATTTCACTTGACGGGTAAAATGATCTGCCAGTGGAATAAGACTTTTTGGACTTAAAACATGAAAATACATCTTGATACACTTAAAATAAGAAAAAAATACCAACTTTTTGCACGTAATTTAAAGAAAACCAACAACTTTTCATAGTTAAAATATGAAAATACATCTTGCTGCACTTAAAATAAAGAAAAATAACAACTTTTTGCACTTAAAATAAGAAAAAAAACACAACTTTTGGCACTTAAAATAAGAAAAAACAACAACTTTTTGCACAGAAAATAAAAAAAACCAACAACTATTTGAACTTAAAATAAAGAAAAATAACAACAAGTTTTTGCACTAAAAATAAGAAACAAAATCAAATGTTGCTTGAAGAAAACACACTTATTCCTTTGGCAAGTTGAATCTACTCAAATGAAAGTCAAATGTTTTTAATTTGTCATTTTAACTTATCTACATAAAATAAAAAACCTAACAACTGTTTGAACTTAAAATATGGAAAAATAACAACTTTTTGCACTAAAAATAAGAAAAAACACAACTTTTTGCACTGAAAATAAAAAACCCAACAACTTTTTGTACTTAAAATAAGAAAAACAACTTAAATTAAAGAAAAACTACAACTTTTTGTACTTAATATATGAAAATACATCTTGCTGCACTGAAAATAAGAAAAACAACAACTTTTTGCACTTAAATAAGAAACAAAATCAAATGTTGCTTGAAGAAAAACACACTTATTCCTTTGGCAAGTTGAATCTACTCAAATGAAAGTCAAATGTTTTTAATTTAAGTCATTTTAACTTATCTAGATATTGTTTTGTTTAGTTTTAACTTTTTAACTGTTGACATTCCACCTCCCGAACGTTCCACGGTGTTCCTCGGGAGGGCATCTGGCGCACGGGGCAATACTTTCAGTCCGTGTTTTTGGCCCGTCCCAGCGCCAAACGAAACAGCCATAAGTCCCCGATAGAAATGCCCGGGAAATAAACGAGCTCTGGGTCAGCCCCTCTGCTCCGTCTCATGGTGGAAATCTATTTTTAACAAGGGAGCGCTTTGAGAAGGCCCTGCCAACTGGGTCACTGCCACCGCCTGTCTGCGCCTGTCCAAACCGGCCCTGCCAAAATCACAAAATCCATCTCGTCGTAGTTACAGTAGTTTTGGCGAAAAGTCTAAATACAAGATTTGATATATGGCGGGTTTTTTAAGGTCTTACATTACGCCAAATTAAGCCGCACTGTGTTTTGTTTCATTCACACATGTTTGAGTAACGCTTTATTATAAATCTGTCCGCGTGTGTAAAGCTCAAAACGCTCCGCCGCACCTCGTGATGTCACAAAGTGGTAGTTTTCGAGTTAAGAGCCGCTCTTTAGCTTTTAGTTTACAAGAAATCGGCGAGTCCGGGGCTGAAATTACCCAAACGATTCCGACGAAGACGTATGAAGGCGTTAAACACAGAGCGGGGCGGCGTTCCCGTGACCGCACGACATCACGAGGTGCGACGGAGCGTTTCGTGTTTGGGACGGGGAAACGAAATTAGAACGGGGATCAGAAAATAAAGTAATGCGACCTTTTAATCTGCAGACGTCGGGGCGTGGGCGGAAAAAGCGGGGTGTTACGAGAATGTAAATACCGTCGACGGCAAAAACGAGGCGATAAGCTGCGTCTCGTAAAAATAGGTTTCGCGCCGACGTTTCTTAACAAATGTTCGGATAATTCTCTTTGGAAGCTTAAAGTGCACATCGTCACTTTTCTGGTGGGGGGTCCATGGAGGTGATTTTGCTTCGCTTCGCTCGGTACGTTTCACAGTTTTGGAGTTTACTGGTCAGAAATTCACGGGAAAAAAAACATCATCACTGCACGCCAACGGGGAACGGACCGAAAAAGCGAGTGCAATGTGCCGCTTTTAGACACGACTGGAAAACGCGGCGTGTTACGAGAATATAAATACTGTCGACGTCGAAAACGAGGCGATAAGCTGCGTCTCGTAAAAATAGGTTTCGCGCCGACGTTTCTTAACAAACGTACGGATAATTCTCGTTGGAAACTTAAAGTGCACGATGTCACTTTTCTGGTGGTTGGTCCATGGAGGTGTTTTAGCTTCGCTTCGCTCGGTACGTTTCACAGTTCTGGAGCTTAATGGTCAGAAATACACGGGAAAAAAAACATCATCACTCCACGCTGACGAGGAATGGAACGGAGGAAAAAGTGAGCGCAATGTGCCTCTTCTAGACACAACTGGAAAACGCGGTGTGTTACGAGAATGTAAATACTGTCGAGGTGATAAGCTGTATCTCGTAAAAATAGGTTTCGCAATGACCTTTCTTAACAAACGTACCGTTAATTCTCTTTGGAAGCTTAAAATGCACGACGTCACTTTTCTGGTGGGGGGTCCGTGGATGTGTTTTTGTTTTGCTTTGCTCGGTGCGTTTCACAGTTTTGGAGTTTAATGGTCAGAAATCCATGGGAAAAAAAACATCATCACTCCACGCCGACGAGGAACGGAACGGAGGGACGAATCGAAAAAGCGAGCGCAACGTGCCACTTCTAGACACGACTGGAAAACGCGGCGTGTTACGAGAACGTAAATACCGTCGACGTCGAAAACGAGGTGATAAGCTGCGTCTCGTAAAAATAGGTTTCGCGCCGAGGTTTCTTAACAAGCATACGGATAATTCTCGTTGGAAGCTTAAAGTGCACGACGTCACTTTTCTGGTGGGGGGTCCATGGAGATGTGTTTGTTTCGCTTCGCTCGGTACATTTCTCAGTTTTGGAGATTATTGGTCAGAAATTCACTGGAAAAAACAATGTCTACGCGAGTTAAAATGACTTAAATTACCGCATTTTTCACACCATAAGCCTCCAACGCCATCAAAAAACCATCATCGCTCCACGCCGACAAGGAACGGAACGGAGGAACGAACCGAAAAAAGCGAGTGCAACGTGCCGCTTCTAGACACAATAGGAAAACGCGGCGTGTTACGAGAATGTAAATACCGTCGACGGCGAAAACGAGGCGATAAGCTGCGTCTCGTAAAAATAGGTTTCGCGCCGACGTTTCTTAACAAATGTTCAGATAATTCTTGTTGGAAACTCAAAGAGCACGACGTCACTTTTCTGGTCAGGGGTCCATGGAGGTGTTTTTGTTTCGCTTGGTGCATTTCACAGTTTTGGAGTTTACTGGTCAGAAATCCACGGGGAAAAAAGGGAGTAACGAACCGGAAAAGCGAGCGCAATGTGCCGCTTCTAGACACAACTGGAAAACACAGCATGTTACGATAACGTAAATACTGTCGACGGCGAAAACGAGGCGATAAGCTGCGTTTTATAAAAATAGGTTTCTCTCGTTTCTTAACAAATGTTCGGATAATTCTCCTTGGAAGCTCAAAGAGCACAACGTCACTTTTCTGGTGGGAGGTACGTGGAGATGTTTTTGCTTCATTTTGTTTGGTACATTTCACAGTTCTGGAGTTTACTGGAAAAAACAATGTCTACGTGAGTTAAAATGACTTAAATTACCGTATTTTCCGCACCATAAGCCTCCAGCTCCATCAAAAAACGACGCGCAGAACACGCAAACATGCATGAAGCAGATGGCGACCGCGCTGGGAAAAACACCCGCAACCACAGTCATCACTCCACGCCGACGAGGAACGGAACGGAGGAACGAACTGAAAAAGCGCAATGTGCCGCTTCTAGACGCAACTGAACAACTGAGTCACTGCGAACACGCCGACAATCCGTTGGTCCCAGACAGCACCCTCCCTACACGCCACAACTGAACAAAGCCCAGAGTCACCGTGAACGAACAAACAAACAAAACCACTCACCCATCACACTGTTGTGTTTCCTTTAAAGTCCCACTCGGTTTATTTGTGAAAAACGTTCGAAAATAGACCATTCTATCACAGTGCGCCTTATAGTCCAGAAAATACGGTAAGAACATTTTACTTTATTTGAGGCTACATTTATATGATGAGGGTCTGAACAGAAGACAAAAAAAGTGGCATCGCGTCTTTATTTTTTATTTCGCGTTAAAACAAGCATTTTCAGGAGGAAATCTGTGTGCATACGGTGATGCAAAAGTGTGTGGAATTCGACAGTGTTTATATGCCAGGTTTCTGTGTTCTGTTTGTATGTGACGTAAATGTGTACATGACCTGAGCAGATCTGACCAGAGTTTTGCGTCTTGGGCAGCGTAGATGGAAACACTGCGGTGGAGTGTATTCAACTTCTCCACTCTGGAGGCTGGTTTCAGATTTTTGAGTTTTTAAGCCCCAAAAACGATGTTCCACAATATGGCATTAAAACAAATCTCCATGAAGACAAGCAAGTGACGCCACTACATTAAGTTACTGGTTTGATTTGTGGAGAGGAGAGTCCAGATTTTTAGTAATGAAAACACATGTAATTCAATAACTACAAAGTGTGTATGTTTTATGTCATACTTTGGAACATCATTGGGAAAGCGTCGCCACGGAGACGAGGAAGAGGCCAATGCGGGACGTACACTGTGCGATATTTTCGATGGTTTCACTCAGCCTCAGCTCAAACTGTACGACCGAATCACAGGGTTTAAACGTTCACAGCTCACGATTCATGTCCTCAAACTATACGGACGACTTCAACAGAGCGAAACCCTCACGAGAGGCGACTGGATTCAAACAGGTTTGATATTCCTGATGTATTACTCGGTTCTCGTTGCCAAAGTTTACTACACGATTAAGGCTGCGTTTATTCAATGAGGGTCTGAACAGAAGATGCAAAAGTAGCGTCAGATTTTCACTTTTTATTCCACATTTAGACAAGTGCTGTTGGGAGGAAATCTGCGTGCATACGGTGATGCAAAAGCGTGTCAGATTTGACTGGGCATGCATGCCATTCAACATGTTTGTTTCTGAGTAAACACATACGCGACCTGAGCACATCTGACCAGAGTTTTGCATCTTGGTCAGCGTAGACGGAAACACTACAGCGTATTCAACTTTTCCACTCTGGAGGGTGGTTTTAGATTTTTGCGTATTTAAGCCACATAAATGCCGTCACCGTCTAAACGAAAGGCACTTCCAATACAATATTTTTTTTACCTGAAAGAGTTCTCGTGTAAGCAGACTCTTCGTGATGGTCGAAGGAGCCGATGGCAAATGTCGTTTTTACCCATCGGCCCAGTAAACGCAACAAGAGTATTATTTATATTTGTTGTTTATTGTCCACCCAACAGTAAACAAACGGCCCCGATGCTGTTTGTAGTGTAATGTTGCAAAAGTCTTTTAAAGTTTTACACTAACGACAAGAAACTCTGGAGGATGGTTTCAGATTTTTGCGTTTTTAAGCCCCAAAAACTCCGTCACCGTTTAAACGAAAGTCACTTCTGATAAAATATTTAGTGGTTTTTACCCACAAACGTTCTCGCGTAAACAAACCCTGAGTCGATTCAAGTTGACGTGAAGTAAATTTATGAATGTAACAAGTGCGATTTTCTTAATTTAAGTGCAAAAAGTTGTTATTTTTTTATTGCAACAAGATGTATTTTCATATTTTAAGCACAAAACGTCTCACTCCGCCGCCCAAATCATGATAAAACTTTCTTAATCCAAGTCATCTTAACTTGTAAATACATGCGTTCTAGCTCTGAGTAGGACAGCCTCTCCGGAGATCTGATCTGTAACTTGGCCTCCTCATGTCATAGATGTTTTAATGCCATATTGCGTAACATTTTAAGCTAAAAAAGTCACATGGTTTAGTGTTGGGTTTGCATTGAATGTGACTCGAACAGGGCCTGACGTTTGCGGGTACAATTCACAAATTTAAACTTTTTTCAAGAGGAGGCTCAGGCTACTCGTTTGTTTCCATGGAGATGTCGTCGCTTTGGCTTGGAATGTTCCGCAGTACAGCTTTATACGTATATATTTATATTTCCACGAAGGCGAGAATGTGACGCCGCTAGACCGAGTTACAGGTCAGATGCGGAGAGATGATCCCGCTCGCTGAAAAAAAAAAAACAACAACACGGAATTTAATACGATAAGATAGACGCTGTAGGTTTAATGCCGCACTCTGGAACATTATACTCACAGCAACTAGAGATGTAACGATTTCCAAATCTCTCGGTACGATATTTATTGCGATTTTTTTGCTTTTAAAATACCCTGATAAGGTTTTGGTGTGAATTATTTACGTCAAAATCCCAAGAATTCGAGTAAAAAACATATTTCTTCATGTTGTCTGCGCTGAAATGAATCATGGGAAATGTAGTTCCTGATATTTTTTAGCTACTGTAGCTGTAAAACAATGCATTTAAGCGAAGGAACTTGTGATTCGATATATTGTGACACCCCACGATATTATTTTTTAGAGTTTTGACGATACGATATCACGATATTTCGGTTACTGTAACACAAACAAACCGTCTCTTAAAAAAAAAAGCTTAACGACAAATTCTACATAAGCCTATAACTCGCTCGTCTATGCCTCTTGCGATTGTGAACGGGGTCGCCTCTCCACAGATCTGACCTGTAACTTGGCCCGCTTGTATAATGACATTAAAGCAATAACATCCCTATGGAGAAAAGATTGATTAAAGCTGCACTATGCAACTTTTCCCAGTGGAGAGTCAGCTGATTTTTTGCTTTTTTCTTCATGGATATGTCATTGCTTTGCCTTGGAATGTTCCACAATATGGCATTAAACATATCTCCATGAAGACAAGTTACAGGTCCGATCTGTGGAGCGGTGAGTCCAGATTTGTAGTTTTGTTGTAATGAAAACACGTGTAATTCAAAAACTACAAAGTGGGTATGTTTAATGTCGTACTTTGGAACATCATCGGGAAAGCATCGCCACGGAAACAAGCGAGTGGCCAATGCCGGACGTCCACAGTGCGATATTTTCGATGGTTTCACTCAAATAAATAAATAGAAGTAGAAGTAGTAGCAGTAGAAACAGTAGTAATAATAATAGCAGTAGTAGTAGTAGTAGTAAAAATAGTAGTAGTTGTAGTAATTGTAGTAGTAGCCATAGCAGTAGTAGAAGTAGCAGTAATAATAGTAGTAGTAGCAGTAGAAATAGTAGTAGTAGTAGTAAAAATAGTAGTAGTAGTAGTAGTAGTAGTCGTAGTCATACTAGTAGTAGTACAAAGAAGTAGTATTAGTAGTAATAGTAGTAGCAGTAATAATAGTTGTAGTAGTAGAAGTAGTAGTAGTAGCAGTAGAAGTAGTAGTAGTAGAAGTAGTCGTAGTAATATTAGTAGTAGTAGAAATAGAAGTAGTGTTAGTAGTAATAGTAGTAGCAGTATTAATAGTTATAGTAGTAGTAGTAGCAGTAGGAGGAGTAGTAGTAGTAGTCAAAATAGTAGTAGTAGTAACAGAAATAGAAGTAGTAGTAGTAGTAGTAGTAGCAGTAGAAGTAGTAGAAGTAGTCAAAATAGTAGTAGTAGTAATAGAAATAGTAGTAGCAGTAGTAGCAGTAGAAGTAGTAGTTGTAGTAGTTATAGAAGTTATAGAGGTAGTAGTAGTAGTAGTAGTCAAAATAGTAGTAGTAGTAACAGAAATAGAAGTAGTAGTAGTAGTAGTAGCAGTAGAAGTAGTAGAAGTAGTCAAAATAGTAGTAGTAGTAATAGATATACTAGTAGTAGTAGTAGTAATAATAGTAGTAGTAGTAGTAGCAGCAGAAGTAGTAGCAGTTGAAGTAGTAGCAGTAGAAGTAGTAGTGAAGTAGTAGCAGTAGAAGTAGTAGTAGTAGTAGTAGCAGTAGTAGTAGTAGCAGTAGAAGTAGTAGCAGTAGAAGTAGTAGTAGTAGTAGTCAAAATAGTAGTAGTAGTAGTAATAGAAATAGAAGTAGTAGTAGCAGTAGTAGCAGTAATAATAGTAGTAGCAGAAGCTGTAGTAGTAGTAATAGTAGTAGTAGCAGTAGAAATATTAGTTGTAATAGTGGTAGTAGTAATAGCAGTAGAAGTAGTAGTTGTAGTAGTTATAGAAGTTATAGAGGTAGTAGTAGTAGTAGTGGTCAAAATAGTAGTAGTAGTAATAGAAATAGAAGTAGTAGTAGTAGTAGTAGTAGCAGTAATAATAGTCGTAGCAGAAGCTGTAGTAGTAGTAATAGTAGTAGTAGCAGTAGAAATATTAGTTGTAATAGTGGTAGTAGTAGTAATAGCAGTAGATGTAGTAGTAGTAGTAGTAGTAGTAGTTATCTATTTATTTATTTGAGATATTATTTTCGTTGTTTTCACTCAGCTCCAGCTCAAACTGTTCGACCAAATCTCAGGGTTTAAAAGTTCACAGGTCACGATTCATGTTCTCAAACTGAACGAACGACTTCAACAGAGTGAAACTCACTGGACTCGACTGGATTTAAACAGGCTGGATTTTCTTGCGACCTGCGATTACCGATCGGGAGCTGATCGTGAGGGATTAATCGGTTCTCGTTACCAAAGTTTACTACACGATTAAGGTTATGTTTATGTGATGACAGAAGACGGAAAAGTGGTGTCGCGTCTTCACTTTTTATTCCGCGTTTAGACGAGGTTTTCGGGAGGAAAACAGTGACGCAAAAGTGTGTGGAATTCGACATGTTTGTTTCTGCGTCCTGTATGTATTTTACGTAAAAGTGTACGCGACCTGAGCAAATCTGACCAGAGTTTTGCATCTTGGGCAGCGTAGACGAAAACGCTACGTCGAAACGTGATCAACTTTTCCACTCTGGAGGCTGGTTTCAGACTCTTCATGTTGGTCGAAGCAGCCGATGGCGAATGTCGTTTTTACCCGTCGGCCCAGTAAACACAACAAGAGTATTAGTTGTATGTGTTAATTATTGTCCACCCAACGGTAAACAAACGGCCCCCATGCTGTTTTTATCGTAACGTTGCAAAAGTGTTTTAAAGTTTTACACTAACGACAAGCCACGCTGGAGGGTGGTTTCAGATTTTTGCGTTTTTAAGCCCCAAAAACGCCGTGATCGTCTAAACGAAAGGCACTTCTGATAAAATATTTTGATATTTTTTTTACCCGCAAACGTTCTCGTGCAAACAGACCCTAAACCAAAACGTGGCCCGATCCCAAAAACAGTCGCACGAGTGAAAAAATCGGCTCAAAAATGGCCAAAAAATCACTACCCCTGACCAGAAAAGTTACATAGTGGACCTTTAATCCTGAATATTTCATCAACAGGCCGCACATTCCACATTTCTAAAACGTTTGGAACGCGAAACTAAATCGCTTATTGAATGCAATCCAACGTTATAAGTGAATCTTTCCAAAACAATATTCATAAACTTTTTCTACTAGGAGATTCGCCACCTGCTTGTCTCCATGGCGATGTTCCACAGTGTAGCATTACGTTTATCTGCAAGAAAACGAAACCGAATAGGCTGTACTGAATGAAGTCCAAGCACAATCGCCTTTCTAAAACCAGATTATGTTTCTGAGTCCACACGGTCCGGGGCCTGAGCGCAGATGATTTTTGCAGCGCAGCCAGTCTGAGAACATGGCTTCCTCTTGGCCCCATGTCGAGCCCCTGCCCCATTGTGGAATATCTGATCTCCATTCCAAACTGTCGGCTTCCGCTGGCGACACTCAACAGCCCGCACCGGCAATGCAAACTCATTCCTGGGCACATCCAAGGCCAAACCTCCCGGGGAGAGAGAAAGAAAGAAAGAGAGAAAGAAAGAGAGAGAACCATGCGTGTTCACCCGTATCGTTTTACACGCGAATGTGGAATTTTTCATTGGGCTTTCCGCGAGCCTTTTGTGCCGCGGTGCCTCCTCGGCTCCTGTCCGGGCTCCGGTGAAACATGCGCCGCTGATTGCGTGTTGGGGCCCACGGCAAACAGTAGGCACCCGGGCTGTAATGCATCCCCCAAGCCGGGAATCAACAAATCATAAATCAGCGGGGTCGTTCCGTGCGGAGTGGAGGAGATCGGGTTAAGGCATTCCTCTTGCGCGTAAAAAGAAGGGACAAGGAGAATGAAATCACGTGATGTTTTAGAGTATTTTAGCGGGGAGGAAAGTTAAAGAGTCGATTTTGCGTCGTGAGAGTCGAAGCACAGATGTTCAGAGCTGGTTTATAGGTCATATTTTTGGTTACGGGAGCTTTTACGCACAAACTTTAACGCGTCTTTTGGGTTTTTTATGAACTACAGTGGGATTTTACAAGTTTATCACCAAAAATACTTCATTGTAAATATATTTAAAGATAATTTGAGCATTTTCTTTCCTAAAATAGCGCTATTGATCGTCCTCGTGGTAGGCCCGGGCTCGGTTTGGCGCAGGTTACGTGGTTTTGCTTCATTAGTTTAGTTAATGTTGCCGAGGCCTCTTAGCACTTTGTCTTCTAATGGATCCAAGCCACAACTCCACAGTCAAACGCTTTTAGACGCGGATGAGTCCTCAAGGCTACAATACTTTTATTAAATTATGTATGAAACTACGGAGCGATGCGTAATATTTATCAGATGGTATTTTGGAGCTGGCGTTGATGCATTAGGGCGGATGTCATGGTTGGAGTAGAATTGTCATGTTACCAAAATGATGTTTAAAGGCGAAATGCAAAGACAAAAGTGATTTTTTATAAAAAGATAAGACGCTACAACGACATGAGAAAATCCAATTTAGGCTTTAGGCGAATTGTTTGAAAAAAAAAAAAACTATAACACCAATAGGATTCTAACTGGTATTTCTTTAAGTAAAAAAAATAAAAAAATAAAATTAAAAAAATAAAATAAGATACGCTTTTCTGTTTTTAGTAATTAAATTTTAAAGTCTACAAAATAATAATAATAATAATAATAATAATAATAATAAATAGTAGCAGTAGATGGTTTAGTAGTAGTAGAAATAGAAGTAGTGCTAGTAGTAGTAGTAGTAGTTAGTTGTTGTTGTAGTTTGTAGTAGCAGTAGTACAAATAGAGGTAGTAGTAGTTGTAGTAGAAATAGTAGTAGTAGTAATAGCAGTAGTAGAAACAGTAGTAGTAGTAATAGCAGTAGAAGAAACAGTAGTAGTAGTAGTAGTAGTAGTAGTAGTAGTAGTAGTAGTAGTAGTAGTAGTAGTAGTAGTAGCAGTAGAAACAGTAGTAGTAGTAATAGCAGTAGAAGAAACAGTAGTAGTAGTAGTAGTAGCAGTAATAATAGTACTAGTAGAAGCTGTAGTAGTAGTAATAGTAGTCGTAGCAGTAGAAACACTAGTAGTAGTAGTAGTAGTAGTAGTAGTAGTAGTAGTAGTAGTATTTATTTGAAATATTATTTGATGGCTACGAAACATCTGTAAAGTAAACAAATAAAATACATACATACATATATATTTCCTTTTTTTTTTTTTGGTGATGTGAGTTTATATTTGCACAAACTTGTGCAGTAACTCGACTCTTATTAACTCTCACATAATTGAGCAGCTCTCTCTTTTAAACGCTTCCCTTCGTGTGTTTGAGTGTTTGACCGCTTCCTCGTTTCCAGCCCTCTCCAAAAGGTCAGCGCGCAGGCCGGGCCGATGACGCACGGACGCACTGGAAGAGGAGGGAGGGAGGGAGGGAGGAAGAAGAAGGGAGGGAGAGGGGAGGAGGGACCAGTCAGCAGGCTAAACCCTCTTCTCTCCCGCGTGCAATAAATTATCTCAGCAGTAGGTGGCGCTCGGAGCTCACCCCGGACACCTCTGGAGCAACAGGAGCCGAGAGTCGAGCCTCTTTCCCTCCCCGCCCGCCTCCTCTCCTCTTCTCCCTCCGCCGTGCGCCCGCCCTCCCATCATTAGAAACCCCAGAGCATGAATTACCTCTCCGAAGTCATCCGGGTAGAATTTACGACTGGTCAACAAAAGCACGTGACCGCTCCTGGCACCCTCCTCCTCCTCCCCTTCCCCTTCCCCTCCCCTGCCAGCGCGCGTTCTGTGCGTCTCTCTCTCTCTCTCTCTTTCTCTCTCCGTGCGTCTCTCTCTCTCTCTCCTCACCCTCTCCTCCCCCATCGCGCACACCACCCCACCCCCATATTTGGACGGGCGGCATACATAGCTAAAAACGAACTACAGTGCAACGCCATAATTCACTAATACGTCATAAATCGTTGAAAGTACCCGCGTTATAACGACCAAGAGAAATATAACAAATCAAGCGGCCCTTAATACGCAACTGTTAAGGCTGCAACTCTCTAAAACAACCTAAATGAGCTCGTACTTTGTAAACTCGTTCTCGGGGCGATACCCAAATGGCCCCGACTATCAACTCCTAAATTATGGAACCAGCGGCGGCGGCGGCGCGATGAACGGCGGGACGTACAGGGACTCTACCCCGGCCACGATGCACCATGCGACGGGCGGCTCTTACGGCTACGGCTACAATGGCATGGATCTGACGGTGGGCTCCAGCCGGGGAGGAGGTGGAGGCGGCGGCGGAGGAGGAGGGGTGAGCGCCGGTAACGCCAGCGGGAGCGGCGGCGGCGGCGGTGGCAGCGGAGCCGGGGCGCACTTTGGCGGAGCGGGCGCTGTTGGATTCGGATCCCCGGAAAGAGGCTACAGACAGGCGGCCAGCTCGTGCTCCCTGGCGGATACTTCACTTCTCTCCCCGGGAAACGGCAGCAGCGGAGCGGGAGGAGGAGGAGGAGGAGGTGGGGACGCCAGCAAGAGTTCTCCGTCCAAGCAGGAGGGCAGCGGCAGTGGCGGTCTCGTCTCGGCTAACCTGTCCTCTGGGGCCGGGAGCGTCGGAGGAGGCAAGTCGCAGCGCTTCACCGAGCTGGATGACGGCTCCCCGGACGTGGAGGAGCTACACGCGGGCCACACTTCCAGCAGGAGCGGGCACAAGCATGACGCGGGGCCGGCGGGGTCAGCACCGGCGGCGGGCAGCGAGGCGCACTCTCCCCAGATATTCCCATGGATGAGAAAACTGCACATAAGCCATGGTACACGCGCTGCTGTGTTGTCTTCTTATTAACTGGCTGTTACGAGACAGTAGGGCTCTTATTTATGAAGCTAATTATACTCACCATAAACACCACGTTCAATATTTGCATGCGTAAAGCGTAAAATCTCCTTTCTTGTAGCTAAGCATTGAACGCGTTTCCGCAAAAGCACTCCTTTATTTATTTAGTGCAAACATACTTTAATATCTGATAATTTATGGTACACTAAACGCTTATAAAGACGAGTGGAGCGTGGTGCTGAGTAGCTGACATCGTGTTAATACCGGCTTTAATCTGCGCGCAAAAACTCCAAAGACGAGCCCTGTCTTATTTTACGATTGTTCATTATTATTTTAGCAAATTCCTGCAAAGCGTCATAAATCTGTCAGGAGGGGAGCCGGGGAGAGAAGGGGCAGCCCGGGCAGAGCAGCGTACGGGCGGGGGAGCAGGAGCAGACACAGCCGGGTGCGAAGAGAAGAAAGCGAGGAGAGGCGAAGGCTTTGGAGAGCTGCCGGCCTCTCTTTGAAAAGTGCAGCTTTATTACGTGTGGGAACTTTATTAGCGAGGTGAAGCAGAGGACGGGGCCATAAAAGTGCGGAGGGGAGCCGGGGGAACCGAGGGCACGGGGCGGAGGGTGGAGGGGGCGACCGCAAGAAGGAGAAGAAGAAGAAGAAAAAAAAAAAGCCAATGTGACAAATAAAAGCAACAAAGGCGAGAATAAAAGTCATGTGCGCTTTTTTGGGGGGTGACGCTTTTACGCACGTTGGTTCACTTAGGAGGGCGCATGGATGGATGTGGCCAGAGTTCGCAGGCGCGGGTGAAAAGCGGTAACACCTGTAGCCAACTGTTCAAGATGGGTTTGGGAATAGTTTGGAATCCCTTTGTGCGCTCACAAAACAGCTCGGTTGGATGAAATGTCCGTTTTGGAAACATGCGTGCGTAAAGTACTAAATTACAAGTTTATACGTCACTAAACACTTTTTACTGATGGTTTAGTGTAGAGGAATACGTTTTTATTTCTATTATTCACTTTTTGACGCGAGCATTTCGTGGTCATAGATAAAAAAACACACACTTTCGTACAGAAAAACGCGTTTATCCTTACCTAAAATTACGCACCAACTTGTTTACAACTCACTATGCTGCAATTACATGTGTTCTAGGTTTCACAGTGGTCTCTTTTACGCGTGGGTTCTAATTAGTTAGATGTACAACTGTCACTTTCATTCACAATATTTTTGACATAATAAAAGGGGTGATTTTGGCTTAGAATATGACACTGGCTTTACTAAAAAAAATATTTAGTATTTTCGATCATATTTGTCTTTTACGCGTGGATCCTAAAGCTGCAGCTGTAACTTTCACTTCCAATTTTATTTGATTTATAAGAGGGTTGGTTTAGACATGCCAACTTTACCTCCCTAGTGCTTCTCTGCGACTAGACTGCACCGTCAAAACATGAATAACAACATATAGTGACCTCTTTTTACGCGTGGATTCTAATTGGCTAACCCCAAGAGCTATAACATCCACTCCCGATATTATTTGACATTATGAGGGGGGTTGATTCTGGCTCGCCAATCTCACCTCCCTAGCCCTTTTGTGCTACCAGATAACAGCGTTGAAATATGAATAATAAACATCATGCGTGTAGTGGTCCCTCGCTTTTACGCGTGGATTCTAATTGGCCAAACCCTCAGCTGTACCTTCGACTTCCTATTGTATTTTGACAGTATAAGAGGGTGGATTTTGGCACAACGACCTCACCTCCCCCCAGGGCCTTTTGTGCTTCCAGACTGCAGAACTGAAATATGAATGATAAACACAAACTGCAACTTCGACTTCCTATTTTATTTGATATTATAGCGTGTAGTTTTGGCTTATCAACGTTTCGTTCTTTGTGCTACTCGAATGAAACTGTAAAATTAAAATAAATAAAAAAAAATACTTAAATAATAGTGTAGTGATTTCTGAAACGTGGAATTCTAATTGGCTGATTTTAAGAGCTGTAACTTCACTTCCGATATTATTTTGAGATTAAATTGTACGATTTTGGCTTATCAAATATTTCGCCTCATAGCCCCTTTGTGCGTTTTGGTTGTTTTATGAATTATAAACATAATACACACGATAAGGGCATTTTGATAGTCAAGCGAGATTGCGGCTCATTCACGCGTAGCTGCAACACCAGGCAGATAACGTATCTGCGCGTAAAAGTGCCATATTGTGCCATGTTGCGCAGCTGTGACTCACTGTAACTGTAACTGTACCCACTCCAATCCTCCAGATATGACGGGACCGGACGGCAAGCGGGCGCGCACGGCCTACACGCGCTACCAGACCTTGGAGCTGGAGAAGGAGTTCCACTTCAACCGGTACCTGACGCGGAGACGGCGCATCGAGATCGCGCACGCCCTCTGCCTCACGGAGCGCCAAATCAAGATCTGGTTCCAAAACCGGCGGATGAAGTGGAAGAAGGACAACAAACTGAAAAGCATGAGTCTGGCCACCGGAGCTAGCGCATTCCAACCTTAAAAAAAACAAACCCGAAAAAACACACAAAAAAATGAAAACACACAAAATATAGGACCAGCCCTCAGCAAAGTATCCGTCCATTTCATTTGGAGAGAGAATTCTGGGCAGACTGAACAAATATAGGGAGATTAAAGGGGAAACTTGAAGACACATTCACAAAAATATAATGAAGAATATGAACTTTTTGCGCGCGGAGATTCCAAAATGTTCCTTCGTGGACTGTATACAGCAGCACTTTCAATGTCTGGCATGTGTGTTGTCGTATTTTAACTGTGGTACAAAAACGTAAAGTGTTGTCGTCTTTTCTTGTCGTTATAGTTGTTTAAAAATACTACCTATAACTTTCTACCTACCTACTTGTTGTTTATGTATGATGTTTCGCATTTGACAGCGCTTTTTCCGCATGTGAGCTCTTATTATGAAATTGTTATAAGTTATTTAGCGCCAATATTGTGCGTATATGTTATTCCCGTGTCCTTTTTGTCGTTGTTTTCTCTATTGATGTCATTCAAAACTGCTGCTTTTTTGAAGTGAAGTCAGCGTAAGAGTTCCACGTCCTCCAAGCCCCAACCGTGTACATATAGCATCAAGTGCAATTGCTATATTAATGGTATTGTAAGTATTGAATTTGCAAAACGTTGTAAATAGTATGCTGTACGGTCGTTTCTATTGTGGCTACTCGGAGTTGTGATTGGCAGCGGTTACGTGTGCGTGTGGCTTTTTAGATACCCATCTGTTTACGCGGACTGATATTACGCGCAGGTCATTACATCTAGGGTTAGCCATGTTGTGGTCAGCGCAAATCTCCAGGAAATGAATGGAAGTCAGTGTCCCTCGATGACAAACGTGTACGTGTGGTGTACAGAAGTGTGTGTGTGTGTGTGTGTGTGTCTGTGTGTGAGTGTGTGTACGTGTGCGTGTGGCTGTGCGTCAAAACAAAATGGCTACCGAGCTCAAAGGTCTGTAAGCTCTCTGCCAATAAGCTTTTTGTATTTGTTTGTATCTTGGAGTATAATAAAACTGTGCGACGACCAAAAGTTTTTCAAATGTTGTGGTCTGAATGCCAAACTGTACCCAAATGGCTGCGCAAACCCTCCCAGAAACGCGTAAAAGCTTTGAAAACTTCAGGTTGGAGTGTGTTTGGAGAGTTCATTTCAGTTTAAGACAAATCGGTGTAATTGTATTTGTGCATGTGGATTCCAGCTCTTCATATGCAAATGTGCGGAGAGGGATGGCACGAGCCGCCAGCTGCCAAGCGAATGCCAAACTCATCAGCTCCGCTGTAGACGTGAGGGAGACTAGAGGAGCTAATGTTGCTGTGAGATGAAAATGGCAAAGCCAAAATTATACTAAATGTTAGAATTTTCCATTGGTTCAGAATTGCGCCATTTTGTGCACATTCTGCTACTTCTGGAGGCGCACAATTCTACTTGAAATCTGATAAGGTGCAACCTCAGCCTTATGACATTTGTATTAGTTGTTCATATCTCGGCTACATGAAGAATGGTCCCAGTGCAAAACAATATCTAAAACCCACAAGGAACCCGTCACTTTCCCGAGCGCAATTTAAACTGTGAGCGCCACAAGTGGCTTATTTCAAAAGACTTAAACAAGATACATTTCCATAAAGAGACAAATATACACACATGGAGCCATATCTTGACATATTTGAAACATTGAATATGTATTTATCATTTAAAATAGTCAGAATAAAAGAAATATTCTAGAGTGCACCAGTCAAACTCCCGCTCAGGGCCTGTCCTCACGTCCCGGGTCACAACGTGAACCTGAACACATCACCACGTACACACACAGTTAGAGCATCTTTGAGCTCTCCAAACTCCAAAACAACCCCCTGCTCCCCACTGCAGCGCGCACAGGCCAGGTCCACGTGACCAGGCGACAGGACAACAAAGTGCGCGCTCTGGACAAATTGCTCACTTTTCTCTAAACAGCCTGGCTTTTCCGTCCTGACGGATGCCACTCCCGGACAAATTAGGTTACCTTGTTCCAGCTGGTAAACAAGCAACTGAACTTTTCCACTCACCGGCTGCTGCTGCCTTTCTGCGCCGTCTGTCTCGGGTTGAACCCGGGGCCAGCGCCTCTCCTCCCCGCGCTGAGCTCTACCTGCTGCCCGCTCCGTGTCTGTGTATGTGTGCACGTGTTTTTCAAGAGAAGCCCCTTCTGCTTTGGGCCAAACGATAAAAAGCAGGCGGCTTTGACATTTACATGTCAAACGGATGATAGTTTTTATGTCCAAGTTGGATCGTAAAGATCAGGCCTGGCCTCAGACTGATACCTCTCACTGGCTCGCCTCTGGTCACGTGGGGTCCATAAAGTTAGTTTTATGGTTTTGGGGAGTTGACAATGTACTATATATTTCACATTCTAGAAAGCAAGTGACGGTTTAACGGCTACGCGGGGATCCTAAAGGGGTCAGTAAAGCAGAGAGGGTGGGAGAGCGTGTACGGACGGCTGAGGAGAGCTTATCCCGGGATACTGTGCTTTTGTACGCGGACAGGCTCTGGTTCTAGCCCGGGAGCTCCGGGTAATGTCTGGGGAGACTTGGACCGCGCCGATAAGAACAGTAAGTGGTGTTTGAGGACTGTCTGTGCGGGGAGGGGCGGGCTGGGAGCGGTGTAATTATCATGTCACTCAGTCAGTGTGTAGCGCACTGCATTACGGAGATCTGAAAGCTGTTGTTGTGGCGCACCGAGCCGTGTGTGTGTACGTTGCTGTCGCTTGTGCGTGTGCGTAATGGCGCACTGGGCATCTCACCGTCGAGCTGTGGACAGACGCGTCTTAGCTCGAGTATACTTTTACGAGTCTGTGTGTGGGATGGAGTTAGACTAAGTACATCCATCGAGACGTTTTCAAATTACGTTTACATCGTTGCGTTGTTTTTTAGAGAGCTACAATGGTGCGTTTTAAAATTGTTTGGGAGTTAGTGTCTGGATATTGTACTGGCCTGACTTCAAACTGAAAGCATGTCCAAACTGCCTTCTGCCTCCTCTGTTTTGAAATGTGATATTCAATGGTGGTTTTCCAAATGAGCTGATCCATTCCGTGTTTATGTTGTGTGAAACTGATATGTTGTATCTCCCCGCGGATCTCCTGATAAATATACCGCTATCATTTTGTAAAGTGAAGCCATATTTCCAGTCTTAGCGCTATTATTGCTATTGATCTAGAGGCCACATTTTTGGCACATTTACGCACGACCTCCATGTGCGTAAAAATGGCTCCAATAAAGAATATACGCAGTGGGACTTGTAGTTGTGTCTGATACCATTTGCCAAGTAGTAAATGGATGAGCACGCATCTGTGGCACGCGTCCTTGGGTAGGTTTTTAGCGAACGTGTGCGCGCATTTCCCCTCCCCTTGCGATATCCGCACAGGAAGGGCGCGAGGCAGACGTGCACAGCCAAGGCCCGTCACCAGGAGCGTCCTTGTGGGTTGTTTTGGAGCACGTACCGGGCCTGGTGTTTGACCTGTGGCGCGGGCACGGAGCTCCAGCTGAATACTGGCGTTTCGTGCGTAAAAGTGCATTTGTAAACATGGAACATAACGCAATAATATTAAACACTTTCTGTGAAATTGTAGCCACATGCACAGAAGTATTTATGAAGTATTTTTGTACACACTCCTTAGTAATTAGTAATAGTAGTAGTATTTTATTTTAAGAAAGTGACTTCTAATATATTTGTAGGGTGTGTACACAAAATCACCAGATCAAAACTGGGACGAGACCAGGACTAAACCAAGACTAAATCAGGACTAAACTAGGACTAAACCAGGACTAAATCAGAACTAAATCAGGACTAGACCAAGACTAAATCAGGACTAGACCAGGACAAAACCAGGACTAAATAAGAACTAAATCAGAACTAAACCAGGACTAAACCAGGACTAAATCAGGACTAAACCAGGACTAAATCAAAACTAAATCAGGACCCAACCAGGACTAAACCAGGATTAAATCAGGACTAAACCAGGACAAAATCAAAACTAAATCTGAACTGAATCAGGACTCAATCAAGACTCAACCAGGACTAAACCAGGTTTAAATCAGGACTAAACCAGGTCTAAATCAGGACTCGAACAATATTCTGCCAGGACTAAATCAGGACTAAATTCTGCCAGGACTAAATCAGGACTAAATCAGACCTAGACCAGAACTCGATCAGGACTACATCAGGACTCAAAGGACCAAAGCAGGAATGCACCTTTGAAGTGTCCATTATAAATTACGAAGGAGACTAGATGGTTTTACGTTGATCTTGTACTCGATTGTGTTCTACTCTGCACTGTTACTGCGATTTTATTTGCATTTTAGTGTTTTTTAAGCATATAAAAGAGAACATATTCAGTCTATCAAAAAACTTGACAAAGCGTCTTGCAAAAACTCGATTTAAATGCATAGAAATTTCTGCATTTGAAACTAAAACGGCCACGGGAAAACGCGACGCTGTACCGACGCGTGCGCTGCTGGTTACGCGGACGCACGGGATGGCACCGCGGCTCTTATTGCTCCAGTTTGTCATTTAAGCGCCTCCATTTCGGTATAGGCAATATAACAGAGCGGAGATGGAAGGTTTCCCAGGAAAAAAAAAAAAAACTCAACCTCGTCCCCCCGTGCGTAAAAACGTGCCTATCCAAATGGGGCCAACAAAGCGGACAATACGAATTACGGTCGTGTTCCGTGTCAAACCTGATTGTAACATGGCACCCTGTGGAGAGATCCCGTAGGAGATTAATGGTACATGTATTCATAAGCTTTTGGACTCATTTATCCAATAAGATGACTCCTTTACACTGTAGAAAAACCAAACATTAAAGAAAATATATTACGCTTTTTTTCTGATGAAGTTATAATATAGTTTCTTTAACCAGAAGTTGTGTTTTGTTTCATTCACACGTGTTTAAACACACACATCCTTCATGTTTACGCTTTGGAGTCCTTCTCTCAAACTGTAAACACTCTGTTCCACCTCGTGATGTCACGTGTTGATACAGAAAATGCTCCACTGCGTTTTAAAACTCCACAAACCTTCACCAGAATCATTTGGATCAATCTAGAATTGTCAATTTCTAAATAACTGAAAGTAAAAAATGAGTTGTTAACTTAAAAACTACCACTACGTTTTGCATTTTGAGCTTTGGAGATGTGGAAAAACTAATAATAAATGTGTGAATGAAAGAAAACACAGCCCCAGGTCTGTTTGTTTTCGAGGACGTGACTTAAAGCTCACAAGAGTCAAATTTGCGTAATATCGGACTTTTAATAACGCTGCTTTTGTCAAAACGGATACAGCGTTTATTATTAGTTTAATTTAGCAGCTGTGGCATTAATTCACATTTAGTAAGTGGCTAATTAAGGAGTTAGAACAAAAAGAACAGTAGTACAGGGATGATTTAGTTGCCAGTAAACATTAGAGGAGACGCCATTTGGAAAGTACCGGGTTTGTCTAAAAAAAAAAAACTTTACGACAAATGGAAACGAAACAGGCAAAGTTAAGAGTTAAGACAGAGTGGAAAATTAGGTCAAAACGCCAACACTCCCAATAACATTTCCTAATACTCATTTTTAAATTATGATTGTGCGTTTTGGCTTTGGCAATTTCATTATCTACGTTGTAAATTCACGGTTGCACAACGTCGTGCGATTTTTACGCGTTATCTGGTCTTAAATTAAACCGATTTTAGAGCTGGTGTGGACTTGGTTTGGTCCTGGTCTAGTCCTGGTCTAGCCCTGGTCTAGTCCTGGGTTAGTCTTGATGGAATCCAGGTTTAGTTTTGGGTCCAGTCCTGGTGTAATCAAGATTTAGTTTTGGATTTTGTCTTGGTTCAGTTCCAATTTCGATGTGGTCAAAGTTCTCTCAAAAGTATTGCAAAAAATTATAAGAGTTAATTAAGATGTAACTGCGTAATTACGAAGCTGAGGTCAGGAGGTTAAGGTATTAATTAAGTCATCGTGAATCATTCTTAATAAACTATTTTGACCGGTACGATTGCGCATTTCTTCACGCTCTACTTAGACTAATAAGGTGGAGCCGTTATCCATCCATTTTGTTCTATTTTGTTTAATTTCAGAGCGCAGTGGCCTTAAAGTATGCACTGTTTAAAATAAGTGCACGCACTCGACGTAAGTAGCGTTAAGTTTCCCTGGGCGCTCTGCGTAGTGTCAGCGCGTAAACTGCCCTGACTGTATTTACACGAGAGACGGCTGCTTCATCCATACTCCTCCTCGCAGCACTAATAAGAGAAAGAGAGCAAGGGAGAACGAGAGGGGAGGACTGGTCTAGCACTCAAACTCTCATTTATTACGCGTCCACTTTGCGCAACATGTGAGGAGGCGAGCCAGGCCGGGCCGATGCGTTTTCAGGGTGCTCGCTGCTTCCTCGCTGCTGCTGCCGGGGATTCCTGCCTGGCCCTGGCCCTCTGCGATGATTTTTCACCAGCTTCACAAGAATGTTTTCTGGAGGTCGCCATAAATTATACAGCAGACACCCAAAGAGAAGGAGGAGAGAGGGAGAGAGGGCAGAACGGGAAGTGGGCTTGTTTGTAGAAGATTCTTTTGGCGCAGACAAGAGCTCAAAAATGTGGTTGAAATACAGTGCGGTTATCTGAAGTAATGGTCAAAATACGATGTTGAATACGACGTTAATAAGCGCTTGAATCAGTCGTGTTTACACTGATGACGGTCTTAAAATAACCTTTGCCAGCAGAGCAAGCGTAAAAATGTCTCGTTTTACTTAAAATGCGAAAGAAAAACAACAATTTCTGAGTTGAAATGAGGAGACGAATGGTCCTGCGCTTGAAATCCCATGAAAAATGCTTCGTTTTGTATTGGCAAGCCTTGTTTTCAGATTGTCAAAACATACTCCAGTGAAATACTACTTATATCAAGCACTTATTATCTTATTTCAGATGTTGTAACTATTTGTAATTCTGAAAAAAAAGAAGAAAAAAAAGAGCGCACGCCTTGTCAATGAGGAACACTCGCCGTTTTTAGCAACTACTTCTGCGTAAATTTTGAACACAGATGCAGTATTTCATTTTTTCATAGGCCATATACGGTAACACGTTTTGGTAACTACATTTAAACAAAGCCTAGAGTGAGTCAGGCTTAGTAAATACTTCTATTCTACTCCTAAACCCAACCTTTTACTTAAGTAGTGAGTAACACTGAATCATCTGTAGTAAACTATAACAGACTAAAGTACTTGTACATTGTGCTTTAAGTCTTGTAGTAGTAGTAGAAGTAGTAGTTATCAAGTGCATCTCTATATACTTTTATTTTGAAATTCAGCCTACTGCCTCTCTGGCCTAATCATTCATCATTACTTGTGAATCCGTTGCCAGGGGTCATACGCGGGGCAAGTGCAAAAATGCGTGTTTAAATGCGTCAAAACGAGCACTTTTCAGCGCGCCGTGGAGTAATGGAGTTTCATATCACTTAAGGGCACGTGATAATTTAGAAACTGACTTAAATCGCGCCATAAAACGTTTGCATTTCGGGTTGTCATGGCAACGCCGGCACGACAAACCCGTGCGTAAAAATCAAAAAAATCCGAAAGTACCGTGCGTAAAAGTCAAAAAAACCGCTGCGTTTTCACCGTGCGTAAAACGTCTAGCCTAACTATTCCAGCGTGCACGATTTCCTGCGCTTTTTTGTGCGTGGCGTGCGTCAGCGTGCGTGCGTGCGTGCGTGTCTGTGTCAGTGGAGGAGCAGCCGTGGCCCCGAGGAAGTTCGTGTCCAGTAAACAGGAAGAAGCAAAAACTCCCCCTTTCATTTTTCATCCATACTTCCTCCTTTTAACGATGATACGGCCACACACACACACACACACACACAAACACACACATATGTACACACACACACACACACACAAGTAAAGAAGTGTGTCCACGCGGGCCTCCACACATCTGAACTCCGCGCTTCGAGAGGCGGTGCGGCCGTGACAGGACATGGGGAGGTTTGTGTACGCGCTCCTTTGTCATGCGCTTCCCGTTTATGTACACAGCGCTTCGGGCCCGCGCTCTCCGGCCGCTCCGCGCGCTCGGGCTGCGGCTGTCTTCTCCTTTGAACCCGAGGTGGTTGGTGATGATGAGTGGGTGAGTAACTCTTTGCATTGCTAGGTGTGTGCGCCTTTTGTGTGGGAGCGAGAGCGAGGGCGCGAGCGGGGAGTGTTCTGTTGTTGTGTTTGGTTTGGTGGGTGCGTTGGCAGGGCATCAGAGGCAAAGAGGTGAGTGACCCGGCCATGGGAAGATCCTGTGTACGCGCGAACAAAAAGCACTTGTAGTTTCAGTTTGACATTGGTGGGGACGCAACTGCCGCGGCGTTTATTTGCTCATTTTTCAACCTAAAACAACCGACTGTAACGAGTTTATGCAAGTAGGGTGAGAAAGTGTAACAGTTCAAACTTAAAGGTGCATTATGTAACTTTTCTCTGACATGTTGTTGCTTTAATTGAAATGTTCCACAGTGTTAAACTTGTATAATTTGCGTTTATTAATTTACAGACATTTTTTATTGCTCAGAAAACACAGATTCTTACCAGGAGCTCGCCTCTCCACAGATGTGATCTTCAATTACAGGGATTTTTATGGCTCAAAAATACGATAAAACATGCATTCTTATATGTGTGCTCGCCTTTCCACAGATATGACCTGTAACATAACTTGGAAGCATCATCTGCTTGTCTCTATGGAGATTTTTATTATTTTGCCTGAAATGAAATTGCAATAAATAAATAAATAAATAAATAAAGTAAAAAATACAAAATGCTAATTTTATTGCTCAAAAATATCACAAAAACATGCATTCTTAATATAAGCGAGCTCGCCTCTCCACAGATGTGACCTACATCTTGACCTGGAAGCATCATCTGATGGTTTCTATGGAGATTTTATTACTTTTCCTGAAATGTTCCGCAGTATTAAATTGGTATGTCTTGCGTTTATTCATTTAAAGACATTTTTATTGCTCAGAAAACACTGAATCTTCGCCTCTCCACAGATATGACCCATAACTTGACCTGGAAGCATCAGCTGCATGTCTCCATGGAGATTTTATTACTTTGCCTGAAATGTTCCACAGTATTAAACTTGTATCTCTTGCGGTTATTCATTTACAGATATTTTTTTATTTTATTTCTCAGAAAACATGCATTCTTAAATGCATGCTCGCCTCTCCACAGATGTGACCTGTAACTTGACCTGGAAGCATCATCTTCTTATCTCCATGGAGATGTTCTATTACGTTGCCTGAAATGTTCCGCATTGTTAAACTTATCCATCTTCTTCATCTTCTTGCTGATATTTTATTGCTCAAAAACAGTGCTTTCTTACTGTGAGCGGACTTGCCTCTCCACAGACGTGACCTGGTACTTGACTCAGAAATGCCATCTTCTCATCTCCATGGTGATGTTTCTACTTTGCGTGAAATGTTACGCACTTTTTATTTTATAACTGGCATTTGGTTTAGCTCAAGAACAGACACTACCTCCAAAAACATGCTTTATTTTTCTTTTTTACTTGGAGCGAACTTGCCTCTCCACGGACGTTACCCGTAACTTGACCTGGAGTCGTCCTCTTCTCGTCTCCATGGAGATGTTGCTACTTTGCGTGAAATGTTCCGCACTTTTTATCTCATAACTGGCATTTTGTATTTCTCAGAAACAGAGGCTACCTTCAAAAACATGATTTCTTTTTTATATATATATATTTTTTTACCAGGAGTGGACTTGCCTCTCCGTGGACGTTACCTGTTACTTGACCTGGAGGCACTGTCTTCTTGTCGCCATGGAGACTGCATTGCTTTGCCTGAAATGTTCCGCAGTATTAAACTTATCCATCTTCTTCAATCGCTGACATTTTATTGCTCAGAAACAGTGCTTTCTTACTGTGAGTGGACTTGCCTCTCCACAGACGTGACCTGGTACTTCACTCAGAATTGCCATGTTCTTGTTTCCATGGAGATGCGTGAAATGTTCCACACTTTTTATCTCATAACTGCCATTTTGTCTCGCTCAAAAACAGAGGCTACCTCCAAAAACACGCTTTTTTTTCTTTTTTTTTGTACTAGGAGCGGACTCGCCTCTCCACAGATGTGACCAGTTACTTGACCTGGAAGCTGCTTGTCTCCATGGTGACTGTATTACTTTGCCATGAAATGTTCCATAGTATTAAACAACATCTATATTTTCCCAATCAGATATTTATTTATTTATTACCCTAAAAGAACGTAAAGTAAACTTACGAGCGAACTCTCCTCTCCGCGGACGTTACCCGTAACTTGACCTGGAGTCGTCGTCTTCTCGTCTCCATGGAGATGTTGCTACTCTGCGTGAAATGTTCCGCACTTTTATTTTATAACTGACATTTTGTCTTCCTAAAAAACAGACGCTACCTTCAAAAACATGCATTATTTTTCTTTTTTTACCAGGAGCGGACTCGCCTCTCCACAGACGTGACCAGTGACTTGATCTGGAAGCTGCTCGTCTCCATGGCGATTGTAGGATGAAGATAGATAACGTTTAATACTGTGGAACATTTCAGACAATCAGACAATCTGTATTATTCTAAAAAAAAAAACATTCAAACTTCCCAGCGAACTCGCCTCTCCGCGGACGTTACCCGTTATTTGACCTGGAGTCGCAGTCTTCTCGTCGTCATGGAGACTGCATTGCTTTGCCTGAAATGTTCCGCAGTACACACCAAAAAACCCTAATGAATAAACATGCGTCCTTACGATAAAACGAGCTCGTCTCTCCACAAATCTGGACGCGAAATCTGCTCGTTTCCGTGGCGATAAATCGATTAAAAGCCGTACTTTGGGACATTTTAGGCCAGAAATTGAGTCGACGGATCTGGACCGAGTTTATAAATCCGAGGCGACATTAAATTACGGTCGTGTTTGTTGAAATTTTGCACATAAATGAGGCCAAACGCAATAACAGAAACGGCCGGCGCTGTTTCCGTGGAAGGGAAAGGAACAATAATTTTGTTAAGCGTAATTTGGTTTGGTAAACAGCGGTGGCGACGGCGTTTTGCAGCGTTTACGGCTCGTTTCAAACGGCAAAACAATGGAACAGAAACAGGCGAAGTTGAGACGCAGCATGTGTTTAGAAGGAGATCGGAAAATTATAGGTCAAAAAGCCGACACGCCCGGCGGCATTTCCTAATACTGCAAAACGATGACTGGACACATTTCATAATCGAGTCATTCAGAGTTGACTAACACCGTGACAAATACTCGTACTTCTTGTTGTCTGGGCTCAAATGCTAATCATTTTTTGACCTGGTGTGAACTTCTGGTCTGGTCGAAGTTCAGTTTGGGGTTTAGATCTGGTTTAGTCCCATTTTTGAGTACTTCTGAAGCGCGATTGTACTTCAAATCTGCAAATCTGCAAACGCCAATCAATTGTAAAGATGGATTGATTTGAAAAATGTCATATATTTGTGGTTAAATTGGAGTCATTTTAGACCTGATGTGGACTCGGGTTCGTCCAGGTTCAGTCCTGGTCTATAATTTTGTGTTTAGGTCCCAATTTTGATATTCTGCAAGTACGATCGCACCATAAATCTGCAAGAATTAAGCAACTTAAATAAATAAAGGACATTTAGCTCTCAAAAAAGTGTATTTCCTTCAGAATTTTCACTTCATTTAGGTCTTAAATTTAACCCATTTTAGACCTGATGTGGACTTGGTTTGGTCCTGTTCTAGTAGTTGTTTCGTCCCGGTCTAATCCAGGTTCAGTTTTGGGTTTAGTTCTGGTTTAGTCCCAATTTTGAGTACTTTTGAAGCGTGATTGTACTTCAAATCTGTCATACTTTATTGTTTTTTTGGTTAGAAATTGGAGCTATTTCAGACCTGATGTGGACTTGGTTTGGTCCTGTTCAAGTACTTGTTTAGTTCTGGTCTAGTCGAGGTTCAGTTTGAGGTTTAGTTCCACTTTTGAGTACTTCTGAAGTGCAATTGTACTTCAAATCTGCAAATCTGCCAATCAAGTTTGGTCTTCAATGTCTGTTCAATCTAATAAGTGAAGCATGCATTGTACTTCAAATCTGCAAATCTGCAATCTCCAATCAATTGTAAAGATGGACTGATTTAAAAAACGTCATATATTTGTGGTTAAATTGGAGCCATTTTAGACCCAATGTGGACTTGGTTTGGTCCTGTTCTAGTAGTTGTTTTGTCCTGGTTTAACCAGGTTTACTTTTGGGTTTAGTCCTGGTTTAGTCCCACTTTTGTGTACTTTTTAAGCGTGATTGTACTTCATATTTGTCGTATATTTATTGTATTGTTTTTTGGTTATAAATTGGAGCTGTTTTAGACCTGATGTGGACTTGGGTTGGTCCTGTTTGATCCTGGTTTAGTCCTGGTCTGTAGTTTTGGGTTTAGGTCCCAATTTTGATATACTGTCCATACGGTCGCACCATAGCTCTCAAAAAACAACCAGAAAACATATTTTCCTTCAGAATTTTCTCGTTATTTGGTCTTAAATTGAACCCATTTTAGACCTGATGTGGACTTGGTTTGGTCCTGTTCTTGTACTTTGTTTTGTCCCGATCTAATCCAGGTTTAGTTTCGGGTTTAGTTCTGGATTAGTCCCACTTTTTGGTTATAAATTGGACTCATTTTAGACTTGATTTGGACTTGGGTTGGTCCTCTTGGTTTAGGACATTTAGCTCTTAAAAACAATGCATTTCCTTCCGAATTTTCTCTTCATTTGGTCTTAAATTGAACCCATTTGAGACCTGATGTGGACTTGGTTCGGCCCTGTTCTAGTACTTGTTTAGTTCTGGTCCAGTCGAGGTTCAGTTTGGGGTTTAGTCTTGGTTTAGTCCCATTTTTGAGTACTTCTGAAGTGTGATTTTACTTCAAATTTGTCGTACAGTTATTGTTTTTTGGTTATAAATTGGAGCTGTTTTAAACCTGATGCGGACTTGGGTTGGTCCTGTTCGATCCTGGTTTAGTCCTGGTCCGTAGTTTTGGGTTTAGTTCCCAATTTTGATATTTTGCACATATGATCACACCATAAATTTGCAAGGAACTAAGCAACTTTAAATAAATGAAAGGGCATTTAGCTTTCAAAAAAGTGTATTTCCTTCAGTATTTTCTCTTCATTTGGTCTTAAATTGAACCAATTTTAGACCTGATGTGGACTTGGTTTGGTCCTGTTCTGGTACTTGTTTAGTTCTGGTCTAGTCGAGGTTCAGTTTGAGGTTTAGTCCCACTTTTTTTGTACCTTTGAAGCATGATTGTACTTCAAATCCGCAAGCTCCAATCAATTGTAAGGATAGATTTTAAACCGTCATATATTTGTGTTTTTTTTGTTATAAATTTGAGCCACTTTAGACCTCATGTGGACTTGGATTGGTCCTACTCGATCCTGGTTTAGTCTTGGTCTAGATCAGGGGAGTCAAACTCAAATTCACAGAGAGACAAAATGAAAAACTGGGACTAAGTCGTGGGCCAAACTAAATATTTAATGGAAATTTTCAACAACATCTGCATGTTTTCTCTTCTTTCGAGATATGTAATGTTAAACCTTTTCTTCTTAAAATAAATGTTTAATAATATTTTTGCTTAAACATTGAATCCAGAACAAACAAAATATAAAATAATAACACAATTTTAAATAAATAATGTCTCTATAGTCTATCTGTAACCGGCGGGCAGCTCTAATACAGATTTGACATGATCTCACGGGCCAAATATTATTATATCGCGGGCCAAATTTGGCCCCTGGGCCTGAGTTTGACATGTTTGGTCTAGAATTTTGGGTTTAGTCTCCATATATTGATATATCGTATCAATATATCATGTAGTTTAATGTGATGATACAGTATCGATATCGTGAGCTGCTTTAAGAGTATTTTTTTGGTTTATTTTACTCAATTATGTAGTTGCAGCTACAGTTTTGTTGCGTTTTTAGAGGAATGAAACTCGTTTATGCAACATATTTGAAATTTTCACTGTTTTGATGATTAAAATGTTTGTGTTTCATTTGAACTTTGCACAAGAAGAAGTGGTTTAACAAAGACTTTTAGTATCACAGACATGATTTAGTCTTTATTGTTTATTGAACCGTATCAAATCGATTTCAAATATATCGTATTGAACCAAAAGTTCACTGTATCGAGTTATATATCGTATTGTGGCCAATGTATTGAGATATGTGTCGTATCGACAACTTCTACATATGATCGCACCATAAATCTGCAAGAAACTAAGCACCTTTTCTGTCAATAACCAAGCTTTAATAAAAACGCGCCTATCCAAAAGAAGCTTACATTGAAATAAAAGGACAGTTAGCTCTCAGAGACAACCAAGAAATGTACTTCCTTCAGAATTTTCTCATTATTTGGTTTCTTAAATGTTTTGTCCCGGTCTAAAGTCCCATGGTTATAAATCAGAGATATTATAGACCTGATGTGGACTTGGGTCGGTCCTGGTTTAGTCCTGGTCCATAGTTTTGGGTTTAGGTCAAAATTTTGAAATTTAGCACGTACGATCGCACCATAAATCTGCAAGGAACTAAACAACTTTTCTGTTACTAACCAAACTTTTATAAAAAAGTGTATTTAGCTCAAAAATAACCAACTTATTCCTCACACAACCTTCAGAATTTTCTCTATTTGGTCTTAAATTGAACCCATTTTAGACCTGATGTGGACTTGGTTTGGTCCTGTTCTAGTACTTGTTTAGTCCCGGTCTAATCCAGGTTCAGTTTGGGGTTTAGTCCTGGTTTAGTCCCATTTTTGAGTACTTCTAAAGCGTGATTGTACTTCAAATTTGTCATGCAGTTATTGTTTTTTGGTTATAAATTGGAGCTGTTTTAGACCTGATGTGGACTTGGGTTGGTCCTGTTGTAGTCCAGGTTTAGTCCTGGTCCGTAGTTTTGGGTATAGTTCCCAATTTTGATATTTTGCACTTATGATCGCACCATAGCTTTCAAAAATAATCAAAATCTTACTTCCTTCTGAACTTTCTTGTTATTTGGTCTTAAATTGAACCCATTTTAGACCTGATGTGGACTTGGTTTGGTCCTGTTCGATCCTGGTTTAGTCCTGGTCTAGTCCTGGTCTATAGTTTTGGGTTTAGTCTCCAATTTTAATATTTTTCACGTACGATCGCACCATAAATCTGCAATAATTAAGCAACTTTAAATAAATAAAGAACATGTAGCTCTCAGAAAAGTTTATTTCCTTCAGAATTTTCTCTTTTTTGGTCTTAAACTGAACCCGTTTTAAACCTGATGTGGATTTCGTTTGGTCCTGTTCCAGTACTTGTTTTGTCCCGGTCTAATCCAGGCTTAGATTTGAGTTTAATCCTGGTTTAGTTCCAATTTTGATGTGGTGAAAGTGCACACCTTAAACACCCTAAACAACTCTGGCTTTACAAACCAAAACATGCCAATCCCACACAAGCTTCTGCTGTAATTAAAGTGAAGCGGCTTTGAAAAACAACCCAATTGTTTCGCAAAAACCTTCAGAAATGTGTTATTTGGTTTTAAATTGGACCCATTTTAGACCTGATGAGGACTTGGTTTGATCTTGTTCTAGTCCAGGTTTAGTTTTAACCAGTTTTGATGTGGAGAATGTGCAAGTGTGAACACAAAGTAGAATCTGAAAGGAGCTACATAACTTTTATTTAACTCGTCACGATCTTTGATGTCATTTTAGACCTGATTTGGACTTGGTATAGTCCTGGTCTGGTCCAGGTTTAGTTTGGGTTAATCTTGCGCTAGCGTTGAATGTGGTTTGGTCCTGTTCAGTCCTGGTTTAGTCCCAGTTTTGATGTGAAGAATGTGCAAGGAACTAAACAACTTTTCTTGAACTCACAAAGATCTTTGACACCATTTTAGACCCGATTTAGACTTGGTTTGGTCCTGTTCTAGTCCAGGTTTAGTCCAGGTTTAGTGACAAATATGCAAATTTGAAATCACTGTAAATCTACACAGACCTAAACAGCTTTTCTTTAACTCTCCAAGCTCTTTGAAAGCATTTTAGACCTGATTTAGACTTGGATTGGTCCTGTTTTAGTCCAGGTTTAGTTTTAACTTCAGTCCTGGTTTAGTCCCCGTTTTGATGTGGATCATCTGCAAGTGTGAACGCACCATAGAATCTGCAACTTTCCTTTAACTCACCAAGATTGTTGATGCCATTTTAGACCTGATTTAGACATGGTATAGTCCTGGTCTAGTCCAGGTTTAGTTTGGGTTAGTCCTGCTCTAGTGTTGAATGTGGTTTGGTCCTGTTTTAGTCCAGGTTTCAGTCCTGGTTTACTCCCAGTTTTCATGTGGAGAATCTGCAAGTAACTAAACAACTTTTCTTTAATTCGCTAAAATCTTTGACGCCATTTAAGACCTGATTTGGACTTGGTTTGGTCCTGTTCTAGTCCAGGTTTAGTCCTGATCCAGTGACAAAAATGCAAATTTGAAATTCACTGTAAATCTACACAGAACTAAACAACTTTTCTTGAACTCGCCAAGCTCTTTGATGCCATTTGAGACTTGATTTGGACTTGGTTTGGTCCAGTTCTAGTCCAGGTTTAGTTTGGGTTTAGTCTTGGTCTAGTGTTGAATGTGGTTTGGTCCTGTTCTTTTCCAGGTTTAGTCCTGGTCTCGTGATGAATGTCCAAAGTTGAAAACACCCTGAATCTGCTCAAAACTAAACAACTTTTCTTTTACTCGCCAAGCTTTTTGATGGCATTTTAGACTTGATTTGGACTTGGTATAGTCCTGGTCTAGTCCCAGTTTTCATGTGGAGAATGTGCAAGTGTGAACGCAAGGAACGAAACAACTTTTCTTTAACTCACCGAGATCATTGACGACATTTTAGACCTGATTTAGGCATGGTTTGGTCCTGTTCTAGTCCAGGTTTCAGTCCTGATTTAGTCCCCGTTTTGATATGGAAAATGTGCAAGTAACTAAACAACTTTTCTTTAACTCTCCAAGTTCTTTGAAGGCATTTTAGACCTGATTTGGACTTGGTTTGGTCCTGTTCTAGTTCAGGTTTCAGTTCTGGTTTAGACCCTGTTTTGAGGTGGAGAATGTGCAAGTGTGAAGGCAACGTAGAATGTACAAGAAACTAAACAACTTTTCTTGAACTCGCAAAAATCTTTGAAGGGATTTTAGACCTGATTTAGACTTGGTTTGGTCCTGTTCTAGTCCAGGTTTAGTCGTCATCTAGACCTGATTTAGACTTGGTGTATTACAGGTTTTGTTTTAGCTTCAGTCCTGGTTTAGTCACCATTTTCATGTGGAGAATGAGTAACTAAACAACTTTTCTTTAACTCGCCAAGTTCTTTGAAGGCATTTTAGACCTGATTTGGACTTGGTTTGGTCTTGTTCTAGTCCAGGTTTAGTTTCAGCATCAGTCCTGGTTTAGTCCCAGTTCTGATTTGGATAATGTGCAAGTGTGAACGCAATGTAGAATCTGCAAGGAACTAAACAACTTTTCTTGAACTCACCAAGATCTCTGAAGCCATTTTAGACCTGACCTAGGCTTGGTTTGGTCCTGTTGTAGTCCAGGTTTCAGTCCTGGTTTAGTCTCCGTTTTCATGTGGAAAATGTGCAAATAACTTTACAACTTTTCTTTAACTCGCCACGATTGTTGACACCATTTTAGACCTGATTTGGACTTGGAATAGTCCTGTTCTAGTTCAGGTTTATTTAAGGTTTAGTCCTGGTTTAGTCCCAGTTTTGATGTGGAAAATGTGCAAGTGTGAACACAACGTAAATTCTGTAGGGAACTAAACAACTGTTCTTGAACTCTCCAAGCTCTTTGAAGGCATTTAAGACCTGATTTGGACTTGGTTTGGCCCTGTTTTAGTCCAGGATTAGTTTGGGTTAGTCCTGCTCTAGTGTTAAATGTGGTTTCGTCCTATTCTAGTCCAGGTTTAGTCCTGGTCTAGTGATGAATGTGCAAATTTGGGAACTCACCCTAAATCTGCACAGAACTACATGAATTTTCTTTAACTCATCAAGCTCTTTAAGGCATTTTAAGACATGATTTGGACTTGGTTTGGTCCTGTTTTAGTCCAGGTTTAGTTCTGGTCCAGTGACAAATATGCAAATTTGAAATCACTGTAAATCTACACAGAACTAAACAGCTTTTCTTCAACTCTTTAACCTCTTTGGCACCATGATTTGGACTCGGTTTGTTCCTGTTCTGGTCCAGGTTCAGTCTGTTTCAGCTCCGTTTTGATGTGACGTACGGTATGCGCAAATTTGAAATCACCCCAAACCTGCAAAGAACTAAACAGCTTTGAAGTTCCAAACCAAAACACGAATCCAAAACCGTCTCTCGTTGTAATAAAGGACAGTTGGATTTCAAACAACCTTTAGAAACGTGATAGTCCTGAAAACCTCGTCTCCCTTCGGCTACGCTTCCCTCAGATGTAGCTCCAGCTCTTCGCCGATCCTCACCGACACCTCACGCTCTTCTTTTACTCCTCTCTCAAACCTGTTACCGACTTTTATTCGGGTCCGTGCCGATCTCCACGTGCGGTCCGGGTCACGTGTCCGGGTCCGGGTCACGTGTCCCAGGCCCCGGTCCACGGTCAGGTCCAAAACAAACACTCGGAGATGATTAGTCAGTGTTTTTAAACGCGCTTGGATCAACAAACTGTGACACATGACGGGCCCTGGAAGTTACGACATTTTGAATTGAGAAGTAGGTCAGGTATTTCAGAACATGTCGGAAATATTTGGACGTATTTTAACATTTAGAATCTTTAAAAAAATAATGTCACGAGAGCTCAAAGGATATAATTGAACTAATTCTCTTGTAACTTGTCTTTAAATCAGACTTTTGTGCTCCATAGTTATAATTTCTGACACTTGTGGATTATTTTGTTATAATTTGGACATTTTTAATCGCAATATTGATCTAAAACGCGTAATAACTTGTTAACTCGGGGAGCTGGCGTCGCCGTACACGTCGTCACAACAAAGCGCAGGATGTCGTGGGCTCCTCCTGTGGATCGATGAACTTCACACTAGAAAAGAGAGGATTCCTTTTTGCATTTTACCAAAATGATGACGCGACGCTGCCAAATCGTACATGTAGACCTTGGAAGTTGCAATATTTTGAATTGAAAAGTAGGTCAATATTTTCTCAGGTATTTCAGAACATATCGGAAATATTTGGATGTATTTAAACATTTAGAATCTTTAGAAAAATAATGTCAGGTGAGCTCAAAAGATGTCATTAACCTAATTCTTTTGTAACTTGTCTTTAAATCAGACTTGTGTGCTCCATAGTTAGTGGATTATTTTGTTATAATTTGGACATTTTAAATCACAATATTGATCTAAAACGAAAGAAGTGCACCAATTTCCGCGTTAGAAAACCGTGGTGCCAAATCGAACTTTTTCAGAACAACCAGATGTCGGGTAAAGATTTTCTGCGGCAAAATATTTGCGGAAATGTCTCGCGTATTTTCCACCAGCTTCGTAAATCTGCTCCAGGACTCCGCTCCGTTTCATTTCTCTCCAGCGACTAGGTCAGGGATCGGGATACACGAGACGGTTTGCGAGAATCCCGGAAGTTGTAGACGTCAAACTCAAGCGCCCGATCGAGGATTTAAAGCCAGAACGATGAGAACATTCGGTGAATTTTATCGAGGGGAAAGACGTTATTGTCCTTCTTCCTACGGGATTTTGACGTCACGACCAAACAGCTGCGATCGGTTAAATAAAAAAAGTACCCGCCCACCTTCGAGCGAACAAATCTTAGAAGCTTTTCGCGACGTGAAACCGACTGATGAACCTGCCCCATCACCAAATCTTTTTATCCACAACTATCAATGTAGGAAAGACGAAAATTTTAAGACGAACGACGAGGAGGCATTAGTGACACACTGAGCCAAACTAACGCTATGGTCATGAATAAAACAGAAGCGCTTTGTGTTGCAATTTTTGTGTATGAAAAGCGCTCTGTAAATAAAGCTCGAATGATTGATTGAAGTTGTAGGTCATTTATTAATAAGAAAGGGAGCTGGCGTCGCCGTAAACGTCATCACAACAAAGTGCAGGATGTTGTGGGCTCCTCCTGTGGATCTCTGAGCATCACACTAGAAAAGAGAGGATTTCCTTTTTTCATTTGTACCAAAATGACGATGTTACGCTGCCCAATCCTACGTGTAGACCTCGGAAGTTACGACATTTTGTATTGAAATGTAGCTCAATATACAGTCACAGGTGTTTCAGAACATTTAGAGTTATTTTAACATCGACAATCTTAAAAAAAAAAATCATGCACAGTCAAAAGTGTGTACACAGCGATTGGTTTACACAGTGAAAATGTGGGTTTATCTGCAAAATTTTCAAAACGGCATCTTAAAAATTTGTGATTAAACAGAAAATGAAACAGACATGCAGGAATCTCTCCAAATACAACTTCAGAGTGTCAGTGAGAAGAAACTACTAGAACACGGTTAAAAGATCTGATTTTTCGTCCAGTGAGATTCATTTGGTCTTCCGATATTTTATGTCATTAGGTTCTTTTTTCAGACCTAGAGTTTTGTTTCATACCTGACAGTTTCGACTGCTCACAAGCGCTCTTCCTCAGAGTCGTCCTGCCTCCGCCGGTAGGAAGACGGCGCCAAAACCTGTTTAAATCAGCTGACCGGACACGTCACAGCAACATCATGAGACCGGTCTGAGGAAGAGCACTAGTGAGCAAGTCGAAACTGTCAGGTATGAAACAAAACTCTAGGTCTGAAAAAAGAACCTAATGACATAAAAAGATTAGATTTTTCTATAAATTTTTTGCACAATGGGTCTGTTTTAAAACAATACTCCATCCAAAATGAAAAAAATGAAAACCAAATACTCAAAAAAATGCCAACTGTGGTTTAAGACGTACCAAAAGTTTGTGAATTTTGGTTGGCTTAGGTTATATTTTACCCCTGATACACTGGGGGGAAAAAAAAAACTATGTCTCGGTAAATTAAAATGACTTAAATTAAGAATATTTGACTTTATTTGAGCAGATTCAGCTTGACAAGCGAAATTATCTACAAGTGGAGTAAGTGTGTTTTTCGTAATTCAAGCAACATTCGATTTTGGTTCTTATTTTAAGACCAACGAGTTGTTGTTTTCTTGTTTTATTTAAAGTGGAGCAAGATGTGTTTTCATATTTTAAGTACAGAAAGGCTGATAAAAGGGGAATAATTTGACCTGTCAAGCGAAATTGACTCAAATCATGATACAACTTTCTGAATTCAAGTCATCTTAACTTGACTAGATTTTGATTCATTAAACATCTCCATTCATAAAGAGCAAAAAAAATTAAAATAATGTGATGATGGAGCATTTTCGGAGTTCAAATTTTCGTCTCTACTTTGAAACTCTTTCGGACACTTTGACTCTCATCCAGTGTTAGGTGCCAGACGCCATTGTGCAGCGGAGTGTGTTGTGATCCCAAAAAAATTCCGCGCACATCCAGCGACACTTCCCCTGCCTCCTTCCCTCCCCTGCCTCCCGCGCGCTCTCGTCCCGGTGATTGCCTGACGTTTAAATGGACATTTGCGCAGCCCTAATGTCTTCTGCATACTGATAGGGGTGAACCGCGCTGCCATGCCTCATGAATAATGCACGAAGCGGAGTCACCGAGAGGTCAGCAGACAGTCAGAAGCAGCAGCAGCACGAGCAACGCGGAGGAGGGTGCCGGCTCCACTGCGCATGTGCGTAAAAGGACGAGACGAAAGGAGAGGCAGTTTTTTTTTTTTTTTTTTGGAGCGCTTTTACGCACGGGTCTCTCTGCGTTTTTTAAAGATATAACTCAAGTGTAACCTATATCGTGAACGTGTTTAGATGTAGAAATATCAGAGATTAAATCAGATTAAATTCAAATCGGCTCCTTTAGGTAAAGCTTTAAAGGATTAAATTGGTAACGCTAAGAAAACAAAAAACAAAAATAAGCAGCTTACGAAAAATAAACAAACAACATTGCGCGTAAAGTTTCACCATCACGATGTATTCAGGAATTGTCACAACAAATTACAAAGAAATATTGTGTAGCTATAGGCCCAGAGGCTGGTTTTCTAGGTTTGCATATTTGGGAAGAGGACTTTTACGCACGGCGCTCTCCACGTTCCACTGCGCCCCCTGCGTACGAGCTTTGTTGTTTCCCTCACGCAAACACGACAGAGGATTTAACACGAGGCTGCTTTCTTTTTTTGTTTTTGTTTACCCGCTGTAACAGATCCGGGTCAAAAGGGAAACGAGCCTTTCCGCGGACAAATGTCAGCTTCCACGTTTGGTTTGGCAAGGGAGGGGGGATTTCGAGCGGGAGTGACAAAAAAGGGGGAACCGAGCTTCTGCGTATTCCTGCGTGTTTCTGCGTATTTCTGAGCCCCCCGTATCGAGTCTGCATCTTAAACCAACGGCGTTTTGTGGAGTGAAAGGGAAACGGGACGCGATGGCTGCTTTATTATTATTGGAAATATGTTTGCAGTACGCGAGATTGCTTATCGGAGGCTTGTGTTTGGCTTGGCCTTGTAGCACGACGAGCAGATAACCTCGTACACAAAGGTTAGGTGGGCTGTGTGTACCGAATATAAACACAGCTTAATAATAGCCTAAAAATAATAATAATAATAATGGCAACACTTTAGTTTAGTTTAGGGAGCAGATATTAATAACCAACTAATAGTAAAACGCGTAAAAAGTGCCTAGTAATTACGTATTTGTTATTATTTAAAATTATTGTGCAACTATTTTTTGCAACTATATTCTTCCCATTACAGTAGATATTTTTGTTAATTTTTTTATTTATTTATTTTTTAAAATTTATGTATTTATTTTAAATATATATTTTAATAGACAGGGATTAAAATATATGTTTTTGTACATACACTGAAATCTTAAAAAAGCATTTATAAGTGTAAGTAAATACCAACTAAAGGCTAAGTAACAACTAATTAACATATCAATTGCCACTTAGTTAATGATTAATGTGCTCCCTAAACTAGTGTCACCACAATAATAATAAAAATAAAAATATGCCAAAAAAAATCGTGTGCGTAAAAGTTCCAAATTTTTCGCTCGTGTTTTTATGCTGAAACATTTTTATTGTTTAATTTAATTTATTGTTAAATCAACGTTTAATTAAGTTGTAGTTATTAATACGTGTATATTGTCCTCAACAATGACAATTAATTGAATAACAATAATTTAATAACCCGTATCAAATGAGTATAAGCCTAGTTTTATTTGTGGTTTTGCTTTATTAAAAAAGATTGCCAAACTGTCAAATAAATCATGTTTATGGTTTGCTTCTACGATTATAATTTGGCACGGGCTAATTTAAACTGCTTTTTTAAAAATTGTTTTATTGTTATGGGTATTTTTTGTGATCTATTTGAATTGTTTGGATTGCGTTTTTAAGCTTTTATTCAGTATTTTCGTTGCATTTTCGAGGCCGTGTGTTTCTGTTTTTTGCCAAAATGCAGCTCTCCTTTCCGGCCACCAGAGCCCGCCTTAGACCACGGCGCGTGAGACCCCCGCGAGCCCCTCTTGCTGCTCTGCCTCTGCTGCCTCTGCCCCGCCCTCCATCATCCCTCCATCTCCGTTTCTCTCTTTCCGTCTCTCCAAACATCTCTCTTTCCATCACCTCCCCGTGCGTAAAACGTCAAAAACGCATCCCCCCTGCAAAAAACGCGCGCTTGTCCGGGCTGTCAGCGACTTCAGGAGGTCGGGGGGGAGAAGAAAAGCTCCGACATTATTTACAACAGATAATATTTAACTTCCAAGATGGCGCTGTGGTCTTATTTATGGCGTTATGAGGTCGCGTCTGAAGAGGAGCGGACAGGAGCAGATAAGAATCACATCAAGGGCGAGCGATGGCCCCTTGGCGACGTGACAGCGCGTAGTCTGTCCCTCAAATGAGACCAAAAAAAAAAAAAAAAAAACAGACCACAACAATGCTAAGGCTGCTTTAAATCTGCGGGGGTTTAAACTTTTCTCAACAAGTGCCAAGTGTGAACAAAACCGAGCGACTGCAAATCACCGAGGGCGCGTTCAGACCGCAGAAAAATGACACCGAACTGTGACTAAATTCTAAACAAATTCAGGACTAGAGCAGGACTAAAGAAGAGCAAACAAGGGCTACATCAGGGCTAAACTGGGCCTAATCCAGGACCCAACTGGGGCAAGTATGAACGCGCCCTGAGGGAGGTGAAGTACTGTGCCAAGACTAAAACCAGGACTAAAAAAAAAAAAAAAAAAAAAAACGTGTTAAAAGGTTAGGATTAGGTTAACGAATCAATAACCAAAGTCTAAACCTGCTCCATGTGGAACAAAAATATCCAAATTGCGTAAAAGTGTTGCATAATATTCAGTTTAATATGTTTTTAATGTTTTTTCAGTAGTTTTACTTTCAATTTTGCAAATTTTTTATTGATAGTACAAGATATTTGATCGTTAAACGATAAGATTTTCTTGTTTTGTTTTGCGTTTCGCTCTGAAATGTTTCCAAATTCCAGCACCAGGTTCTATATTTTCTTTTATTGATTCATTTGGTTTATTTTGGAGCAGTTCATATTAATATTAAAACTCCAACCAGCTGAATCACGTTGTAAAAAAGCTTAAAAAAAAAAAATTGGACAGGAAACCATTCTCATTTCACCACTGCACTGTTTCAGACAAGTACAACTTTCTTAATTTTAATAATTTAGTTGGATGTTAGATATATAAAGTTTTGCACAGAGTTGCCCCGCTCCGTTACACGATTTTATTAAAACAAAAACTGTCACTGGGAACTAGGACAATAGTGTGAGGAAGTGTGAGCACAGCAAAAAAAAAAAAAAAAAAAAGTCTACCCAAGTTAAGATGACGAATTAAGAAAGTTTGATCATGATTTGATTAGTAAAATGATCTTCCAGTGGAACAAATGCATTTAAAATATAAGAATAAATATCACATGAAAAGTAAAAGTAGATTCAAGTTTATAAGTACATGTTTAAAATGTTCTTCTTGAGTAAAAAGTAGGTATATTTAAATGTTTTACTTTACTGTCTAAAAAAAAAAATCAGCATTATTATCATTCACTGCAAAAAAACTAAAATCTAGTCAAGTTAAGACGACTTGAATTAAGAAAGTTTCATCATGATTCGAGTAAATTTCTCTTTAAATAAAATGGTCTGCCAGTGGAACAAGACTTTTTGTATTTAAAACATGAAATTACATGTTGTTACACTTAAAATAAGAAAAACACTTATTCCTTTGGTCAATAATTTTATTTGTGAAGTTGAATCGACTCATTATCTTCTCACATAAAGTCAAATATTCTTAATTTAAGTCATTTTAACTTACCTAGATTTGTTTTTTTTTTGTTTTTTTGTTTTTTTCCAGTGAGCTCCCACACAGACTCACTACATTTGGACAAAGTGTGTCTCAGTCAGAGGCACAAAGTTCTGGAACAGTCTCTCATTATCAATTTCAAATCACATCTGAAACACCACACTTTTTCAAGATTTTTACTCTTTACTGTTGACCAAAACTTATTCTAAACTTTTGATTCAAGAAAGTGTCCGTCTTTGTCAGATATAACAGCTGAACACACTCGTGGCTCATTCTTTTTACAACAGAAATCAAATATTGATCAGAAAGTTCTTCCCAAGTCTGTTGCAGAAGTTTCCATAAATGTGTGGCACTTGTAGGTCACTTCATTCTTCTGTCCAGTTCATCCCAAACCAACTCGATGGGGTTTTAATCTGGACACTGCGCTGCTGCTGGACACTCCAGGTTTTCAAGTTTTACCATCTTGTTCTTTTTTCCTGAGGTAGTTTTGGCAGAGCTTGGACTTACGTTTTGTTAGTTTTTATCTTTTTTTCTTAACTTCTGTCGGTTCAGTTCTTACCTTTGTACCATTTCAAGCTCTTCGTTGGACTTGCACAACTTGAACTGCAATAAAAATTAATAAAAAATACATTTGCAGTGTCACCTGCTTTGGGACTACACATGGAAATGAGCATTTTTGCAACAATCTGGCACATTTACACTGCAATGTTGTAGATGTTCATTAATATACACTTGTCCCTATTAAATAAATGCATAAATACATAAAAAAAAAATAACAATAATAATTCACATTTGTGTAAATTTGCCAGAATTATCAAAGAAAATAACCCGTTTTTCCACCTGTAGTCCCGTGACAGATACTAAAAGAACAAAACAAAAAGAGGAAACTGTAGAATAGTTTACAATACTGCAATTTCCTGATAGAGAAATATTTAGGCTGCACTATTTACATGATCCCAAAGTCTAAACATGGATCAAACCAGTTTTGAAAATAGCTGTACAACATTTTCAGTATAGGCCACTTAAGAACCGTGCGTAAAAGTGCGTAAACGTGCGTAAATTGCAATAAAACCAAATAAAAGCTCGTTTTAATTCAATAAAGGCCCTATTTTTTCTTAATTATTTACTCCTTGTGTTTTGTCATTAGCTTTGGTGTGGTTAATGCGCAAACTTTACAAAAATCTTGTGTATAGGCCACTTAAGGATCATGCGTAAACGTGCGTAAAATGGCGATAAAACCAAATAAAAGCTAGTTTTCATTGCGTAAAGGCCCTGTTTTTACTTACTTATTTCACTCCTCGGTGTTTTGTCATTAGCCTTGGTGTGGTTAATACGCAAACTTTACAAAAACCTTGAGTCTGTAGTCAGCTGAAGGCTAGAACAGCAGAGAAAGCCAGCGGACCGTCACGTATTTTTCTGTTTCGGTCAGCTTTATCGGCGCAGTTATTTTGCCAGAGGCGGTGGAGCTCCGGGGTTATCGATGGAGCGCAGTCTGTCGGCCTTCCCCGAGCCACCAACCCCGCTCACAGCTAAAGTTCAGCGGGTTGAAAGGTCGAAAGTTCACCGCGAGTACGTGAGTTCCGCCCCCCCGCCTCCTCCTCCCTCTCTTCTCCCTCTGCGCACTCACTCACTCTCAGCCCGGGCCCACCCCCCTCCGTGTCAAGTCAAAGGCAACCGGGGGGGTCCCTCCTGCTTTTACGCACGGGGATGATAGCGTGAGTGAAGCGCAGGGGGCTAAGGAGAGGTGAAGGCCTGACCTCCCCTTGCCTCTCCCCGGCGTAACAAAGCGAGTCGAGACGGGTACAGAGTGGAGAAAATGGACGGGTTCAAGGTGGTGTTGTCCCGGCTGCGAGGGGGCGGGCGGTGTCGGGTGTCACGGAGCTAAAGGCTACAGGTGTCGGCTGCGTTCACTTCACGCCAGCGAACATTTGTAATGCATATAGGCTTAACCTTTGACCCGTACACGATGAGAAACCAGGCTACCAAATGTACGGATTATGTTACAGCTTTGGCCAATTAGAGAGCGGGAGGTTTTCAAGGGTAAAGCAGCAGATACAAGGTCATAAATCAAGCTGGGGTTGTGAAGAAGTAAAACAAAGATAAAACTGCAACTGCAAGTTTTAGAGCAGCCTAATTTTCCAGTTATTTATTGCAGTTCAAGTCGTGGAATTTCAATGAAGAGCTTGAAATGGTACAAAAGGTAAGAACTGAACAGACAGAGGTTAAAAAACAAAAATAAAAGAACAAAACACAAGTCCAAGCTCTGCCAAAACGACCTCAGCAAAAAAAAGAACAAGATAGTAAAACTTGAAAACCTGGAGTGTCCAGCAGCAGCGCAGTGTCCAGACTTAAACCCCATGGAGCTGGTTTGGGATGAACTGGACAGAAGAGTGAAACGACCGACAAGTGCCACACATTTATGGAAACTTCTGCGACAGATTTGGGAAGAACTTTCTGAACAATATTTGATTTCTGTTGTAAAAAGAAGGAGCCACCAGTGTGTTCAGCTGTTATATCTGACAAAGGTGGACACATTCATGAATCAAAATTTTAGAATAAGTTTTGGTCAACAGTAAAGAGTAAAACAATTGGAAAAGTGTGGTGTTTTAAAACTTTTGTTGTGATAATTTGTCTCCAAATCTCAGGACAGTAGGTTATTAATGAATTAATTAATTAATCATTGTATTTATATAACGCCTTTCAAGATACCCAAAGATGCTTTACAAAGCTTTGTTCATTCACTCCACACCCGATGGTGGTAAACTACGACTGTAGCCACAGCTGCCCTGGGGCAGACTGACAGAAGTAGGGCTGCCAATCTGCACCATCAGCCCCTCTGACCATCACCATCACTCACACACACAACACTTTCATACTGGGCAATGTGGATGAAGTGTCTTGCCTAAGGACACAACAACAGTTTCTGTGACTGGCGCCCCCCTGTGGCTCCTGATTTTCCTAAAGGTCTCGAATCCAAGTCCTGACCAGACCTGCTCCTGCTGAGCGTCTGAGATCTGACAGGATCAGGCTTTGACAAACTGGTCTGGTCTATTCATGTGGGGCATTATCATCAATACAGTTTATAGCAGACATGTCAAACTCAGGCCCAGGGGCCACATTTGGCCCATAATATAATTATATTTGGCCCATGAGATCATATCAAATCTGTATTAGAGCTGCTCGCCGCACACAGATCGACTATAGAGACATTATTTATTTAAAATGTTTTGCTTGTTCTGGATTCAGTGTTTAAGCAAAACTATTATTAAACATTTATTTAAATAAGAAAAGAATTAAAATTACAGGTCTTGAAAGAAGAGAAAACATTCAGATGTTGCTGAAATTTTTAAATAAATATTTAGTTTGGCCCACAACTTAGCCCCAGTTTTTAATTTTGGCCCAATGTGAATTTGAGTTTGACACCTCAGATCTAGAGTTTGTACGTCAAATGACGCAATGACATCTCCGTGGTGACAAGCAGGAAGAAGAAAAGTTACAAAATGCACCTTGAAAATGTATTCGGTAAAAAATAAAATAAAATGAATGCCCTGCTGTGTAACCTTTTAGCCAAAAATAGACTGAATTATATAAACCTGACTCTTACTGACCTGGAATATTACCTCCTCCTGCTTGTTTCCACGGAAATGTTGTTCCTTTATCTATAATCTTCCACAGTATGGCATTAAACATATTTATCTCCATGGAGAACATTCCAGAGTGTGGATTTTAACTTTATAGTTTTATGAAATCATGCACTTTATTACCATTTTTATGTATTTTTTTCTCTTAGTTATTGTAACACGTGATGTGTGAGCTGCTGCGTCCAAGTCGTTTCCCTTGTCAATCAATAAAGTTTAATCTAAGTCCAGAAAGTTCCACATTGTGACTTTAAATCAGATTTCCAATAGCTTTGTAGTTGCATTTTCCAGCATTAGGCTCAAACATTCATCATGATTTTCCGGCGTTTGCACATCTGTGTCAAGACCACATGTTTCAACAAGAAGCAGTAAATTTATAGTCGTATAAATCAAAGGAGAATCGTAAAAGTATCTGCAGGATCTGTGCACTGTTTGAACTTTATTAGTACATTGTCATGTTTAGTTAACCTGCTACTTTAGACTTACTTCGATTGTGTAAATTATGAGCAGAGGTGTGGAGAACGAGAGACACTTCATGAAGAAACTCTACTTTTCTAGCAGCTTTTACTTTTACTTCTACTTGAGTAATGTTTGTATTGCAGTAACAGTACTCGTGAGTAAAAGTTGTACTTCCTCTTCCCACTGTGAGTAAATCAAAAGTAACAAAACCTTTATGTGTCACATTTGTGTTCCTTGTAGATCTTTCACACATGATTTAGTTCAGGGCTCATCAAACTAAGGCCCGCGGGCCAACTCCGGTCCTCCATGCCCCTTTGACCGGCCCCCAGCCCCTCGAGGCAATCCTCAAAAGTAACATGGCCAATTTGTTTTTTAAATTACTTTTTGGCAAATAATAACACATCTGCAGCTTGTATTTAGTTGATTTTATTTTTTTATTTTTTTTATTAAAACATGACATTTATATTAAGTATTTATATTTAAATAACTATATGACATATTTATATTTGTTTTCCTAAAAAAAATACAAAATAAAAAAAAAATAAAAATAAAAAATCTAAAAAGATATACATTGTCTTTCTTTTTTTTTTTTTTTTTTTTAAACAACAAAATTTTCTCTGTGTGTTTTTTTCCAATGGCTAATTGTTGTTGTTGTTTTCCATTGATGTGACTGATTAACAAAAATTCTAAAATTCTTTTTAGAATTTTTTTTCTTTTTAATTTTTCTTTTATTTATTTATTTATTTTTAGAAGAAAAAACTTTTTTTTTTTTTTTTTTTCTTTGAGTTGATGGTGAAAAAAAACAACAACAACAACAAAACAAAAACAAACAAACAAACAAACAAAAAATCCAAATGTTAATCTTTTTTTTTCCCCTTGCCGCTCAGGGCTTCCGTAGTTTGGAGATCGTTTAGCACACAAATTGAAATTGCAATCAAAATTCAATTACTTGCACAAACTTGCTCTCTACCAATAAAAAAGTTACACAGTGCACCTTTCAGTCATTCTTACTTGAGTACTTTTCCCAAGTACTTTTTCACTCCTACTCGAGTAATTCCTTGAACCCCTACAGTACTTTTATTGCAGTAACATTAGTATGACTTGAGTACAGTGTAAATTGTTTTCTGTTTTACTTGACTTGTGAATAACTCCGTCGGTGTTGCCATGGCGACGTGCCGGTATCCGCACTCCCCGGGCCGAGCGGTGACGGGGGTCCGGCCGTGTTTCCTCCTCCTTCGCCTTATCTCCGTCTGTCTGTCAGAAATGCACTCGTTTATCTGAACAATATGACGGCTCTTATCTGATCCCTCGCTCGGATTTATGTGCTCTACTTTTAAACGGGTTTTTCTCACTCCCCACAGACGCTCGCTTTCTCTTTCTCTCTCAAATCTGGAGCTGTGACTTACTCCAACAACACAAGTTTAGTATCATATTGAGTCTTTGCAGCTGATGTCTTTAATAGTTTTCTTGGGATGAAGCTAACTTGAGGCACTGGTCAGTCTGAAGATCTTTTTTTCTCCAGTTAGACTTTAATCTGAACTTTGTTTTATCACAAGCCGATTTAGAGCCGTTAAACAAGTTGCTCTCACGTAAACGCTTTTCATTCAGTTCCTGTTTACACAAGAACGCTTGCGGGTATAAAAAAACAACAAAATATTTTATCGGAAGTGCCTTTCGTTTAGACGGTGACGGCGTTTTTGGGGCTTAAAAACGCAAAAATCTGAAACCACCTCCAGAGTGGAAAAGTTGAATACGCTCCGCCGTAGTGTTTCCGTCTACGCTGCCCAAGACGCAAAACTCTGATCAGATCTGCTCAGGTCGCGTACACGTTTACATCACATACATACAGAACACAGAAACAAACATGTCGGACAGCGTGCATATCCAATCAAATTTTGCGTCACCGCATACGCGCAGATTTCCTTCCGAAAACCTCATCTAAACGCAGAATAAAAAGTGAAGACGCGACGCCACTTTTGCATCTTCCGTTCAGTAATAATCGATAATTGATCATTAAGAATTCCGTCGATTATGCTCATTTTTAATCCACAAACCATCTGTGGATCTCCATCGTATCTGTGCGTAGATATGAAGCTGTGTCTGAAAGCGCAAACACTGAAGTTGCGGCCTCTCAGTCCCACATTTGTGTTGACAACAACAACAACAACAACAAAAAATACAATATCTACGAAAGTTAAAATGACTTTAATTAAGAATATTTGACTTTATTTTAGTAGATTCGACTTGACAAGTAAAATTATCGACTAATACGAAAAAACACAATGACGTCACCAGCCATTTTGGTAGACAAAAAGCGTCCGTATCAACATCGTCAACATTAACATCGTCAACAGTTATAGGGCGAGTTTTAACTTTTCAAAGTAATGTTTTTGATCCTGAACATTCAATGACTTAGGCTACGTTCAGACTGCAGGGCTTAACGCTCAGTTCCAATTTTTGTGTGAAATCCGATGTTTTTGCGAGGTCGTTCACATTTCCAATTAAATGTGACTTGTATGTGACTCCAGTGTGAACATTAAGTGGCCCAAAAGTGTCCCGCATGTGCACTGGAGACACGACGACGTCAACCGCAGTGAGCGTCTCTGTGTTTACAGAAGTTGTCCAAACATGGACGCAGCATCGAGCACCTGGAGATTTTAAAGTTCCTCTCGTACCGGAGCCAGAACATGAACAACTGACTTGTTTTAAGGAGGAGATTGAGAAGGAGAAGGACGAGGTTTATGGTCGTGGTGTTTTGTGGGACAGCGGCAGCGACGTCCGTTGAAAGGAACGTGTGGATGTGGAGACGGAGCCAAGAGTGGTGAGTGGTGATGTGCTTCGCTTCAGTGACACGGAGTTCATTTCACAATTTTCGCCAACTTCAGTGCAGAATAGTGACGTTTGTGGCTTGTTGATGATGTGTAGGTCGGATGAATGTGACCTGACCGTTCAGACTGAAGTCACATGTCAAAAGATCGGATATGTATCGGTTTTAGGAGCACATTTCCAAGTGTCCTGGGTCACATTTGAAAAAAATCTGATCTGTGTGGTTCAGACTGTCATTAAAAGATCAGATACAGGAACATAGGGGCCAAAAAATCGGATTTGGGTCACTTCAGGCTGCAGACTGAATGAAGCCTTAGAGATCACTGTACCTATCAATAAGTGCGATTACATGCACATCAGTGTCCTGGTTTGGTCATGGTGCATGTTAGGGCTGGGCGATATGGAGCAAAAAAAAAAAAATCTTGATATATTTTGCTATATCTCGATATATACGATATATGTATATATCGATATGTGTACAGGAAAAAATAACCCCCTGTCATTTTTTTTTGTTTTTTTTGTTATTATATCGTCTCACACTCCACTGAATCCGGTCGGAGTCCTGACGTAGACTCGGTCCGGTCCTTTTCTAGTCCCGGATTAGTTCTGGTCTAGCCCGGGATTAGTTCCGAGTTTAGACCGAGTTTAGTCCCAGTTTTGATGTGGTGCGCGCAGGTGTGAACGTGCCCCGCGACAGGAGAACCTACCCGGCCGTCCCGCAGCCGGCTCTTTCTTCACATGCAGCGGGATTAACGGATTTATAAATTATTTGTGTTCGGGATTAATCTGTTGACATGCCACGTATTGATTAGTGGAGAGGTTTAGACAAGCTTTACAGATGCACAAATTACGCGGACACACAAGCACGCACAATAGATGATATAACAAAGAGCGAAAACGGTAAGACACTAAATATAAACCAGAAAAAATGTGTCGTAATTGCTTTTCTAATCTAATTTATAATATTTGCACGGTTTTAAAGGTCCTATATTACGTAAAAAGTCATGTTATAATCTTGTTTCCTCCTCAAAAACCGACCTGGTGTTGTGTTTTGCTTCATTCAAGTTTGAGTAACACTTCTCCAAAGCTCTAAATGCTCTGTTCCACCTTGTGATGTCATGAAGTGGTAGATTTTTTACTTTTACCTTTAGTTCAGTAGAGATTAACAATTCCACATCTGAAATGATCCAAATGATTCTAGTGAAGGTGTGTGGAGTTTAAAAACACAGTGGAGCACTTCCTGTATGACATCACAAGGTGGGACAGAGCGTTTTGGAGCTTTAGAGATGTAGACTCATAATAAAGTGTTACTGAAATGTTTGAATGAAAGAAAACACAACTCCAGGAATAGAATTTACAATATTTATTTATTTAGAATATTTATTTATGTATTTATGTATTTATTTAGTTAGAATATTTATTTATTTATTTACAATATTTATTTTGAATATTTATTTATTTACAATATTTATTTTGAATATGTATTTAGAATATGTATTTATTTGGAATATTTATTTAGAATATTTATTTATTTGGAATATGTATTTAGAATATTTATTTATTTATGAAGTTGTAGTTGTAGTAGTAGTAGTTGTAGTTGTTGTAGTTGTAGTAGTAGTAGTAGTAGTTGTAGTAGTTGTTGTAGTTGTAGTAGTTGTTGTAGTTGTAGTTGTTGTAGTGTTGTAGTTGTTGTTAGTTGTAGTAGTTGTTGTATTGTAGTAGTTGTTGTTGTTAGTAGTTGTGTTTAGTAGTAGTTGTAGTAGTTGTTAGTAGTTGTTGTTGTAGTAGTTGTAGTTGTTGTTGTTGTAGTAGTAGTTGTAGTAGTTGTAGTAGTTGTTGTGTAGTAGTTGTAGTAGTAGTTGTTGTAGTAGTTGTAGTAGTAGTTGTAGTAGTTGTAGTAGTAGTAGTTGTTGTAGTAGTTAGTAGTTGTTGTAGTAGTTGTTGTAGTTGTTGTTGTAGTTGTTGTTGTAGTTGTAGTAGTTGTTGTAGTAGTTGTTGTAGTAGTTGTTGTAGTAGTTGTAGTAGTTGTTGTTAGTTGTAGTTGTTGTAGTTGTTGTAGTAGTTGTTGTAGTTGTAGTAGTTGTTTAGTAGTTGTAGTAGTTGTTGTAGTAGTTGTAGTAGTTGTTGTAGTAGTAGTAGTTGTAGTAGTAGTTGTAGTAGTAGTTGTTGTAGTAGTTGTAGTAGTTGTTGTAGTAGTTGTTGTGTAGTAGTTGTTGTAGTTGTTGTAGTTGTTGTAGTTGTTGTTGTAGTGTTGTAGTTGTTGTAGTAGTTGTAGTAGTTGTAGTAGTTGTAGTAGTAGTAGTTGTAGTAGTAGTAGTTTGTAGTAGTGTAGTTGTTTGTTAGTTGTTAGTAGTTGTTGTAGTAGTTGTAGTAGTAGTATTGTAGTAGTACTTTGTAGTAGTTTAGTAGTGTAGTAGTTGTAGTAGTTGTAGTTTAGTAGTAGTTGTAGTAGTAGTTGTTGTAGTAGTTAGTTGTTGTAGTAGTAGTTGTAGTTGTAGTTGTTGTAGTAGTTGTAGTAGTAGTTGTAGTAGTAGTTGTAGTAGTTGTAATATTAGAGATGTATCGATATCCAAATCTCTCCGTACGATATTTATCGCGATATTTTGGAGAGGCTGATATTATTATATTTATATTATAAGAATTTGGTGTGAATTATTAACGTCAAAATCCCAAATATTCAAGTCAAAAACATATTTCTTCATGTTGTCTGCGCTGAAATGAACCATGGGAAATGTAGTTCCCGATGTTTATAAGCTGTTGCTTTTCTGTCTAATTTATATTTGTTTGGTTTCTGCCGATATTACTCCGATGAGAGAAGAACACCGCGTAAATCTGCAGGGTTTGTGTTAAATATGTGCAAATGAAACAAATGTACGTGTTATTTTTTATCTGCATAATTATATTTGTGCCATTTGTTCCACTTTTTTACATTTTTTAATCAGTTATAATGTTTTAGAGTGACTGGGTCAGAGTCATTTGGATCAGAAAAGTTTGATTAATTACCTTAAAAACTCGGGATTAATGCTGAAAAAAAAGACCAGATTCAAACACTGTTTTCTCACTGTTGTCATAAAAAAGTTGACCGTTTATGTTCTTTGTTATATGGTCTAGATCAGGAGTGTCAAACTTAAATTCAGAGAGGCCAAAATTAAAAACTGGGACTAAGCCGTGGGCCAAACTAAATATTTATTGAAAAATTTCAACAACATCTGTGTGTTTTCTCTTCTTTCGAGATATGTAATGTTAAAGCTTTTCTTATTTAAATAACATGTTAATAATAGTTTTTCTTAAACATTGAATCCAGAACAAGCAGAATATAAAATAATAACAACATTTTAAATAAATAATGTCTCTATAGTCGAACTGTAGCGGACGGGCAGCTCTGATACAGATTTGATATGATCTTATGGGCCAATTATAATTATATCGTGGGGCAAATTTGACCCCCGGGCCTGAGTTTGACATGTCTGAACTAGAGCAAAAACAGTAAAATGTTACTATAATAAATGATGTGGTTGTTGCTTTTGTCGTGTAATTAATAATATTTGTTTGGTTTCTGCTGTTTAAAGGCCAAATATTATGCAAAATTGATTCTTGTGAGGTTTAAGTTGTGCTTTGAGTTGTGTTTTGATTGATTCCCAGAGTCATTTTCCACATGGGTCAGAAAAATTTGACTGATGAATTACCTGAAAACTCGGGCTGAACGCAGAAAAAAAGCCCAAACTCAACGGGTTTTCTCATCGTACAAAAGTTTAATACACAATTCTAAATATAAAATAGAAAAACATTATTTGTTATTGCTTTTCTCGTGTAATTTATAATATTTCTGTGGTTGCTGCTGTTTAAAGGTCATATATGATGCAAAATGCACTCTTTTGAGTTTTAAATCATGTTAATGTTGTTTCCTCCTCAAAAACAGACCTGGAGTTGTGTTTTGATGACGTCACAAGGTGGAACAGAGTGTATTTTTCTAAATATTAGACAGAAAAAAACATGTGGGTATTGCTTTTTTCGTCTAATTTATAATATTTGTTTGGTTTCTGCTGTTTAAAGGTCATATATTACGCAAAATTGACTCTTGTGAGCTTTAAATCGTGTTCTAATGTTGTTTCCTCGTCAAAAACAGACGTGGAGTTGTTTTGATGACATCACAAGGTGGAACTGAGTGTTTTTCTGGGTGTTTTTTTCTGAATATAAAACAGAAAAAAACATGTGGTGATTGCTTTCAGCGTCTAATTTATAATATTTGTGTTGTTTCTGCTGTTGAAAGGCCAAATATTACGCAAAATTTACTTTTTGAGCTTTAAGTCGTGTTCTAATGTTGTTTCCTCGTCAAAAACAGACGTGGACTTGTGTTTTGATGACATCACAAGGTGGAACTGAGTGTTTTTTGTTTGTTTTTTCCAGTTTGGGATCAGAACTCAGCCTAAATCTGCATAGTAATTTATAATATTTGTGTTGTTTCTGCTGTTTAAAGGCCGAATATTACGCAAAATCGACTCTTGTGAGCTTTAAATCGTGTTCTAATGTTGTTTCCTCGTCAAAAACAGACGTGGACTTGTGTTTTGTTTCATTCTCAAAGTCATTTTCCACGTGGATCAGAAAAGTTTGACTAATGAACGACCTTAAACCTTTAAAAAAAAAAAAAAAAAAGAAAGCCCAAACTCAACTGTTCCCTCGTCGTACAAAAGTCTATAAATAGCGTCGTAAAGTAGAACAAACACGCGCACTTTTTTTTTAAAGCCTCAACAGTGACTAATGACTCTGACCCTTTCCCCCCCGGAGTTCACGCGGACACCGGGACGCGCAGGTGACAGCTCCGACATCCTCAAACACGCGCGCGCAAACAACTCTTGGCTTTGGACCCCCGCGGCGCATGCGCAGACGGGGGCCGGAGGAGAGGCGCACAAAAGGAACTCCCTGCGTAAATAAACCGCTCTAATAATAATTGGGTAAATAAATGTGGCCCGGGCTCTGACTCGCGCGCGCCCCCCTCGTGCTCCTCTACCTCTCCATCCCTCCATCCCTCCCTCCCTCCTTTTCGTTCTGTCGTTCTCGCGCGCGCAGGTAATGGCTTTCTAACCGCGTTACCGGGTCCCTGGCTCCGGGTTCACGCGGAGTTCAGGCGCATTCATCCAGTTTAAGAGGCAGCGCGAGCGCCTGTCAGTCTGTCAAGCGCGAGGCCCTGACTTTTAATAATCGCTCCCCCCCCTCCCCCTCCCCTCCTCCTCCTCCACCTCTCCTCCTACCCCCCTCCCGCCCTCCCTCGCATCCTTCTCTCCTCGCTCTACCTCCCTCCTCTCTCTCTCTTCTCTCTCTCTCGGCCCCTCCCTCCCCTGTTTTCTCTCTCTTTCGTTTCATTCTTTCATTTTATCTACATCTCTCTCTCTCTCCCTTTCTGTCATCTCTCTTTCTTTCTCTCTCTCTCTCTCTCATTCTATCTTCAGTTCTCGCTCTCTCTCTTTTTTCTATTATTCTATCTTCAGCTCTCTTTCTCTCTCTCTCTTTCTATCATTCTGTCTTCCCCTCTCTCTCTCTCTCTCTCTTTCTATCTTCAGCTCTCTCTCTTTCTTTCTCTCTTTCTATAATTCTATCATTCTATCTTTCTTTCATTCTCTTTCTCTCTCTCTCCCTTTCTCTCTCTCTCCCTTTTTCTCTCTCATTCTATCTTCAACTCTCTCTCTCTCTTTCTATCATTCTATCTTCAGTTCTCGCTCTCTCTCTTTTTCTATTATTCTATCTTCAGCTCTCTCTCTCTCTCTCTCTCTGTCATTCTCTCTCTCCCTTTCTATCATTCTGTCTTCCTCTCTCTCTCTTTCTATTTTCATCTCTCTCTCTGTCTCTCAATTTCTCTCCTTTTATTTTCATCTCTCTCTCTCTGTGTCATTCTATCTTCAGCTCTCTCTCTTTCTATAATTCTATCATTCTATCTTTCTTCTTTTGTTCTCTTTCTCTCTCTCTCCCTTTCTCTCTTGAGTTCTCGCTCTCTCTCTTTTTTCTTTATTCTATCTTCAGCTCTCTTTCTCTCTCTCTCTTTCTATCTTTCTCTCTCTCCCTTTCTATCATTCTGTCTTCCTCTCTCTCTTTCTATCTTCATCTCTCTCTCTCTCTTTCTCTCTTTCTATAATTCTATCTTTCTATCTTTCTTTCATTCTCTTTCTCTCTCTCTCTCCCTTTTTCTCTCTCATTCTATCTTCAACTCTCTCTCTCTTTCTATCATTCTATCTTCAGTTCTCGCTCTCTCTCTTTTTTCTATTATTCTATCTTCAGCTCTCTCTCTCCCTTTCTCTCATTCTATCTCTCACTCTCTGTATTTCTATCATTCCATCTTCAGCTCTTTCTATTGTCCTGTCTTTATCTCTCTCTCTCTCTCTCTCTCTCTATTATTCTATCTTCATCTCTCTCTTTCTCTCTCGCTCTCTTTCCATTGTTCTATCTTCAGCTCTCTCTCTATCATTCTATCTCTCTCTCTTCCTTTCTGTCATTCTATCATCTCTCTCTTTCTCTCTCTTTCTAGCAGTCTATCTTCATCTCTCTCTCTCAATCGTTCTATCTTCATCTCTTTCTTTCTCTCTCTCTCTGTCTTTCTATCATTCTGTCTTCAGTTTTCTCTGTCTTTTTTCTATCAGTCTATCTTCGTCTCTCTCTCTCTCTCTCTTTTCTTTCTATCATTCTGTCTTCAGCTCTCTATCTCTCTTTCTATAACCCTATATTTCTATCATTCTATCTTTCTTTCGTTCTCTTTCTCTCTCTCCCCTTCTCTCGCTATCATTCTATCTTCATCTCTCTCTTTCTATCGTTCTGTCTTCACCTCTCAATCTCTCTCTTTCTATCATTCCATCTTCACCTCTCTCTTTTCTATTGTTCTATTGTTCTGTCTTCATCTCTCTCTCACTCTCTCTCTCTTTTTTTCTATCATTCTATCTTCATCTCTCTCTTTCTCTATCATTTTATCTACATGTCTCTCTCTCGCTTTCTATCATTCTGTCTTCAGCTCTCTCTCTCTCTCTATCATTCTATCTTCATCTCTCTCTTTCTCTCTCTCTTCCCCTTTCTATCGTTCTATCTTCAGCTCTTCTCCTCTCTCTCTCTCTCTCTCTTTTCTGTCTGTCAGTGTCTTCACCTCTCTCTCTCTCTCTCCCTCCCTTCTGCCCCCTCCTTTTCTTTTCTGTCTCTCTCCATCAATCTATCTTCACCTCTCTCCTCCTGTCACTCTTTCTCTCTCACTCCCTTCTCAATAAATCTTCACCTCTCTCCCTCGGGTTTGCCCTCCGTCTCTCTCTCTCTCTCTCTCCTCCTTTCTTTTCTTCTCTTCTCTCTCTCCTTCCATTCTCAATCAATCATCACTTCCTGTTTTTCCCTTTGCGTAAACCGTGCGTTTCTCTCTCTCCTTTCTGTGTCTCTGTTCATCCTCTCTCTCTCTCTCTCTCGCTCTCACACACACACAAACACTCCTTTCTCTTCCTCTCGCTCCCTCTCTCTTTCTCTCCGTTCTTACATTCTCAATAAATCTCTTTCTGTCCCTCCAAGTAACCCTCCCTCTTTCTCTCTTTCACACTGTTTGTGTCTTTTCTTTTTCTCTCTCTCTCTCTCTCTCATGTCTTTCTCTCTTTCTCTTTCTTCTAAATACATCTCCACCTCTCTTTCTGTCATCCCCGTAAACCTTCTCTCTTTCGCTCTCACACACGTCTCTCTCTCTCCCTCTTCTCTCTCTCTCTCTCTCTCTCTCTCGTTCCTTCCTTCCATTCTAAATAAATCTTCACTTTTCCTCTTTTTTTGTCTCCTTTGCATAAATCCTTCACTTCTCTCTCTTCTCTGTGTCTGTCCATCTCTCTCTCCACCTCTCCCACACACACAAACACTCCTTTCTCTTCCCTCCTTTTCTCTTTCTCTCTGTCCTTACATTCTTAATAAATCTCTTTCTGTCCCTCTCTCCCTCCATTCTTTCTTTCACACATTGTTTGTGAGACCTTTCTCTTCCTCTCTGTCTCTCTTTCCCTCCCTCCCTCCCTCCATCTCTCTCGCACACACACACAAATACTCCTTTCTCTCTTTCTTTCTCTCTCCCTTCTAAATAAATCTACAACTCTTTCTGTCGTCCCCTCCAGTCAACCCTCTCTCTCCCCCCCACACACACACTCCTTTCTCTCCCTCTTCCTTCTCTCTCTCTCTCTTTTTCTCCCTCCTTCCATTCTCAATACAATTTTCACTTTTCCTTTTTTCCCTTTGCATAAACCATGCGTTTCTCTCTTCTGTCTCTCTCTCTCTCTCCACCTCTCCTCCCACACACACAAAAACTCTCTCTCTCTCTCCATCTTTCTCCATCCTTACATTCTCAATAAATCTCTCTCCCTTCCCTCCTCCTTCCATTCTTTCTCTCACACACTGATTGTGAGACCTTTCTCTTCCTCTCCGTCTCTCTCCTTCCTTCCCCCTCTCTCTCTCCCTCGCACACACACAAACTCTCCTTTCTCTCTTCTGAATAAATCGCCACCTCTCTTTCTCTCATCCCTCAACCCTCTCTCTCTCTCACACACACTCCTTTCTCTACCTCTTCCTTCTCCCTACTCTCTCTCTCTCTCCCTCCATTCTTTCGCTCACACACTGTTTGTGTCTTCCTCTCCGTCTCTCTCTCTCCTTCCCTCTTTCTCTCTCTCTTGCAGACACACACAAACCCTCCTTTCTCTCTTTCTCTCTCCCTTCTAAATCAATTTCCACTTCTCTTTCTGTCAACCTTCTCTCTCTCTCTCTCTCACACACACACACACACTCTCCTTTCTCTCCCTCTTCCTTCCTTCTCTCTCTCTGTTCTTCCATTCTCAATAAATCTCTTTCTGTCCCTCCCAGTAACCCCCCCCTCCATTCTTTCTCGCTCACACACTGTTTGTGTGTCTTTCTCTTCCTCTCCGTCTCTCTCTTTCCCTCCCTCCCTCTCTCCTTCCCTCTCTCTCTCTCTCACACACACACATAAACAAACCTTCCTTTCTCTGTTTCTCTCTCCCTTCAAAATCAATTTCCACCTCTCTTTCTGTCAACCTTGTCCTCCCCTCTTTCTCTCCCCCCTCTCTCTCTCACACACACTCCTTTCTCTCTCTCTTCCTTCCTTCTCTCTTCTCCCCCCCCCCCCTCTCTCTCTCTCTCTGTCCTTACATTCTTAATAAATCTCTTTCTGTCCCTCCCAGTAACCCCCCCCTCCATTCTTTCTCTCCCTCACACTGTTTGTGTGTCTTTCTCTTCCTCTCCTTCTCTCTCTTACCCTCCCTCTCTCTCCTCTCTCTCTCTCTCACACGTAAACAAACCCTCCTTTCTCTCTTTCTCCCTTCTAAATCAATTTCCACCTCTCTTTCTGTCAGCCTTCCCTCTCTCCCCCTATCTCTCTCTCTCTCTCTCTCACACACACACACACACTCTCCTTTCTCTCCCTCTTCCTTCCTTCCTCTCTCTCTCTCTCTCTCCCTCCCTCTCTCCTTCCGTCTCGCGCGCGCCTCTATCTGTCCAAACACGTCACAGATAGCGCGTGTTCGCCTTGTTTTGCCGATAGGAGCCGGAGAAGAGAAACGCGGCGCTGAAACGTAAAACGAAAGCGGTTTTTGTACGGATCCACCTGACCCCCGGCTCCGCGCGCACTCACCAAAAAAAAAAAACAAAAAAAAAAACGCGGAATGCCCGGTCACGCCGTGGCCAGAGCGCGCACCTCTCCAAAGGATCATTTATAAACCCGCGCGCAACAAAAGAAACGATCCAGGAAGAGAAGACGGATTTGTGCGCGTGCGTGACAGCAGAAAAGACCCCTCCTCTCCCTCTCCACACCTCCTTCTCCCCTCTCTCTCTCTCTCTATCCACCCGCGCGCGCACACTGACCATTTGTCTTCGCCGTAATGACTCCCCAACTCAATTTGGTATGACGAGGGAGAGAAAAGAAAGAATGAACCAAAGAAAGAAAAAACGAACGAACGAAAGGAGGGAGGGAGGAAACTGTGACGAGGAAAGAGGGAGAGAGGGAGAGAGAGAGAGGCGGGGGCGCGCGGGTGCAGAGGCAAAAAGAGGAGGAGGAGGAGGAGGGGGCTCACGGGGGCGCGCGCACACGGGGTGAACGGGAGGTCACCGCGTCTCACCAATATTAAAATGTGTACCGGGGACGTGGGGTGACACGCCTCGTCCCTTAAACAAAGAGTGTGCCAAAGTGGTAGATTAATTTGAAAACTTGCACACGCACACAACACTTAATGCCTTAAAGAGCCCACAGTCTCTCGGCGGCGGCGGCAGCAGCAGCCCCGGCGCGCTCTCTCCTCTCTCCTCTCCTCTTCTCCTCTCCTCTTCTCTTCTCCTCTTCCTCCGCTCCCCGACGCGCTCTGCCGAAACACCGGGGCGATCACGGCGCGACCCTCGCCTCCTCGCCTCCCTCCAGACCGCACCTCCGCCGCCTCTCGCCACCGCGCGCCGTGGCTCCCGTTACGCGCGTAAAGTTTCGTGACGCGCCGCGGTGCTCGTTTTCTCCGGATTCCTCCCGCGCGCGTTTCAGATCAGATCGTAGTCACGTTTTCTTGATTTAAAAAAAAAAAAAAAAAAAATGAAAATACGCGGATTCAACTGACGAATTTTTTTTTTTTTTTTTGTTTTTTTTAAGGCATAGCGGCGTAGCGGCGTAGCGTCTTCCGGGGGCTGTCCACGGAAATGAGTTTTTTTTTTTTTTTTTTTTTTCAAAGATGCCACGAAGAATTAGGAAGAGGTCAAAACCTGTGGCGTCAGTTTCAGTTTGAAGGAGCTAAGCGAGCCTTTCCTTTCCCTTTTTTTTTTCTCCGTATAGAGCAGCCGCGGGGACCTGAGGAGGAAGAAGGAAAAAAAAAAAAAAAAAAAATGACAACACCACGGGACTATGGAACCGCGCGCGTGTCGGGGAATTTCCACGGCGCCGCCAGGGGAGACGTACCCGGGAGCTACGGAGCGGTGAGTAGACAAAAATGTGACTAAATGTGCTCGGTTGAAGCTGATGCTGCTCATTTGCATATGTGCTGTGCGTGCGTCTGCGTTTTACCAGCGTCGTGTGTGTATATGTGTGTGCGTAAATGTGTGTGTGCGTAAAGACGGCGTGCTGCAGGTGCCTCCTTGCCCACGCGGGGAGGAAGGGGAAGACCACGTGTTGCAGGAGTTGCGGCACTAACACTCCCCTCCCTCCCTCCTCCTCTTCCTCTTCTTCTTCTTCTTCCTCTTCATCTCACTCCTCATCCTCGCTCACATACGCTACTGTACTCCACTCCTGCTCCGTCAGCGCGCGGTCCTCGAGCTCCTTTGGGGTGTGCGTCATTATTATTATTATTATTATTATTAGCGCGCGTTTGGAGAGCCGAGGCGCGCGCACTGACCGCCGCCGCGCAGCCCGGGGGTGAAGGCTAGGTCGTGGTCAGGAAAGGTCAAAGGTCACACTTTCCCTAAGACCTTAAACTAAAAACGGCTTCCTTTGGCGAGGTGTTGTGTTGCCTCTCTCCGGTTTTGCTTTTCGTTTCAAATTTCCGTGAAGCCAAGATTGCATTTCTTTTTATGTTTTCTTTTTTTTTAACCTTCTAAGTTGTTGTTATTGAATTTGTCTAACATTCCACACCCAGATAAGTGTTAATATCACCGCGCTGGATTGTATCTGTGGCGTTGTCGTGTCGAAATCTCATCATAACTCCACGTGTTGTTTTAATTCTTCACAATTAAACGCCCCCTCTGAGCTTTTATTGCCATTAACAATACGAACCACAATCTACTTTTTTGAGAACACGGACATCTGAGACTTCGTATGTGTTGAAGCAATTACATAAATGTTACAATATGGTTACGTAAACACTCCAATTAAATCGAAATTAATTAAAATATAGGGCCTATGGCAATTACGCACGGGATTGTATCATTACGCACGGGCCTATTAAAATCAAATTAGGATTCCCGTGCAAGTGGAGGTTTGTTGACATCATTCTAGCTCACGTTTGTGCTTAAAAAGTAAATATATTCACAAATTACAGCTCAAAATTTAAGGTAAAAGCTTTAAAAACCATTTCTCCAAAGCGGTGACCATTAGTAACCTTCATTTTTTAACCCGCTGTCTGCCGGCTCTTTGCATGACAATACGCGCGGTGTATTTTTCACGCGGCACAAAGGAGCAAAAATGCATTTCTCTTCCTGGTTCGTTTGGCCTTGTAGCTTTTTCACCTCGGTCATCGTTCACAGCCCCTGACAAGCCGCCCGGGCGCTGCTGCACATAATGCGAGCGTTTAACCCTTCAATATGGCGCAGCTTTTTACGCGCTGACCTGGAATTTCCCCCAACGCTTCCTGCATCTAAATAACGCGATTACTGCCTGCTCTGTTTTCAATGTAATGTAATGTATAATATGTTTTTGTGTCTATTTTACTATTTTTTTATTTAGAAGATTTTTTTTCTCCTTCTTTTTTGTGTGTGTTGTTGTTTCTCCTTGGTAATTAAAAGGGTTAGGTTAATTATTTGTAATTTGGATTTTTTTTTAAATTTCTTTATCTTGTTGTTATCTTAAAAAAAATGTAATGTTTTGATTTATTATTTATGTATTTTTGTTTCAATTTGATTTATTTATTTCCCTTTAGTGCTGTTAATTGTAATTTTCAATAATAATAATTTTAAAAAAGCTTTTACTTTACCTTTGGAAACGTTTAGACCTTAGACCTGGTTTGGTTTCGGTTTGAGTCCAGGTTAGTCTTGGTCCAGTCCTTGTTTAGTTCCAGAAAAGTCTCTAATTTGAAGCTGTGTGTGTGTGTGTGTGTGTGTGTGTGTGTGTGTGTGTGTGTGTGTGTGTGTGTGTGTGTGTGTGTGTGTGTGTGTGTGTGTGTGTGTGTGCAGTTGGAGTGGTAGTCCTGGTTTAGTTTTGGTCTAGTCCTGGTCTAGTTTTAGTTAAAATCTTAAAATAAAAAAATAAGTGTGTGTAGTTGGACTAATGATTTGAGCTTGATGTCGTTTTTTTTTTTTTTTTTTTTTTTTGTATTTTTGCTTTTGCTTGTGCGTAAAACCAACTTGGCACTACGTTTGACCTTTAGTCTTGGTTTGGTCCTGCTATAGTCCTGGTCAAATCCTTGTTTAGTTCCACTTAAGTCCGTCATGTGAAGCAGTGTGCGTGTGCAAAAGCTTGAGTAACCAGTAATGATTTGATCTTGTTGCTGGTTTGGTACAGCTCTAGTCCTGATTTAGTCCTGATTTAGTCCTGGCTTTGTTCCAATTAAATCCATAATTTGAATCAGTGTGAGTGTGTAAAAGCTGGAATAACCTGTCACGATTTCAGCTACTCTGTTTGTGCGTAAAACCAACTTTGGGCCAAACCTGTTCAATCAGCAGAACTTTAACCTACTTTAGAACTGATATAGTCTTGGTTTGGTCCTGGCCTAGTCCTGGTTTAGTTCCATTTAAGTCCTAGGTTATATCGTTTTGAGCTTGGTATTTTCTGTTTGTGCGTAAAACCACATTTTGGACCAAACGTGTTAAATTAGCACTACGTAGAACTAGTTTAGTCCTCTTGGTCTGGTCCTGGTCTAGTCCCAATCAAGTCCTAGTTTGTAACGCGTTGAGCTAGTTTGGCCCTCTTGGTTTGGTCTTGGTCTTTGGTCTGGGTCTTTGGTCCCAGTTAAGTCTCAGTTTGTATCGAGTTTGGTGTTTTGTGCCTGTGCGTAAAACCAACTTTGAACCAAACGTGTTACATTAGCACTGCGTAATCCTACTTTGGTCCTCTTGGTCTTGTCCTGATCTAGTCCTAGTTTTCGTTCCAGTCAAGTCCCAATTTAGTAGTTTTTAGTAGTTTAGTCCTCTTGGTTTGGTCCTGGTTCGGTTCCAGTTAAGTCCCAGTTTATAACACTTTGAGCTTGGTGTTTCCTGCCTTTGCTTAAAACCAAATTTGGACCAAACGTGATAAATTAGCACTACGTAGTCCTAGTTAAGTCCTGGTTTAGTTCCAATCAAGTCCCAGTTCATAACGAGTTGAGATTGGTGTTTTGTGCCTGTGCGTAAAACCAACTTTGAACCAAACCAGTTCAATTAGTCCACTAACCAGTTCTAGTAATCCCAGTTTAGCCTGTAGCGTTAAACCAAATTTAGACTCTACGTAGTGCTAATTTAACACGTTATCCTTGTTTAGTCCTCTTGGTTTGGTCCTGGTTTAGTTCCAGTTAAATCCTAGTTTATAACGCGTTGAGCTTGGTGCGTAAAGCCAACTTTGGACCAAACGTGATAAATTAGCACTCCGTAATCTTAGTTTGGTCATTTTGGTTTGGTCCCTGTTAAATCCTGGTTTATATCGCGTTGAGCTTGGTGCGTAAAACCAACTTTAGACCAAACCAGTTCAAATAGCACTACGTTAACCTACTTTAGAACTCATGTAGTCTTGGTTTGGCCCAGTCTAGTCCTGGTTTAGTCCCTGTTTGTAATGCTTTGAGCTTGGTGTTTTGTGCCTGTGCGTAAAACCAACTTTGGACCAAACGTGTTACATCGGCGCCGCGTTGTGTTGACACCTCGCTGTTATGTGTTCGCAGGATCCCGTTTCCGTTTCGTGAATATTTTATTGCTTTCATACCACCATAACACTACTCCTTCCACTTCTACTCCTCCTCCTCCTTCCTCACCCTCCTCCCCTCTCCAAAATCCTCTCTCTTCCACCACGCTGCATGTGGAAGTGGGCCCTCCGCACGCGCGTGTTCTGTTTGAGCTGCAAACGGAAGTGGAGGCCATAAAAGTCACATGCACGTATCCACACACACATTGCACTTTTTTTTTTTCTTTTTTTAATTTGGCACAGCAGGGCAAGACGTGCGTTTCGCCCGTCTCGTTTTCTTTGCTGTGACGTAGAAGGCGTTCTGGTCTACAAAGAGTGAATTGAATTGCGGGATTACGGCGTTCATGGGTATTTGATGATAGATTTGTGTGGCGTTAGAGTCACTTGAGCGCGCGGCAGGAATTGCAACAGGATCGGGCCAGACATTTTTGCAATATTTTCGAACGGCTGGCGTTTCCTCCCCCCGAATATGATCACATGTTTCACACTCCCCAGTGTTAAACGTTCACACTGAATCACGCTTTTTTTTTTTACACTCTGTACTCAAGTGAAGGCCTATAATATGAAGAATTAGACTATCAAAACAGAGGACGTGTCAATATTATTAAACTGAACTGTCTTGTTGTGTCATCTAATGTATTGCAGAATAAAAAAAAAAAAAAAAAAGTATATAGTTGTCATTTATTATTTTATTTATTTATTTATTTATTTATTTGGCCTTTTTTTTTCTATTTTTATTTTTTTGTTTTTTTTGCTTTTTAAAATGTATTTATTTATTGGCTTTTTGGGGCTTTTTATGGGGGTGTTGTCTGTTTCATATATATATATATATATATATATATATATATATATATATATATATATATATATATATATATATATATATATATATATATATATTTAGCTTTGGCATGTTTTTGTTTTTTTTTTTTCTTTGTTTTTTTTTCTTTTTAAAATAGTAAATAAATAAATATATAAATAAATAATGGCTCCATCGCTCACTCACTTTGACTCACGACCATCCCTGACGTTTATCGATCTGGACGGACGCTGCGTCATGCGTCACACGTCTCAATCCGTGAGTCCACATTACGACATTACGGTCCTAACAATACGCTTAACTACAATTAAACAACGTAAAGTCAAACATTTTATCTTTACCAAAAAAACACTTTCACTTCTTGTAAAGCTCTATCTTTGAGGCCTGCGCTCCTTTACGCACAGCACGTGGATCAAATCAGGCTCATTTCAAACACACAGGCAGATAAGATAAGCTTTATTTGACCTGCACTGGTGAAATTCCAGTGTTGCAATCTAAAGTACAAGCAAGATAATATGAAATCAACAATGTGATCAGCGTTTAGGCTCAATAATAATCTTAATGGCCAATAATAGAGCGCAAACTGATTAATAATGGATACAGAAGAAATATTTTATTACGCATGATGCAAGATTAGGTCACTAGGTCATGTAAGGTAGTTAAATATAGTTACTAGAGTAGTTTATTGGTTCATTACACCACAAAAACAAAATCTAGCCAAGTTAAGATAGAAAGTGTCATCATGATGAGAGTAAATGATGTGACTTTTTGTACTTAAAATACACTTATTCCATTGGTGATAATTTTACTTAGTTCGTTTTTACCTCTGTCGACTTTCAAAAACTCCATCCTGAGGATCATTGCACACGTTTTTAACACGTTTATATCTTTAATGTTACATCTCTATTCACTGTTTCATGTTAGTGTTGATGTGTGAGTGTTTTCTGTTTGTGTTTTTGTTTTATTTTGCCTCTTGGTCAGGTCGTCAGTGTGAATAAAAACTGACTTACCTGGTAAAATATTGAATAAATTAAACAAAATAAATGCTTGTCAAGATGAATCTAGTCAAATAAAGTGAAATAATCTTAATTTAAGTCATTTTAACTTAGATAGGTATTGTTTTTTGGCAGTGTATTAAGGTTAGAGGTGTTTTAAAGTGATGTGTAAATGCGTAAAGTGATGCGTAAAAGAGTAAATGCGTAAAAATGGACAGATAAACGGACAGATCGATAAAAATAGATAGGTAGAAGAGTCTAGAACGCATTTACCAAGCAGCCTGATGTTAAATGGCCTGGCTGACACCGGAGCTGGGGGGCGCTTGTTAGCACTGGAGTATCCGGGCCCCGCGTTTCCGGCCCCGGTGTGTGTGCGTGTGTGTGTTTTTTACTCGCGCTCTTCCTTACGCTCTGCCACATTGACCTTTACCTGGGCCCTGGGAACAATGCGCCCCCCTCGGCTTGAAAACCTGCAACAAAAGCGACTGCTGACAAACTTGACAGAGGCTGAGAGACGTGTCCGCGCCGCGCCTTGATCGATACGTGACCCCGGGGGGAGTCAAGGTGAGGGAGCGCGCACGCCCACCCACCTACCTACCTACCTGCCTGCCTACGACGCACCCACCCACCTACACCTGCGCGTACGTACGTCACAGCAGAGTAATCACCGCGGTTTAAGGAGCAGGGTGGCCGCGGCCTTAACGAGCCTCCTCCGTGTTCCTCCCCGGGCTTTTGTTGTCCGCCCCCGGTGATGTATGAGCCGGCTCTGGGAGGAAACGGGAGCCGCCGGAGAGAGTGTCAGTGTCACAAAATCAATGCGAGGGAAACAAAGGAGGAGAGCGGCGGGAGCGGGAGGGGAGGACACCGCCGAAGAAGTAGTGCTGCTCCGGGTGTGGGAGCGAGGAGCGAGGACTGAGGGCAGGGCCTGGGCTCCGGCGCACAGCTCCAACATGGCGGTTATGGCTCCATCAGCTGTCACTCCCTGCATTTATACACATTTAGGTGCTCACGTATGGCACGAGGAGCGTTTCAAGCAATTATTACCTTAGATAGTTGGTTAGTTAGTTAACATGAACACAATCAGGCATCATATTACAACGATTTAACGCAAAAATGAAGCAGTTTCGTTATGCATATCACTAAGGTTATTCTACACTTTGAAGAGGTTTAGGCTGAAATTTAACAATTATTTTGCCAAAACCCTATTAACACATAACCCCATAAAACAGGAGACAAGATAACAGAACTATTTACAGAAAAAAACAACACAAAACAATTTTTTTTTATGAGCTCAGGAAAGAAAACGTCCCTAAATCTTTTGGTATAAACATATACACAATACAGACACACAATCCAATACACATCGATGTTCACAGACAAACACACACCCACACACCCACACACCCACACACACACACACACACACACACACACACACACACACACAGACCATGCACATGTTAATATTTATGCCTACTGGTTTATAAATACACTTAAATAAAATAAATATAATCGAGGGTTACAGTGATTCTGTGAGTTCCATGACGTAAAATATGAGTTATTGTGTTTATTTTTCGATATTTCTCTATAACTCTGGTCTTATTTTTATTATTATTATTTTATTTTTTTTTTTTAAATGTGGAAATAGTTTTTGAGCCTTTTAAAGTTTCATCGTGGCTATTCCACAGATTAAGACACATCGACTCTTCAGGCTGCTCCTCACACGAGTTTTCTTCTCAGATTGGACTCACTTTCTTTGGGTTTGGACATGTTTTGGATACACTGAAGGAGCTGATTGTGACCCTTAAACATGACGATTGCAGTGTTTGGATTATGTACGAGATCATGTAGTTTTAATGTTTTTAATTTAATAAAGAGAGCTAAGAAGAGAGATAAGATTTTGAAATGGCGATGGCGTTTTTTGGGGACGATTGTGCCAATTACGCACAAGTCTCACCTTGATTGCGCAACATTTTGGGAGCATTGACAACATTTACGCAAATAATCGTGTTTAGAGTTACGAATCAGTCTAAAATTTAAGAAGTTATTGCGTAATAGGCCTAAATATAATGATTAATGATGGAAGGATTCGTTTTGTGCACATTCCGTTGCGTTTCCAAACTCAAATGTGACTCGATTTTAATTCTATTTTCATATTTGGTTAGGTTCACGGTTCGTTATTTATTACGCAGCACGTTTTGATTTCGCTGAATGACTTTTTTGTGTTTTATGAGGCTAATTTTTGAGATCACGAAGTGCAAAATGGTTCCAATTACCGAGTTGTTGATGTCAAAAACAACACAGGGCTTCAGTTCTGTTTTTGATATCAACAGCTCGGTGATTGGAGCCATTTTAAACCAACCGTGTCGTGTTTTTGATAGCAACTCGCCATGCAAGTTCCCGGAATTTCTCTGTGTTGTGTCTATGTCTTATTGATTACGCAATTGTGTTACATGAGCGTTATCTGTGCATGTATGTATGTCTGGATGTCTGGATGTTTGTGACGTTAAATTGGCAATATTTACATGGAAACATTTAAAAAACAAGAAGGCATTTGAGAGTTTATTGTAGGAAACGTTTCATTTTTGGTGTTTTCTTCAGTGACTGGGAGTGTAAACGAATGCCAAAACTCAAAAGTCCAACATTTTCGTTTAGTCAAGTTTTGCTGATTTTTTATTTTTTTATTTTTTTTTCGTCTTTGATTCCGTATCCGTGTTTCAGTTGGTTTCACGGTTCATTCTCAACCATCATGTTTATTTGACAGAGTTGCATATCTTTTTTTAAATTTGATATCGTGACAAGTGTCAAATGGAGATATGGATCAGGGCTGTGGTGTTTTTGATGGCCACACGCAATGAGAGATTTGTGCGTCCTTGGAATCTGAATGTGTCTCTTTTTTTTCTTTTTTTCTTTTTGTTATTACGCAATGCCAAGTTGTGGAGATTCTCTAGTCAAATTAAATGTTTTATGGTTTTACACTGACAATATTATGTATCAACCTTGAATTTTCGTAAACTTTTAAAATGTTTTCTCTTTGTTGACCGTAAAGTTGGTGTTTTTTGTCCGAAGTTGACCGAAAGGCAGACCGTGGCGCTGATCCGGAGATGGATCGGAGGCCCTGGTGCGTCAAACTCGCTGCACTTTTTTAATCCAGTTATCCGAGACTCGCGCAGACGTCCTGTTCTAAGTGAAAGCTTTTTCATTCATTTATTCATTGCTCCATCTATTCTTCAGTGCCATGAGCCAGAGCGCGGCCTGATAGGATGAGAGGAACAGTGGCTTACCCGGTGCCAGGCAATCACTCTTTTCTTTCATTAAACTGCGATCATTCCGCTAGAGCGCGCGCCACTCCGACTGCCAAATCCTCTCCTCCTTCTCCTTCTCCTTCTTATCTTTTTGCCGTAATTGCAACTTTATTTCTAATTACATTTTTGGCTGCGTTCAGATTTTTTTTTTTTTTTTTTTCGTCTTTTCGGGAACATTTACTTTACAAATATTATGAAAGCACTCAACCTGAAATAAATAATGGGGATGTGTTGCCATGACTGAAATTGAAAAATATGTCTAGCTATTATAAGTGATATCCAACGTGCCATGTTGCTTTGTTCGCGTTTCTGCGTAATGAATTGTATTAATATTGTCGAAAAGGTGTGTGTTTAACGGTACAGGTGTCTACTAACAACTACTACTGCGTTTCTTCTTACTATAATATGACTTTTAACTGTAGTGAAGCTATAAATAATCCTGTGTAGTAGTATTTACACTCTGCACGTGCGTATTTTTGAAGTAACATACGCGGACAATTGGCCTTTGTTGCACTTAAGGCCGTGCGTAATTTTATCGCTTTTTAATACACAAAAGCATATGTCCAGTGGCGTTTTTATGTCTTTTTCGTCTTTGTACAATATTGTGAGGGGGAAATAGGAGACTGTAGCCCCCAGCAGCGCGCAGGTCAGGGGTTGAGAGCCGGTACAGATGGATGGGGGATATTGCTCGGCGCCTTTTACGCACAGGTTTTTATGAAGCAATAAGGTGGCTGGCGTGCGCCTCCTGAGATCCGCTGTCTTCTATATCTACCCTGTAGATCCGGATTTGTGTGGGAGTCCTTTTAACAATCACAAATTCGCTTCTAGGGGAGTATATAGTGGATTTATACACGACGGCAGCGATGGAACGACTTCTTAGCGTGTAGGCCCGAGCTCCACGAATTCATATTTCTGTTTTGTTTCGGTCGTTTTACACCATGTTGCTACACAGGGTTGTATTTTCGTTTGGGAAAAAATAATAACACAACTTCGGTTTATAAGTTTGGTGCTGTTTTAATATTTTAGTCATTTTACAATTCACCCTGACTGTTCAGAGGTTTTCTTTTATTGCTTCCTCGTATTTGTTTCGATCCTCCAAGCGCCCCGGAGTTGTAAAGGGCAGCAGCGATTCGAATTGGCCTCGTTTTTATTTATTATTTGTCTCCGGGTGAAAAATGATGCGCTCGTCTCTACTGTTCATCTCGGAGGGAAAGGCGTACAGGGCGGGGGGGTGTGGGAGTAACGCGCGTGAAGGGGGGGTCAGGTTTCGATTTGGAGACGGTCAATTTTCCAGAAACAAAGGCTTAAGATATCTCCATCTTCTTTTTTTTTCTTTTTTTCTCCCCGTGGCTGCGTGTGTCCGTGGCGATAACAGTGAATTTCAAGATTGGGATTTAATTGTTTTGGGTGCTTTCAATTCACTTTTACGCATTCACAACCTGTATCTTGAGCGTGGTTTTGGTAATAGGTGTGCGTAATGGTTTGGCACGCCGTTTGTGTCCTTCTAACAGCTAAGAACGGTCCAATAACGCAAGGATATTACTCGTGGCAGCTTGTGAGTGGCACAGGGGGGGAAATGGCGCACAATGGAACCGTGTATTCCAGCACAGCTCAAGGGCAAGGCAGCCTGACTCTCCGGACGTGGCATATGACGCCGGGAGAGGGAGCTTGCTATGCCAGGGATGTTAAACAGCAGGAAAAACCCATTCCAAGGCGCGAATTAACATGCGGGTAGGGGAGCCAGTGTGTGCCTCTTTTACAAACAAGGGACTCGTTCTGAATGCAAAGGTTCGCGCGTGATTTAGGAGCCCGGTAACCTGAATTAGTTGATGAATTTTCTATCGATCCTAAACAAGCCAGATTTGTCTCTGACAGTGGCTGCGGGCTGCGCGGTGGCGAGTCTTTATTAGTGATTAGAGCAGGAAAAAGAAAGTAAAGGTTATGGAAAAGTACGTCCCGACACACACCCAAATGTACACAGAGGGGTGGTGCCGGCGCCACTTCGAATCCCCTCAAGCGCTCTCATTATTTCTCTATTTGAAGTCGTGCGTAAAAGGGGAGATGTTTGGAGAAAGGGAGCTGCACTGTAGTTTATTATACAACTGTACCCAAACGTGTAAAGCAATGTTTTATGGGGCAGAATGCAAACTTGTAGAGGCACAGTGGTATTAGATGAGTCGCACAGAGGGCTGCTAATTGAATCTCACGCGTTGTATTGCTTGTTATTGTGCGCTGCGCCATACACTGTGCAGAAATGCGAGGAGGGGGCTTCGCGGAGGGAGGGGGCACAGGGCAAAGTGGTCACAAACTGAGGCCATATGATGATGAGCACGCGTATAATCCTATTTCCTTATCCGGGGTCCGTCCCGAAGCGCAGCCATTGGCCAAACTACGTCACGTGGCTTCTTAACTTTGTTCACTTGACAGAAAAGTAGGAGGGTTCAACGGAACAGGAATAACCGAAGAGTAAAGCGATGAGATATAAATTTTAGTTATATATTTGCCGACTATTCAACAAAAAGAGAAATTAATGGCCATGAGCTCCTATTTGATCAACTCCAACTATGTGGACCCCAAGTTTCCACCGTGTGAGGAGTACTCTCAGAGCGACTATCTGCCCAGTCACTCCCCGGACTATTACAGCTCCCAGCGGCAGGAGCCCGCTGCCTTCCAGCCGGACTCTCTCTACCACCACCCAACGCACCACCAGAACCATCATGCGCACCCACCGCAGCGAGCCGAGCCGCCATTCACGCCGTGCCAGCGCGCCGCGCAGCCCGCCTCCGTGCTCATGTCCCCCCGGGGTCACGTCCTCCCTCCGACCACCGCCAGCACTCCACTCCCGGAGCAGAGTCACCGCTGCGAGTCGGTGACACCCAGCCCTCCTCCGCCTCCGTCCTGCGGTCAAACGCCGCACAGTCAAAGCTCTTCTTCCCCCCCGAGCGCCCGCAAGGACCCCGTAGTGTACCCGTGGATGAAGAAAGTCCACGTAAACATCGGTACGTGCCACTTATTTGTCTCTCCTCTCCGCGCTCCCCCTCGCTCCGTGCGCGCTTTGTACGCTCGTGCTGGGTGTCCGGTGTCTTCCCCTCTCCCTGCCTGAGCCGCAGTGTAGCCCTTGGGTCAAGATTTACGAGCGTGTGTTTTGCAGGGCCAATATAATTACACCCTCCATAAATTTTTATTACACCTCTTCGCCTAGGTGCCGTGTGAAGTCCGATCCGGAGCGCGTCTCCTAGCTAATCCCTCGCTTTATGACAACTCCGCGCGAGCCCATAAGTTACCTTTTATGCTTTGGTAATTTGATTTTAAGTGGTGGGCTTACATAAACGATGTACTTGAGTCTGTCGGGCTTTATTCCGGGGGAGGGAAAGTTTTATGGCAGCTGAAATATTCATGTTTATGGCGCAGCTCGTAAAAGGCGGTAGAAAAGCGAGTGTGTGGCTCCGGACCGCTCCTCTCGCTCGGGGGAAAGGGGAGATAGGTGCTCGTTTGGCGGCTGCGCTTCTTTGACCGGGTCGCTGAGCGCACGGTAAGAAAAGAGCTATTCTTGAGCAGTTTGGCAGCTTGTCTGTAGTTTTTTTGTCTTTTGTTGAATCATTACCTAGGTTTTTCAATGGCAATGGCGTCGTGAAGTGAAGTAGCAGCAGCACTAGCCCCCCCCTTCCCCTCCCTCCCTCCCTCCCTGCTCGCTCTATCGCTTGTGCATTCTACAAGATACGGTTAACCACATATATTTTTATCATTTGTACTTAATGCATTGCTTTCTAATTTGCTTCGGCCGTGCGTACTTCTGGAGCGCTTCCCCCTCTTCTTGCAGCATAGTGCCCCGTCATATCGCGGAGCGTTGTCAGGGCAGGAAAACGGGGGGCGCGCTTTGCAATAGATCACAACATTTGGATACAAGCGTCAGGACGTTGCCGCGGGGCTCGTGCGTGACATTTGGCAGCGTAGCGTTTCCATAAATCACAAATATTAGGGAGAAATTCCGGGAAAGAATGAAGTGAACATCCTACTATTACCTTTGACCCTATGACGTAGCGACAACTCATAAAAATGTATTGGTGTATAATTTTACGCACCGGGCTTGTCTTCGTCCTGCGCGTAATTTGGATAAATTACTGGATCCCTTGCGTTTTGTAGTGCGTTTAAACTATTACTACAACTATTATCTATGCATATACAACGTGGTTACTACTGCTAACACAAAGCCTATGTTTGGATTTATAATTTTACGCAGCATGCTTGTATCCTTCCTGTGCGTAATTTGGATAAACGAATGGCTGGATGGCAAACGACCTCTATTACCTATAACCTTACAACGCACAGACAAGTATTAAAACTACTGGATACACCATTTTACGCAGTGTATTTGTATTCCTCCTGTGCGTAATTTGGATAAACGAATGGATGGATGGCAAACGACCCCTATTACCTATAACCTTATAACGCACAGACAAGTAGTATAGTATTAACAACTATTGAATCCACCATTTTACGCAGTGTATTTGAATTCGCCCTGTGCGTAATTTGGATAAAGGGGCTTAACTGCTCCCTTGTGTTTCGGAGTGAGCTCCAACTACTCCTATCCCAGCTATAACATATAACTAGACATAAATAATAACAATAGATTCATAGATTCGTCCTCCCTGTGCCTAATTAGGATAAACTAATTCAAAACTAACTAGCCTAACCCTGTATTATATAGCTATAACGTTTTGTGTATAACTTTACGCATGGCGCTTGGATTCATCCTGTGCGTAATTTGGATAAAGTAATACACCCTTTGCGTTTTGCAGTGAGCTCAGACTACACATATCACAGCTATTGCCTATAACCACATAAAAAAGATGTGATAAAATAGATTTGGGTCTATAACTTTACGCAGCGCGCTTGCATTCATCCTGTGCGTAATTTGGATAAACTAATGGATCCCTTGTGTTTTGTAGTGAGCTCAAACTACACGGGAGGAGAACCCAAGCGCTCGCGGACGGCCTACACGCGCCAGCAGGTCTTGGAGCTGGAGAAGGAGTTCCACTACAACCGGTACCTGACGCGCAGGCGCAGAGTGGAGATCGCGCACACTCTTTGTCTCTCGGAGCGCCAGATCAAAATATGGTTTCAGAACCGGAGGATGAAATGGAAGAAGGACCACAAGCTGCCCAACACCAAGGTCCGCTCCGGTTCCAACGGCACTAGTACGAACTCGCAGGGGCTTACCGGGTCTCAGAGCCGGGCAAGCGGACCTCTATAGCCCGTTGACTGGTGAATTAACCCTTTCCGTGTGGTGTTGCCTCCCCCCAAAGCCTATAATAAACTACGGTTGAGACGTGTTTGGACAGCTTTTTGCGTTTGGATTCGGAAGGATGTCACTGCTGCCTATGCTACTCACTATAAATGACACTGTTTTACTTTGGAGAGACACATAATTCATAATTCAGAGTCAGAAATGTAACAAAAGCAAGCAAGGAAGGAACCGAGAACACTTCGGCAGCTCCAATCGCTTTTCCTTACCGTGTCTTTTGTGACAGTAAACGGTAGGCTCCAGACCTGTACGTACGTGCGTGTGCGTGCGTGCATGCTTTTTGTGTTTTTTATTTTTTTTATATATATTTTTTGGCTGAAGATGGATTCTCATTTTCATCTTTAATCACGCCAAACCCGGGGCCCATTTGTCATGTTTACTCTGCGAAGCAAAGGGGTGAAACGGCGGCTCCACTCCACCTCCCTTCTGTTTTTCTGCACCCCTCCCCAAAATCACCTCTTTCTTTCTCTCTTCTTTCTCTCTCTCTCTCTCTCTCTCTCTCTTTCGCGCGCGCACGCACACACACACACACACACACGGACGCACGCGTAAATAAATATAAGACATCAAAAAGCCATGCTGTTGTTGTAACATATGTGATCCAAATGGCGCCATAGCTTTTCATTTTTTTCTAGTTTTTTTGGAATATTTGATTGTACACGCTGCTGTTGGAACACATTTCTGCGCTCCGTTACGCACACACGTCTCCAAAAAGGCATGTTTCCACTCCCGCTCTCATACAGGGTCAGAACAAAAAGCACTCACATTTGTTTTTATGTAAGCACTATTATACAACGATCACGATTATTACCTCGTTTATTTGCTCGTATGAAGTGATTCTATTTTTTGAAATAGCGTGACGACTTATAGAAACCTATGAGCTGCATTACGAAAGCATTTCTTGTACGTTAAAAAAAATAAAAAAAAATAATATCAAATGTAATTTAAGTTGGGGACATTCAGATAATATGGAAACATTTATAATTGCATGTCTGTTATTTTCTGTTAGTCTCCTCTTTTAGATATTTTAAGTAAAGTGTTATTTTATTTACATTCCAAAGATCAGTTTTATTTGATGATAATATTAATAATGAAAAAAAATGTTTTCCCTCAAATGTATTCGTCGCTCTTTCCTGCTTCAGTGTTCTATTTGTACATAGAAATTTAAATAAATGAGTGGAAAATCTGAATGTTCTCTTTCGGTGTATTTTTGTTTTTGTATTTTTGTATTTTTTTTTTATTTCAAATGTAGTTTTCTGTGGGACATCTCTCGCCATTACGCACGATCTCCTCCATCTTCTTGTGCGTAAAAACTAGTCATCTGCTTTGACTTTAGATACCATTCTTTGACGTGGCGCGCGTGAAGATAGATTCCGAAGCTCCATTTGATTTCATTCTCTGTTGGTTTTGCTCCAAACGCACCGAGCTGTCTGCGCAAATCAGGAGCGCGCCATGATTAATCTGCCCGCGCCGTGACGGATCTCGGTACATTACGTGGTGTAATCTCGTTTTAAATCACACGCCGTCCCTCCGTTTCACTCCCGTTCTCCCGTTCATTTAACGGCTGCTCAGATCCGCGCGCGCCCTGGCTCTCTGCGTAAAAAGAAAAAAAAAAAAAAAAAAAAAAAGCCCGCCCCTTACTTTTTACCTACCATACTTTTTAAAAATACTTTCTCGGTTCGTGCTCTTTTAATGCTTTAATGAGTGTAATTTTCACACAAGTGTTGTTTTTTTCTCGCTCAATGCTTCGCAGCGCTGCGCAGTGCGGTTTTTATTTTTTTTATATATTACAAAAAGGGAGCGGGCCAGGCGCCATAGCTCAAACCCTGACAACCAAATAGATAATCAACAAGACGAATGGCTTCTTTTGTAAGGCGCGGCTCCCGTATTAATTTTCATTTTCTTTTCTTAGAGCAGGTATCGAAAAATATAGAACGAGAAGGAGGGGGCGCGAGAAAATAGCATTCCTCGCCGTGAACTTTAAACAAAAAAAGTGTGCCCCCCAATTTGGCGCGCTCGTATTCCGCGGCCCGTCGAAGATTCCCTATTACTTGTTGGTTGATTCCTCCGCGGGCCCCGTGCCACCGAGACTCGCTCTGACCATTTATCTGTTTTCTTTCTATTTACGGACCTCTCCTCCTGGCGCAAAAAAAAAAAAAAAAAAAAAAAAAAACGCACTGCGGGCTCGGAACGGACGCTGCATTTGCGCCAAAAGCCCTCCCCGCGCCACTCTGTACTGCATTCTCCTGCGCTGTTATTAATCGCTTTATTTAGACAGACACCGGTGACGTTTGCGCACTTGAGACATTGACAGCATCTTTTTTCTTTTTTACAAACACACTTTCTTATCTGGTGTCGCGTTCGCACCGCTATAGCTGTAATAACAATAAACATAATCCATATTTTATAATGATAAACCGCAACCCCGTCTTTTCATTGTCACGGTGGGTGCCAAAGTGCAATATAAAAAGGAAGAGATTCAAATGGTGCATGCAAAGCTATAAAAACAGACCTCACGTGCTATCCAATAGAAAAGAAAGGATTACGTAAACATATTAATAATCGTAATTGCCATAAGGAAAGGCAAAGCGCGCTGCATATTGTTATTCTTAGCTTTGCCATAGACGTCTTTACGCACAGGCTTTTTTTGTTTTGGTCACCGTTTGCGCGCAGGCTTTATTAGATTGGCTTTCCATTCGGAGGATAAACCCAATATGCTTTTATCCAATTTGGACTTTTAATATAGCACCTTATTGCAAACTAAACAGTGTAGGAACAGGACAATGTAAGTATGGCCACGATTCGGTATTGCGCACACGGAGCCCGCTACAGTTGCTTGAATAATTGATGTCTTTGCTTTTAGGATTGGTGCAATGTTATACCTTCTAAGTGTGCATATAACGAGCCGGTTAATGCGTGCTAAAAACGTGAAGGTACGTCCTATATTTACAATTTGCAACGATTAACCTGGTTATATCAGAATCTATGGACACGTGGAGTTTATCTGAGTGTTTTACGGAGCATTTTGAGGATTTTAAATTGTCAATCGCTTTGACAGCAGTCCTAATTTGTCATAGTTTGAAAATTCATGGATATTTGCCATTTTTAAAGCTATTTTTAATTTTTTATTTCAAATTAGTAAGCCAGAAATGTCCAAAGCAGAGTTTTAAAAATGTAAAATAATTATACAAATATTTTTAAATCAGTTCTAAATTTTTCAATGACTTCTACAATTGATTTTTTATTTTATTGCATTCATTTACGCGTTTATGTATGTATTTATTTACGTATTTCTGTATTTTGTGACGAAAGCACGTACGCAAATCCACATGCTGCACCTTTCTTCTGTCATTTCTCGTTATATTTTTTATTCATTTAGTTATGGGGGTCCGTTGCCATGACTGCAGCCCATGAATTATTTGTATGGAACCTGCATAACGCCGCTGTAACGTCCCACTCCCCTCCTCCGCGTGCCCGGCGGCTTCACCTTTAACCGGGGTAATATCTGTGTCTACCGCCGCTGTCATCTATGGAGCATAACCGACCCAAACCCAAACCAAACCATCACCAGGCGCGTTTTCTGAACCGAACCACCCCCTCCTTAACCTCTACCAACATCCACCCGCTTCCACACACGGCCGCGCGCTGCAATAAGCCCCAAAGCTCCTCGGTCCCACGTGAAATAAATGAATTTGCGCACGGTTTGACAGCGCGCACAATGCAATCCAACCAGGCATCCGTACTCTTTAGGCCTCCCTCCCCCCCCCTTTTATCAGCTACTCCTTCTGCTTCTGTGAATGAAGGAACAGATTTTTTTATATTATTGTTGAACGCTATCCCCCACCTCTAAGAAGAAGAAGAAAAAAAAAAAAAGTTCACCATTATTATTTGGTGGACAAGACAGACGGGGATGACACCTCCTCGTAAGAAAAATGCGAGAATTATACGCGTAGCAATCATTAATCACGCGCTTTTAAACTGGTCCATTGTCCGAAGCGCGCGTACACACACACAAAAACACAGAGAGGAACACACGCGCGCACGCAGCAGCACCCCTTCTGTTGTACAAGTGAATGAAAGAACCCAAGGAAGGATAGAAGACGTCTTGGAAGACATTTCTATCCCCCCTCCTCCTCCTCCTCTTCTTCTTTCTCCTCTCCTCAAACCTTCTCAAAAAAGTGTGTATACGCGCACAAACACTCCCTCCCCTCTTCTCCCACCGCGTAACTATTCTCATAAACTTTTCCGAACACGTTGGGGAAGAAGAAGGAAAATCCCACTTTTAGTTTACGGGGTGTTGGGAGAGGAGGAGAGGAGGAGGAGGAGAGCATGGCCCGGAGACGAGGCGAGGTAAGCGGGGTCTGGGAATGCCATTTCGGGGGGCATCTCTCTCCGTCCCCCCAGTCCTCTCGGTTCTATATTTGGCTCGCTTCGTGACGGCTCAGTGGCGGTTTTATGGTTTTATTGCCCCCCGTGCGCATTTGGCGAGGTCACGAGGAGCAAAAGGGGCGCACACGTTTGGCCTCCTCGGTGCTCCAAAAGCTTTGATTTTTTTTTTTACGCACGGAGCTTTTGGGAGAGTGTTTTTGTAAGTTTGCGAAGTGCAGTCACACGTTTTGGGTCGCGCTGGATAAACTTTGTCCGTGTGTTGCGCGCGTTGACACCTCTGCGTAAAAGTTTGGTCAGGCGTGGAGAAGAGGGGATGACGGCGTTACGCACATGGGGCAGTGACGTGGTGGATTGTAATGCGCGCACGGGCTTGGGGTCTTAAAATTCAGATCAGATACTGCGATAAGAAGCTGTAATAACCAATACGCACAGAAATCAAAGTCATTTTACTATTTTTGGAGAAAAAATCCTCCATTAACGCGACTAAACACTGAACGTCTGTGTGCGTAAAAGAGCTTGAGAAAGATACGACCACTTTTACTATATATATGATAAAAAACAAACCGTACTTTATGTTGATATCACATTTGGCACACTCACACTAACTTCTATATGTTTTGTGTAGCTTTTTATTACACTAATCTCTAAATATCTACAAATATAAGCAATGATCTGTATTGTTTTGAGCTAAAAATTGCCAGTTTACATCCAGATTTCAATTTGTGTCTAAAAAAAATCCCAAAAAAGTGTCTCATAATGAAAATAAATTACAAAAAAAGACAAAAAATCTTACTTTTTATTTACAATTATTGTTTGTCATACATGTGTGATTGCGCCTTGTGGTTTGAATTTTAGAACATAAGTGCCAAATCTTAAAATCTGAGTAGCCAAACTGAATCTTAGACATTTCAAATATGCCTAAGTAATATTTGTGAATCCCTGTTACCTTCAGTAGTTTAGAAAGAACGTCATTTTGTCACCTTGTTTTCTTGAAACAAACGACTACAAAAGCATTTTCGGTCTTGCAGGGTCGCAGCGGTGGATTATTTAAAGTATTATTTCGGGATTTTGTGTGTTTTAACATTCAACTATTCCTATTCACATTGCCCAACTTCACTCCACTGCTTCTGTTCCATTTCGTGTAGCCTGAAATATGAAACCCCCCGCATTAGTTTTGTCGATGGTTCACTGACAGGTTAAGCTTGTGGCATTGCACTTCCTGGTTGTTGGCTGAGGTTTTGTGCCATGTACTTTTACGCAATGGTTCCATATACAAATATAGTGTCTTTACGCATAGACTTTACCATAAACTTCTATCTCATCTCGTTCTGTTTGACTAATCCATGGTTTGTGCCATTACGCATTTGGTGTGTTCCTTCAAGCGTATCCGTGCTCATCTTTTTGAGTAACATACATACATATTTTATTTAATTTTATTATAAACTCTAAGCAAAATAAATGAGATGGTCTGTTAAATGTTAAATTCCAAATTAGGTTCAAATTTGTGAATCGTTTCTGTAAATTCTCATATGTCTGGAATAAGGAAAGTTGTGCGTAAAATTCGATAAAAAATAGCGTTTGATTTTAACAATTACAAAGACTCTTCTGGAAATTTCATTCATTAAAGGGGACGTCTTATGCAAATTTTGAGTTGTATTTTGACTGATAAATGTGTATTTGAGTAGTCTTGTATTGCCCTTGCTTTTGGATGCAATCTGTACCGATTTTTTTACACAAATCCCGTGCGTAAAAAACGCGACACCGCTGGGAAGTGACTAATTCCTGGTTCACTGGAGCTTGTTATGGGTTTTGTCTGGATCTCCTCGCTTATAAAATGGCGTGCTGGTTTACTAGGCCCACAGCTTTTAATGAGATCCTCCTGGTATTTTTTTCTTTTCTTTTTTTCTCCCTCTCTCTGCGCGAGTGTGTGCCAAGTGCCAAACCAACCAGGTGCGCACGAATACACAGCCTTCGGGAATATGAATAGCATCCATAGCGCGTTCGATTGGATGAACGGATGCAACTGGAGGAGGGAGAGAGAGAGAGAGAGAGAGAGAGAAAGAAAAATTAAAAGAAAGCGAAGAAGGGGGCGCGTGGTTAATGGATACTCTGCCCGGTCTCGCTCCAAAACCGTTTCGATTGCGCAGCGTCGGTACGATCTTGCTGAGCGCGCTCACTTCTCCCTGACCCCTCCACCAATCAATGAGAGAAAAAAAATAATAAAATAAATAACAAGTAGAACGTGCTAGCAGCGTGGAGTCTCGTGGGGGAAGTCGCCAAAGCAAAGAAGATAGCGTGTTTATCGGGAAAGAACCGAATCGATGGTCGTTACGTTGAGTGCGCGGGTTCACGCAGAGGACAGTGGAGCCCAAAGATACTGACCGATGAGCTCCACCGCCTCTGACCCGTGCTTACCCCCCCACACTGCCTCCCTTGACCCCGCGGAGATCCCCCAACCACCCAACCACCCACCCACACTCCTAGTTCGGACATTCCCAGACCTCCGGAACCCCCAGGCCACTTAGTCAAAACAGGCCGAGTTCAGGGCACTGTAACCCCGGGGCACGGCGGCGATGTGTCCGCTCCCACAGCAGTCGCAGCAGACAGCCAAGAGTAAAGGAGCCAGGCCAGCGCGCACCTTAGGGCCGGGGTCACTCACAGGGCAGGGAGGGGGTGTCAGGAGACGGGCGCTGGCTGCTTCACTAAAAATACTCGCTCAAGTTAGAAGAGAATTTAGAAGATGTCAGAAGATATGGAAACGTATCTATCTTGGTTTTGTAGTGAGGATTTGTTCATTCGTGACTGAACCAGGACTAAAACAGGACTAAACTAGGATTACACCAGGTCTAAACCAGGACTAAACCAGGGCTAAAACAAGATGAAACCAGGTCTAAACTAGGACTAAAACAGGACTAAACCTGGTCTAAACCAGGACTAAACCAGGACTAAACTAGGACTAAACCATGACTAAAACAAGATGAATCCAGGTCTAAACTAGGACTAAAACAGGACTAAACCTGGTCTAAACCAGGATGAAACCAGGTCTAAACGAGGACTAAAAAAGGCCTAAACCCAGACTAAACCAGGACTGAACCAGGAGGACTAAACCAGAACTAAACCAGGTCTAAAGCAGAACTAAAGCAGAACTAAAACAGGTCTAATCCCACACTAAACCAGGACTGAACCAGGACTATACCGGGACTACACAAGGACTAAACCAGGTCTAAACTATAACTCAACCAGGACTGAACAAGGAGGACTAAAACAGGTCTAAACCAGGACTACACCAGGTCTAAACCAAGATGAAACTAGGTCTAAACGAGGACTAACTAGAACTAAACTAGAACTGTACCAGGTCTAAACAAGAACTGAACCAGGACTGAACCAGGACTGAATCAGGAGGACTAAAACAGGTCTAAACCAGGATTAAAAAAGGTTTAAACCAGGACTGAACCAGGAGGACTAAAGTAGAAGTGTACCAGGTCTAAACTAGAACTGAACCAGGACTACACTAGGTCTAAACCAGGTCTAAACCAGGTCTAAAATATAACTGAACCAGGACTGAACCAGGATTGAACAAGAAGGACTAAAACAGGTCTAAACCAGGACTACACCAGGTCTAAACCAAGATGAAACTAGGTCTAAAAGAGGACTAACAAAGGTCTAAACCAGGACTAAACCAGGACTGAACCAGGAGAACTAAACTAGAACTGTACCAGGTCTAAACAAGAACTGAACCAGGACTGAACCAGGACTGAACCAGGAGGACTAAAACAGGTCTAAACCAGGACTAAAAAAGGTTTAAACCAGGACTGAACCAGGAGGACTAAAGTAGAAGTGTACCAGGTCTAAACTAGAACTGAACCAGGACTACACTAGGTCTAAACCAGGTCTAAATCGGGACTAAACCAGGTCTAATCTTGGACCTGCGACAGAGGGACAGAGTGTCTGCAAAACGAGATCGGGCGACGGCTGCTCTTCGCTCCGTGGGGTGTGGAGTTCTGCGTCGGTCCTTTAACCTGAGGTCGCCGGACGGTCAGCACCTCCGGGCCCGTCCCGACACTCGGTCCCGGTTCGGTCCCGGTTTCGGTCCCGGTTCAGGTCGAGTTCAGGGCGCCGTAACCCCGGGGCACGGCGGCGATGTGTCCGCTCCCACAGCAGTCGCAGCAGACAGCCAAGAGTAAAGGAACCCGGGCCAGCGCGCACCTTAGGGCCGGGGTCACTCGCAGGGCAGGGAGGGGGTGTCAGGAGACGGGCGCTGGCTGCTTCACTAAAAATACTCGCTCAAGTTAGAAGATCTCCACGGCGTCGTCCAGACTGCGAGTAAAAGAGCGTCCCAAGCCATGCTGGAATGTTCCGCAGTATGGCATTAAACATATCTATCTTGCTTGTATTCAGTTACAGCCGAGTCTTATAAGACGCAAAATCAGTGGCGTAGTGGACTAAACCAGGACTAAACCAGGACTAAACCAGGTCTAAACCAGGTCTAAACCAGGACTAAACCAGGTCTAAACCAGGACTAAACCAGGACTAAACCAGGACTAAACCAGGAATAAACCAGGTCTAAACCAGGACTAAACCAGGAATAAACCAAGTCTAAACCAGGTCTAAACCAGGTCTAAACCAGGTCTAAACCAGGTCTAAACCAGGACTAAACCAGGAATAAACCAGGTCTAAACCAGGTCTAAACCAGGACTAAACCAGGACTAAACCAGGTCTAAACCAGGTCTAAACCAGGTCTAAACCAGGACTAAACCAGGTCTAAACCAGGATTAAAAAAGGTCTAAACCCAGACTGAACAAGGACTAGACTAGGACTAAACCAGGACTAAACCAGGACTGAACCAGGCCTGAACCAGGACTAAACCAGGTCTAAACTAGGACTAAACCAGGACTAAACCGAAACTAAACCAGGTCTAAACCAGGATTAAAAAAGGTCTAAACCCAGACTGAACCAGGACTAGACCAGGACTAAACCAGGACTAAACCAGGTCTAAACCAGGTCTAAACCAGGACTAAACCAGGTCTAAACCAGGTCTAAAACCAGGACTAAACCAGGTCTAAACCAGGTCTAAACCAGGTCTAAACCAGGACTAAACCAGGTCTAAACCAGGTCTAAACCAGGACTAAACCAGGACTAAACCAGGACTAAACCAGGTCTAAACCAGGTCTAAACCAGGAATAAACCAGGTCTAAACCAAAACTAAACCAGGTCTAAACTAGGACTGAACCAGGACTGAACCAGGTCTAAACCAAGACTAAACCAGGACTAAACCAGGACTAAACCAGGACTAAACCAGGACTAAACCAGGACTAAACCAGGACTGAACCAGGACTAAACCAGGACTGAACCAGGACTGAACCAGGACTAAACCAGGACTGAACCAGGCCTGAACCAGGACTAAACCAGGTCTAAACTAGGACTAAACCAAGATTAAACCAAGACTAAACCAGGATTAAAAAAGGTCTAAACCCAGACTGAACCAGGACTAGACCAGGACTAAACCAGGACTGAACCAGGACTAAACCAGGACTGAACCAGGAGTAAACCAGGACTAAAAAAGGTCTAAACCCAGACTAAACCAGGACTGAACCAGGACTGAACCAAGTTAAAGACCACCCCACTCAGAGTAAGAATGCATATTTTTCAAGGTATTTTTGAGCAACAAAATACTAGTAACTGATTAAATGCATCACAGGGAGGTTTAACGATACTGTGGAACATTTCATCTCCATGGAGACAGTCAGATACCACAGTAAACCCTAACCAGAAAAGCTACATCGTCTGACTTCTAAGCGCAGATAAGTCAGACGTGGAAACTTTTGACATTTGGCGACGCACCTCAGTCTCTACTGGTGGTCCGTGGGAAAAAAAAAAAAAAAAAAAACATGGATTTTTTTCATGTGTGTTTGTTTTTTTCTCCGTGACCTAAACACTCATTTTCACCGTTTTAACTCTGGAGTCTGTAATAACCCGACTTCCGGTGAAGCAGAAAATCCCCGTCATTCAGAAATCCAACACTGCTCCGATTCTCTGGGAGGTTTTCAAACAGCTTTGTGTCTGAATAGAACTTATTTACCGTTCGGATCGACGGCACCGTGCAAAATAACGTGACCGCAGATGACGACGGCGGCGCCCACGGAAACTTCCGGAATAAAGTGGATGCATAGACCGACTGTTGTTTTAATACACTGTGCTGGATTGAGACTTTAAAAGATGCATTTTCTTTTTTTTTTTTTTTTTTTATTCATTGCTCAAAAATACCATAATTGTCTTTGCAAATGTCATCGCCGTTCCACAAACCTGAGCTGTAACGTAGCCTATAGTTGTAAACAAAGACAAGACTGGCTATGTTTGTGTTGTAGGGAGTATTATACCTCCGATGACGTAGCAGAAATGGGCAGTATTCAGTTATACATTGGGAAAACACGACTTAAAGAAAGAACATTTTACTTTATTTGAGTCGATTCAACTTGACGAGTAAAATTATCGACCAGTGGAATAAGCAACGTTTGGTTTTGTTTTTTATTTTAGGTGTAAAAAGTTGTTGTTTTTCTTATTTTTTAAGTTTAAGCAAGATGTATTTCCATATATTCTTGTTCCACTGGCAGAAAATTTTACTCGTCAAGTGAAATTGACTCAAATCACGATCAAACTTTCTTAATTCATGTCATCTTAACTTTTGTTTTGATTTTGTTTTTTGCAGTGTAGTTACTCGAGTGTTTCTTTCCAAGCCGTGTACTTTTACTCCTGCTCGAGTCATATTTTTATTGAAGTAACAGTACTCTTACTCGAGTAAAAGTTGGGCTTCGTGAGTAAATCTGAAGTGATAAAAGCTTCATGTGTCATTCTGAAATGATTTAAAGATTTGTGTTTCTTGCAGCTCCTTTAGATCTGATTTAGTTTGTCTCATTTTTGTGTCTGTCCTTTAAAAATACCAGATTTAGTTTAGTTTTGATCTTGAGATTGTAAAAGAAAAGAAATTACATCCCGACAGTTACTCATTAATTTAATGTTACTTCACTGCAAAAAACAAAATCTAACCAAGTTAACATGATAAACTTTTATCATGATTTGAGTACATTTCATTTGACAATAAAATGATTTGCCAGGCCACACTAGGTCGTATTCGAGTCGTTTTCGTTGTGGATACAGTGTTCGTTCACACTAATCCGATCGAAAATGGCTCCAGAGACGGAATGGATCTGGTGCCTCCAGCTCCCAAGGTTTAGTCCTGGTTTAGTCCTGGTTTAGTCCTGGTTTAGTCCTGGTTTAGTCCTGGTTGAAGTCACGGAAATGGGAAATGATGTTTCTGTGACTTAAAATGCGATGTGGGACTATTGCGCCGCATACGGACTGAACCAGGACTGAACCAGGATTGAAACAGGACTGAAACAGGACTAAACCCTTTTCAGTCCTGGTCTGGTCCCAGTATCACGGTCTGGTCTGGTCCCGGCCTCAGTCCCGGTCTCAGTCCCGGTCTCGGTCCCGGTCTCGGTCCCGGCCTCAGTTCCGGTTTCAGTCCTGGTCTTGGTCTGGTCTCGGCCTCAGTCCCGGCCTCGGTCCCAGTCCCAGTCCCAGTCTCAGTCCCGGTCTCAGTCCCGGTCTCAGTCCCGGTCTCAGTCCCGGTCTCAGTCCCGGTCTCAGTCCCGGTCTCAATCCTGGTCTCAGTTCTGGTCTGATCCCGGTCTCAGTCTTGGTCCCAGAGTCAGTCCTTGTCTGGTCCCGGTCCAAGTCCTGGTCTCAGTCCCGGTCGGGTCCCGGATCTGGTTTAGTCCTGGTTTAGTCCTGGTTTAGTCCTGGTTCAGTCTGGAGGAGCAAATGAAGAAAATAGTTGTTTTATCGTTTTCTTATTTTTAGTTTTATATTGAAAAACGAACGAAGGAATGACACACGGATTGACAAAGTTCTTCTTCTGCCGCATTTTTCACTTTGACTTTGAGTTTATTACGACTTCATTCTCGTAAAATTATAACTTTATTCTCATAATATTACGTCTTTATTTTGACTTCGACTTTATTCCTGTAAAATTACGACTTTATTCTCGTAATATTATAACTTTAATGTCGAAATGTTACGACTTTATTCTCGTAGCGCCAACATCATTTATTTTTTATCTGAGCCTTATACTCCGTCGTATTTTTACTTGAGTAATTTCCACTACTTTACACTTCTGCTCGAGTAAAACAGAATAACTACACTGAGAAAAACAGAATAGTCACTAATGTCCCGGGCTCAGTCTGAACACTAATGACGCCGTGTTGAAGTTCGACCGTACATTCTGACCAGCGTCCAACTTGACCCCAGAACAACGGTGATTATTCTGTTATTCTCTTATTCCCCAACACTTCCCACCTCTGGACATGGGCCAAGATAACGAGGAGCGAGCTGGCAGTGCGGGGCTGGCACAGCACGGAAATGCAATTTGTCTATCAACTATACAAGAAAAAAAAAAAAAAACTGCGGTGGTGGTAATTCCTTTCTGGTTCCATTAATCATTTCGCTAAGTTTAAAGTTTGAGCACAAAAGGAGCGGAGTTTTGTGACTGGGGCTGAAGTTTTCGATGTTTGATTCTGGATTTGGGGATTAGCGTGAGTCTAAGGCGACGTTCAGACGGATTTTTTTCGCCGCTTTGCTCCTGTGTTTGATCTTTTAATGACAGTCTGAACGACGCGGATCTGATTTTTTTCAAACACGACCCAGGACGCTTGGATATGTGCTCCTGAAACCGATAGAAACGCGATCTTTTGACACGCGACTTCAGTCTGAACGGTCAGGTCGCCTTCATCCCACCTACACGTCAGGCTCGGAGTCTCGTCAACGGAAAAACGAGGTTCGAGATTAATATTTGGGGGGATTTGGGGCGTTTTTTGAAATGATCGCCAAAGAAATGTCCGAGCGCGGTTACAGTCGGTCCTGGCTCCAACGTCAACGAAAAATAAAGAGCCTACGAGAAAATAAAAGGAGGATAAAGGCTCAAACAAACGAACGTTAACCTGTCCATTTTACCAAAAACTGGACCGTACTTTGGGAGACGAGCCCTGCGTTTAGGCGACTTCCGTAAACACTGAGCACACTCGCTACGCGTGACGTCGTCGACACTTTTGGGGCGTTTAAAGTTCGCACCGGAGATCACACACAAGTCACGTTTAATTGGAAATGTGAACGACCTCGCAAAAAAATCTGATTTCACAAAAAAATCCGAATTGAGCGTTAAGCCCTGCAGTCTGAACGGAGCCTGAGGGACTCGAAGCTTCGATCGGTCGATCTTGAAGTTGCTGCACCTGATTTTTACTCTTATGAAAACAGAACTAGTTTATTGTTTGCAGTGTTTCAAAGTTATTCCTCGCTTACTTTATGTAATCGAATCTTACTACTTCTTACTTCTTAGTACTTCTACCTCTTACTACTTTGACCTCTTGCTACTTTGACTTCTTGCTACTTCTACTTCTTACCACTTCTTAGTACTTCTTACCACTTCTACTTCTTACTTCTTCTTACTACTTTGTACTACTTCTTACTACTTCGTACTACTTCTACTTCTTACCACTTCTACTTCTTACCACTTCTACTTCTTACTACTTTGTACTATTCCTTAATACTTCTTACTACTTCGTACTACTTCTTAATACTTCTTACTACTTCGTACTACTTCTACTTCTTACTACTACTTTTACTACTTCTTACTACTTCTACTACTTCTTACCACTTCTACTTACTACTACTTCTTACTACTTCTTACTACTTCTTACCACTTCTACTTCTTACCTACTTCTACTTCTTACCACTTCTACTTCTTACCACTTCTACTTCTTACTACTTCACCATCACTGTCTAAACCAGGCATGTCCAAACTATGGCCCGGGGGCCAAATGCGGCCCTCAGACAAATTTTTCTTGGCCCTCAAGCTTCCAGGTGAATTGGCCCAAATTACCTTGCATCATTTAAAAAAAATTTTTTTACTGCAAGTTTTTTGAAAATCTACCTTGATAAAGCTAATATTTAATATTTAGTGTGTGGTTTTAAGGATCTTAGCATGAATATAAACTGATGGCTCATTCTAACGTGTTAAACATGCACATATTTAAATTATTCCCTTTACTGAGCATCAGTCTACAGCCCTCGATCGGTCCTCTGCTTCTTCTGTGTTTAGATATGTGGCCCTTGATGAAAAAAGTTTGGACACCCCTGGTCTAAACGAAAAGCACTTCCAAAAGAATATTTTGTCGTTTTTACCTGCAAGCTCTCATGTGTAAACAGGCACTTATTTTAAGCGCAAAAAGTTGTTGTTTTTCTTGCTTTTTCAGTGTAGTAAGATGTATTTTCATATTTTAAGTACAAAAAGTCTTGTTCCATTGGCAGATCATTTTACATGTCAAGCAAAATTTACTCAAATCATGATAAGATTTTCCTAATTCAAGTCATCTTAACTTTTGTTGTTTTAGATTTAGTTTTTTGCAGTACAGGAGAGATCTCTAAGTTACTCAAACATGTGTACACTGGAAAAAAAAAACTATATCTAAGTAAGTTAAAATGGCTCAAATTCAGAACATTTGACTTTGAGTTGATTCAACTTGACAAGTCAAATTAGAATGTTTTTCTTAATTCAAGCAACATTTGATTTTGCGTTTTGTGATTTTAGATGCAAAAAGTTGTCATTTTTCTTATTCTAAGTGTAGTAAGATGCTAGAGTTTGCTTTTTGCAGTGCAGGAGAGATCACTAAATTGCTCAAACACGCTTAGATGACATCGAACACTTCTTCAGGCATGTTTTTGATGAGGGAACTGCGTTATGACACGGTGGAAAGCTCCTAAAAATAGAATACCGTGTTTTAATAGCTTGCGATGTTTGTACGTGTGTGTCTACGTGTGTGTGTGTGTGTGTGTGTGTGTGTGTGTGTGGGCGTCTGCAGACAGGTCCCGGGCTCTGTATTTGGATAGACTCTTGTCAGTGTAAACACAAGGGGCCCCTGCTGATCGGCGCGTTGAAAAGCGGGCGCTATACCCGACCGTTTCAGACTATAGGCCGCTCCTATAGCCGTGCGCCTCGCTGCTTTGTCGCGGCGGATCTCAGGGTAAAAATAGAGCAGAGTTTAGACAGTCCCCGCGCTCGCTGGTTCAAACATGCCCCCGTGGAGTCACTGCGGTGTTGTGGTTGGAACGCACACTGTTGACCGAAGATCTACAGTTACAGCTAAAGTCGTCTGAAAAAAGAGCTGGAAACACGAGAGACGCGGCTACCGGAGTCATCTGAGGAGGAGACGGCACCGCGCTCCTTTTCTTTAGTATTTTGAACTAAGCTTGTCAAAAGTATCAACACTTATCAATACACGCGTCGCGAATTTCGGACTTCCGGTCATCGCGCCATGCATACGGAGAAGGATCCTCCGAAAAAGTGAGCATCAGACCGTCACGTTTGATTTCCCGGTGGGAGAAAGTCGATCTTTTCAAGTCTTTTGAACCATATCGCTTTTGTTTCCGGCTCTGATATTGTCATATTTTAGTTTTCGGATTCAAACGTCATCATTGCGTGGTTGTTGGATGACGTAACAGCGGAAAACGGCTCGTGAAACAGGCTTCGGAAGTTTGCGAACTCCGTAATTGCGAAAAGGAATGAGATGTGTGTGACTGCAAACCTCTGTTCAAACTGTTTCTCTTCCCAACGGAATTGAAAAATAGTGAAAGTGTAACAAGATGCATTTTCATATTTCAAATACAAAAAGTCTTGTTCCACTGGCAGATCATTTTACTTTTCTTAATTCAAGTCATCTGAACTTGACTAGATTTAGTTTTTTGCAGGTTAATGCCAGCTGAAAAATTATATCTACAACCATGAGCTAAAAGCAACCAATTAAAATACAAAGCTTAGTCACAGACACTACTTGCATCACGAATTTCTGACTTCTGGTCATCCCGCAATGCATACTATTGTCAAAGCCGATCTTTTCAAGTCTTTTGAACCATATCACTTTTGTTTCTGGTTCTGATATTGTCATATTTTAGTTTTGGGATTCGGACATCGGCTCGTGAAACGGGCTTTGCAAGTTTACGAACTCCATAACTGCAAAAGTGAATCAGATGTGTGTGACTGCAAACCTCCGTTCAAACTGTTTCTCTTCCCATCAGAATTGAAAAATAGTGAAAGGTGAAGGCGATGGGCAGGACTGATCCACAGGAAGAACCAAAAAGGAAACTTTGACTGCCTAAATCATCAGAGTTTGCGGAGAACATTTTGTATGTGGAGCGACAATAAAGTAAAATCCCGTTTGTTAAAGGAGAGGAGCAGGAGACAAACAGACTGAGCTGCACTTTCTTGTTCTTGTGGTTTTGCAGCAACATCACGTCTTGGTCTCTTTGCAGTGGAAGGTGTTTCTTGGTGAACAGTTGGAGCCTTTCACTTTGGTGTTGACTTTTTAAATTCGTAACCGACTTTGAGCGACGGATCGGGATTTTGTTTTGTCGTCGCTCCACGTACAAAATGTTCTCTGCAAACTCGGGATGATTTAGGCAGACAAATGTTTCCTTTTTGGTTCTTCCTGTGGATCAATCCTGCCCATCACCTTCACCTTTCACTATTTTTCAATACCTTTGGGAAGGGAAACAGTTTGAACAGAGGTTTGCAAAGGTCGTTTCTCGAGTCGTTTTCCGCTGTTAGGACATCCAACAACCACACAATTACGATGTCCGAATCCCAAAACTAAAATATGACAATATCAGAACCAGGCACAAAAGTGATATGGTTCAAAAGACTTGTCAGAAACCACACTTTGTTATTGATCATTTACCCAAAACTTTCAAATTGAAAATAAAATCAGGCTACAAACATGAACCTTGTAAAACATAAAATGAATAAAATAAACTTTGAACATGAAATAAGGCAGAAAAACATACATGAATCCAAAATAAACTATATATCCAGCTCTTCTACAATCTCTATCTTTAAAAAAAATTATAAATAAATAAACAAATATACGTATTTATAGGGGTGTGCAAACATATTTAAATATCGTTAGGTATATTTTACAAAATCATTTTGTTACAGAGCTACAGTTTTGTTGTATGTTTAGAACAGGGGTGTCAAACTCATTTTGGTCCGGGGGCCGTATCCAACCTACTTTGATCCCAAAGGGGCCGGATCAGAAAACTCATGGCATATAAACCCCAAAAATAACAATAAGTTCAAATATTTGTGCAGAGAAACACAAATCTATTACAGAAATCTTTCTTTTACAAAATATTATAATATTATTAGAAAAAATGCTATTTCAACACAATGTTTTAACATGAACTTGTCTGCAAATAGGAATAAGTAAATTTTTTCTTGTAAAATCCTGCACTCGGCTCCACTTTTCTATTTTTTACATTTTACTGATGAGGTTGTCACATTCAACAGTCAAAACGATCGTCCTTTAAGAGCGTTTGGAAAGAGACAAGTCTTCATTTGTGCTGCTCTGGTGGGAAGGGCCACGTACAGAGACGCTGGAAACGCTGCTCTGCTAAGCGGAACAGAAAATTACCAATATTTTAATAGAAAATATGATTAAAATATTTTATTAGAAAATCAGCCAAGGGCCACATTAAAGGTCTTGGAGGGCCGGATCTGGCCCCCGGGCCTTATGTTTGACACCTGTGGTTTAGAGGAAGGAAACTTATTTATGCGACACATTTGACATTTTCACAGTTTTGATGATTAAAATGTTTGTGTTTCATTTTAACTTTGCACAAGAAGAAGTGGTTTAACAAAGACTTTTAGTAGCACAGCCTTGACTTAACCTTTATTTTTTATTGAACCGTATCGAAACCGAAAGTGCACTGTATCGAGATGTGTATCGTATCGGCAACTACTTAATGATGCCCAGCTTTAGTTACTTATATTTAAAAATATTCCAAAATAAACACTGTTAAGTTTTAAATCATTTCAAATCGATTATACGAGTTTTTTAGATCGTTTTATACACAAATCGAAATCTTATTACACAGATATAAGGCAACATGGGATTAGAAAAAAGAAAGAACGACTATTTAATGTTGAAAATCACATTCCATTGTCTAAAGAAAATATTTTAATTAGACTGGGTGACCGGGCAGTGTTGTAATTCTCACATTTCACCACTAGATGCTCCCTACATCAGTGCAGTCTGATCGTGTGCAGCTTTGGCCCGACAGAAGAAGAGCAGAGAGAACAGCTGAGTCTGAACAAAGGCCGGGAAAGAGAAGAAGAAGGGGGGGGCCTTCTAACTTAATTTGTGGTTATTGCAGTGGAAAACACAGAAAAACCTCCATCTTTACTCGCATCTCCACAAACCTGACTCTTCCAGTGTCCATGGAAATGCTGTTTCTTTGGCAGAGTGTGACATTAAAAGTAGGAGTGTGCAGAAATACTGAAATATCGATATATTAGTCCGAAAAAATAGACTCAGGGACAGTTTCTTTCCCAAAACTGTCACCGCACTAAAGTCAACTTTACACTGACAACTGTTCATTTGTTTGTTTGTTGTTGTTTTTTTTTTTGCGTCTCATTATACTGAAATATTATAATGAAATAAATGCTCTTTTCGATTCTGTTCTGTTTAATGTGATGATACAGTATCGATATCGTGAGCTGCTGTATCGATATATCTCCAAGAGTATTTTTTAGTGTATTTTACTAAATTATTTTGTTACAGTGATACAGTTTTGTTGTTTGTTTGCTGTTTGTGAACCAGGACTAAACCAGGTCTAAATCAGGATTAAACTAGGACTAAACCGAGGACTGAACTAGGACAAACCAGGTCTAAATCAGGATTAAACCAGGTCTAAACAAAAGTAAACCAAGACTAAACCAGGACTGAACCAAGACTAAACCAGGTCAAAACCAGGACTAAACCAGGACTAAACCAAGACTAAATCAGGTCTAAACCAGGACTGAACCGAGGACTGAACCAGGACTAAACCAGGACTAAACCAGGTCTAAACTAGGACTAAACCAAGACTAAACCAGGACTAAACCAGGTCTAAACCAGGACTAAACCAGGACAAAACCAAGACTAAATCAGGTCTAAACCAGGACTGAACCGAGGACTGAACCAGGACTAAACCAGGACTAAACCAGGTCTAAACTAGGACTAAACCAAGACTAAACCAGGTCTAAACCAGGACTAAATCAGGACTAAACAAGGACTAAGCCAAGACTAAATCAGGTCTAAACCAGGACTAAACCAGGTCTAAACTAGGACTAAAGCAGGTCTAAAGCAGGTCTAAATCAGGATTAAACCAGGACTAAACCAGGTCTAAACCAGGTCTAAACCAGGACAAAACCAGGACAAAACTAGGACTGAACCAAGGACTGAACCAAGGACTGAATCACGAGGACTGAACCAGGACTGAACCAGGACTAAACCAGGACTAAACCTGGTCTAAACCAGGACTAAACCAGTCACTCGAAACCGTAACTTCGGCATTTCACCACTGTTCATATCGCAGTGATTTTAGCAAATATGTATGAAAAAAAAACAACAACCAAAAACCGAAAAACCCACCACTTCAGTCCAGGTTAAAATGCACTGTAACGCTGACATTTGTACAATATAGTAAAATATTCGTACGAGTAAAATACATTACGAGTACCGAGTAAAACGCATGCAGTACATTTGTGCCAAGTAAAATATTACAAATCGTTACTTTCTAAACACGTTACCCGGCCACTTGACGGTAACTTGACCTGTGTCACACGGGGAGGAGGAGGAGATGGGTGAGTGAGGAAGAGGAGGAGGAAGAGGAGGAAGGAGGGGGGGGTGAGGAGGAGAGGGCGGGGCTTCGAACCTGATTAATCACACGGAGACGGTGCAGAGGGAGCGCGCGTTTGTTGTTGATTAGGGGAGAGCCCACATCTGTCTTTCCCTCTGCTCTTCCTCCTCCCTCCTCCTCCTCTTCTCCCTCCTCCTCTTCCTCTTCCTCCTCCTCTTCCTCCCTTGCTCCCTCTCTTCTCAGAGTCCTGGATCAGATACGCGCGGGGACAAACTCATTTATATGGATATGCAAACATGCAAACACGCATACGGAATAATTATGGGCTCAATATGGTCGTACTCTGTAAGAAAAAAACAAAAAAAACGGAAAAAAAAGTACTTGCTTGTGTGAAAGTCAGTGCAGAATATTTAAAGGAGCTGTAGTATCCTGCTCTGTTCACCTTATTCCATCCACGTACAGGGCCGATCTTGACAGAAAATAAGTTCAAAATGACGATAAAGCTTTAAAGTTTTAATTCCTCCAGAGAATCAGTGCAGTGCGACTTGTTGTTGCACAAACTTTATGTCATTTTTAAGATGATCACAATGACATCGAGAGCTGTCACAGTATATCGAATTACAAGTTCCTTTGCTTAAATGCAGTGTTCTTTAGCAGGAACAGCTTATAAACATCGGGAACTACATTTCCCATGATGCATTTCAGCGCAGACAACATGAAGAAATATGTTTTTTTCCTTGAATTCTTGAGATTCTGACTAATAATTCGCGCTAAAATCTTCTCAAGGTATTTTAAAAGCAAAAAAAAAAAAGTGTCCTGTCTAGAATTATATTTGCCACTCCGAAATATCGCAATAAATATTGTACCGTGTAGGAGTGTAATGATAACCAGGTCTCACGGTACGATATTTATTGCGATATTTTGTGGAGGCTGCGAACAAAACTGTGAATATGCGACTTTTTCCTCTTAAAATGCCTCGACAAGACTTAATCCAAAGAACTAAGACTTAAAAGTGATAGAACTGTTATTTTCTTCTTGTCGTCTGCGCTGAAATGGAGCAAAGGATCATGGTCTATGTAGTTCCCTCTGTCTATTGTTTTTAGCTATTGCTGCTCCATAATTCTTCATTTAAGCAAAAAGACTTGTAACTCGATATATTGTGATGGTCCATGATATTATTGTGAGAACTTTGACGATACAATATCACGATATTTCTGTTGTTGTTACATTCCTAGTACATGTACATCGTAATAATATCGTACCGAGACATTTGGATACTGTTACATCCCTACCATTGACATGAATGGGACCCCAGATTAACCGGATGTACCACCACCACAAAAAAAAAACAAAAAAAAAACACACAGTTTAGGAGCATTTACAGACAAAAGTGAGCAGGATCGAATAAGGAATAAACTGACCCTGTGTCTCCAGAGCCTTCACCTGCAGATAGACACACATCCAAGTTTGTTTCATTCTCAGTCCATGGACGACTGTGTCTCATGTGAAAGTTCAGAACCTCCAGAATTCCCTCCCTGAGCTGCAGAGGCGGCACCAGCACTGACTCATGATTGGTGCAGGTGCCGGGGACTTTAGGTAGAGACCATTCAGATCAGAGAGAGGCAAATGTTAAATGTAAACACACTGAATTTGAGTGTCCTAACATAAACAACTTGACTTTGTCCATTTTTTAAAACTAAGAATAAATCGGCATTACAATAGTTATCAGTGGAAATCAGCTGGAAAGTCCCCTTGAATTGAAACCTTTATTAAACAAAAGTTAGTTCATCTATATACATATTTAAAACAAAAAAAAATTCTTACATATATTGTATTAATTACATTATGATTATTAATTGCCAATATTCCCCTCAGTCCATCTGCAGAAATTGGACAGTGGGTCTTTAGATGTTTAGATGATAAAAATGCTGGTTGAATGTGGTCAGATGGCATGATAGGCAGTGCCATCACTTGTTATTAGTAAAAGCTGCATTTACCTACTTCACATGTGAGGCCACACACAGGCCACGCTTATGAAACGTGAACTACAAAATCTACAGACAGCTTTTAAACTGTGATAAATGAAATGAGGAACATGATGTTAGCAGGGTCCCTTTTTCTCTACTTTTACTCCTGTTTGCGGTCAGTGGATGAACTCAGGTGCACACATTTACCGTCGCGACATTCACCTGGCAACTGCTTCTCAAACTGTGTAAACTGACCTGGGCACACGACCTGTCAGAGTTTAACGTGATCATTAAGACACAGTTCACACATACATACACAACATATATACTGTTGTGCGATCACCTACTAGAAAAGTTACTCAATGCACCTTTGACGGCTGTAAGATCCAAACTGTATCCCGACAGATCGTGCCAGCGGCGCGTTTCCATCTGTCCAACGTTCTCGAACTCTCACAAAAGCACTTTCACACACCAGTGCACAAAGACAGACGCCTTCAGTGTCTTGCCCAAAAAAAAACAACAACAGTTTGCACAAGAGTCACTGTCTCCATGTGTTACCAGATGTGGCGTCGACTTATAGAACAGCTTATGACCAAATCAAAGCTTGTATGAACTCGGTGCACTTCAAAAAACAATTTAAAAATCAAAAAAAAAAAAAAGACAAGATCCATCATCTTCACAAATGAAACCACGACTATTGAGTAAACTTTTCTTTAACATTACTTTTTACTTCAATACGATCATGAACGATAAATTCTGTGCCTTCTTTATCATTATTATTTGTTTGTACGACCATAGTATGAAATGTATTTTTATTTTTAAAAGAAACCACATCATTTTTCGAAACGATGTCATGAACAGCGATGGGTTCATGAAAGTTTTTTCTTCACTCCTTTTCGAGAAATGTGCTTTTCTGTTGTTAATAATCTATAAGTAGTATGATTATTGTTTCTCTCTTGGCACAAAATCGAAATAAAAATTACAAAAACAAATCAAATCGAACTGAAACCCCACTCTCTGTCGCTCACCATCTCCCATCTCCCAAAAGAAGCAGATATTTTGAATTTACTTGCAAAATATAAATACGTTTAAGAATGAATTTTGCTTTTTGTTTTCGTTTTCAAGCCTCTTTTGCCGACTACCCAATCAGGAAGGGAGAGCAGGTTTCGAAATCGACCATATAGACTCGTTTTTAAACCACCATTTGCTAAACATTCGATTTAAATTCTTTCTTCTCCTCTTTTCTCTCCTCTTCCTCTTCCTCTGCGAGTGTTGGCGTTGGGGCTCGGCGGGTGATCCGGAGCAGCGGGACTCCTCATTTAAACAGCAGGTTTTAATGAAGCGCTGTGGCTCCGGGCGCAAATGCGATGTGTGTGTGTGTGTGTGTGTGTTTGAAAGTGAAAGTGAAAGTGTACTCACAAGTGCAAATGTGGAGACGCAATGAGCAGAGGAGAGGAACCGAGCTCAGAGCAGATTTAGACTAAACACACCGCGGGAGGTGACGGGGGGGGGACACGTGGAGGGACGGCAGAAGATTCGCCAGAGCTCGGAGTTAAACGTGGTCAGATCTGTGATGTGGCGCGGCCAAATGTTGTTTTGACCTACTTTGTTATGGCTCTGTTTACTGTAAACAAAAACGAGATTGGAAGATCTTCTGTTATGCAATATATTTTCTGAGCTCTACTGTATGCGACAACAACACCCATGGAGTTGTTTTGTTTCACTCACACACACACACGTTTGTCTTACATCTTATTTCATATATTTGATGTCTTCTGTATGAATATAAAATGTAGAAAGTACTAAACATAAAGGAAAATAGAGAGTGTGAGACCAAACTTTTGACTTTACGCTGCAAACATGTTACTCTGTCTGGACCACGGCTCATTTCCATTAGTGTTCCACATCTACACATGAGCGCTTTAATTCCGATTAAAAGTACTTTAATTCGGAATATAAATTTATTCCACTTTAAAAAGGCCAGGTAAACACTTCACAAATAAACTTAATTCCGAATTAAGTCAGTGGTTTATTCCGATTTTAAAGTCGAGTAAATTTATTCCTCGGTCACCAAACTTTTTTCTCTGAGGGCCACATTATCGCTCCTGAAAGTGATGAGGGCTGAAATCGGAAGCTGTATTACAGAACTGTTTCACCCTGACGACGCAGATTATATTCTTGGAAAACCACCACACTTTCTTTACATATCAGACAAACTGCGCGGTCCTTACACTGAACAAAAACAATTATCGGTCGTCCACTGTTCTTTGGAAACTCGGCACTCTCTCTCTTAACTTTTCATACTTTAAAAAGAGCCATTTTTCAGTCTTTAGCTGCACTACAGAACTCTGCTCATGCATTGATTGTCACTGCTTGATCTCAAGTTTGTTATGTGATGAAAATTCTGCAAAAAATTATTGAAAAAAACAAAATACAAGAGGCAGAAATGTTATTATTTGCCAAAAAGTATTAAAAAAAAGGTCACAACAACTTTTGAGGATTGGGGGCCGGTGAGAGGGAGCATGGAGGGCCTGAGTCGGCCCGCAGGCCTTAGTTTGATGACCTCTGATGTAAACGTTTATTCCTCTTAAAAATAATTCCAGTCATTCAGCGCATAAGCTTTGGTTCGCCCTTCTGACGCAATGACACACTGCAAGATGCTGAAAAAAGTTTGTATCACGTTTGTGTCGATGTCAGCCCGATGTTTATATAAATATAATAATATATAATAAATATATCCAAAAATCTTACTCAGCCTTCAAATCGACTCAATGTACGGGGAGATAAAGAGAAAACGAGCTGGGCTTGTTGGTGAGAAGTTGTGTATTCAAAACAAAATGAAAGAAGTATCATTTAAAATCCATCGCAACATAAACCCAGCTAAAAAAACATAGAAAGATTCAGATTAAACACAGACTATAACTGTGACATTTGTCAGACAGAGCCAGAGACGATCATTCACCTGTGCTATCAAAGCTCAAACAGCAAGAACCTCTGGATCCACCTACAGGAACAAATTCAGAACAAAACTTAGAGAATGTCCCTTTCCTGCATGGAGACACAGCCCGTCCACACCTCCAGATCTTTCCCTGTCAGTGCACACTCTCATTATTGGGAGTTGGGCAAATTTCATATTCACAAAACAAAATGGGCAAAGAGTAAACTAAATCAGAACCACTTTTAAAACGAAATACAGCAATATTTTACAACCATTAAGACAGTAATTAATACAAAAGCTGAGAAATTATATAATTTGGCCATTAAATACTTAGAATACTCTGCATTAAACTGAATTACTTAAAACAAAGTTAAAAAAAAAGAAAGAAAAAAAAAGAAAGAAAGATCAGTCATCTCCCCTGAGTTTATTTGTTTACATGTTGTATAATTTTGTATAATATAATTTCTTGTATTTAAGTTCCTGTATCTTTGTTTTGTCTCATTTATGCAACTGTATGATGACTCCTTGTGTTTAAATAATAATCATAATACATAAATAGATAGAAAATAGTAGTAGAAAGATACTGGGGCCCTCACCTCGGTCTTGTTCGTCCTCCGTGTGCGTTGGCGTCGTGGGATTCGGTCCAGAGGTTCCGTCCTTCCTTGTTCTGGTTCCAGACGGGGGCGAGCGAGACCAGTGCGCAGTGGACTGGGTCTGAGAGGTTCCGTGCCGTCGTCTGCGCGCTGGATCCGTGTGGTGAAAGTGAGAACGCGCCGTGGACTACAGGTCCGGACGGGCTGCTCCGGTCCTCCGTGCTTCAGGACCGCGGCTGGTTCCGAGATGGAGCAAAACATCCAGACAGTAGCGAGAATCCAGTTTGGTTCGGTATATGTTGCTCTGAGCGGTTCGTCCTCGGCGCGTTTGGTTCTTCCCGGGGAAAACGCTTCTCAGGCC
>NW_026571115.1:35164931-35212431 GCF_026225935.1 Boleophthalmus pectinirostris | reverse complement strand
TCAAGCATTTAGCGTCCACCCACAAACGAGAGGGTGATCGGTTCAAGACCTTGTTATGTTCCATATACTATTGTCACAGTATCACGATGCGGTTGCAACATATATTTTATTTAAGTAATGTAAAATGTAATCAGAGTTTCATGGAGTATTTTTGATCTTGAATTTCCATCCACAATGTTCAAGTGTTGAGCAGTTGCCCACAAACGAGAGGGTGATCGGTTCAAGACCCTGTTGTGTCCCACTTTACTACCATTGAAGTCGCTGTATTTCTATAATATTATAACATATTTAGTTAATGTAAAATGTAACGGAGGTGTATTATTGGTCTTGAATTTCCATCCACAATGATCAAAGTTTGAGCGTTCACCCATAAACGAGAGGGCGATCGGTTCAAGACCCTGTTATGTCCCATATACTATTGTCACGGTATCGAGATGCAGTTGCAACATATATTTTATTTAAGTAATGTAAAATGTAATGAGAATTTCATGTATCTATTACTGATCTGAAATTGTCATATCCTGTGAACAAGTGTTGAGCGTTCACCCACAAACGAGAAGGTGACCGGTTCAAGACCATGTTGTGTCCCAGTAGCACCGTAGTCACAGCAATGAAATGTGGCTGCAACATATTTTATCTTTAGTTAATGTAAAATATAATAGACGTGTATTATTGGTGTTGAATTTCCACCCATTGTGATCAAGTGTTGAGCATTTGCCCGCAAACTAGAGGGTGACCGGTCCAAGCCCGTGTTGTGTCCCACTTCACCACCAGTACTGCTCTTTATCGACATTCATTCAGTAATATTGGTATTTTTTGGTAATATTGGTCATTTTGAAGGAATCCTAATTGTCTGAGTGTGTGTGTTATGTGTAGGGCTGTGCAAAAATATCAAAATATAACATATCGTATCGTTTAATGTGCTGATACAGTATCGATATCACAGGCTGCTGTATCAATATATCGCCAAGAGTATGTTTTGGTTTATTTTACTAAATTATTTTGTTGCAGCTACAGTTTTGTTCCTTGTTTAGTGGAAGGAAACTCGTTTATGCGACACATTTGACATTTTCACAGTTTTGATGATTAAAAAGTTTGTATTTCATATGAACTTTGCGCAAGAAGTGGTTTAACAAAGACTTTTAGTATCACAGACATGGCTTAGCTTTTGTTTTTTATTGAACCGTATCAAATCGATTTCAAATATGTAGAATCCAATCTAAAGTGCATTGTATCGAGATATGTATCATATCGTGGCCTGTGTATCGAGGTATCGTATCGGCAACTTCTGAATGATACCCAGCCCTAGTAGGAGTGTGCAAAAATATCAAAATTTCAGTATATCATATCGTTTAATGTGCTGATACAGTATCGATATATCGCCAAGAGTCTTTTTTGGCGTATTTTACAAAATTATTTTATTGCAGCTACAGTTTCGATGAATAAAACTCATTTATGCGACGCATTTGACATTTTCACTGTTTTGAGGATTAAAATGTTTGTGTTGCATATGAACTTTGCACAAGAAGTGGTTGATTAAGCCATGATTTAGCCTTTATTTTTATTGAATTGTACCGAATCGATTTGAAATATATGGTATCGAACTGAAAGCTCACTGTATCGTGTCGTGGCCCGTGTATCGAGGTATGTATCGTATCGGCAGCTTCTTAATGACTCCCAGCCTTAGTTGTGTAACATTTTTAACAGTATTATTACATTCTTTGTTATAAAAATCAGTTATTAAGTTTGTTTTGAGACTTTGAGGGAGACAATTATAGGCTGAAGTGTGGCCACCAGCCTATCCGTGTGAAATATCGTTGAAGACCGTGTCCTCTATTGAATCAAATTGGACAGTAAGAGATTGCATAACAAAAACACAGAGTCGATACCATTCCTCCTTTAACTTTAATTCTCGCGTTTTTTTTTCGACTCCGCTGTTACTGTATCGACGCGCGGTAAACGTTACGCGGTCAGCCTCATTTTGACAGATCGCGTTGGACCTGCTGCACCCTTAGGCGCACGTATCACGCGGAGTAAACAACCCCTCCGCTCTCTCGCGCTCCTCCTCCTCCTCCTCCTCCTCCGCGCGCTTTGGCCCGGGGAGTCTCGCGGTGGTTTGCTAATTGCCAGACAAATCGCACCCGCTCCCTTCCTCCTCCTCCTCCTCCTCTTTCTACCCCCTTTCCCCGAAAATTTATTATTCTGTAGCGCTCCGGAGCCGAGGAGGTCACGGTGCAAGCGCGCGGACTGCGGGAGGAGGTCGTCACCGGAGATGTATGGCTGCCGGGGCTTGGGGGAACGTGTGTGTGCGTGTGCGTAAAAGCCGTGCGTAAAAGAAAAAAACGCAAAAAAAAAAAAAAAAAAAGCCCGTGCGTAAAAGCGTGCGCGGGTGTTAGCAGAGGCAGAGGTAGAGGGGGGGGGGGGGAGTGCGTGTACGGGGGCCATCTAAAAGTAGACACGTATTAAGTATTAAAAAGAGAGAGCCAAAATAACGGGTGCCAAGTTGGAGCTCGCTCACACACGGAGGCGCGCGGGCAGTGTCCATTACGCCATTACGCCTGGCCTGTTCCCCGCGCTGCACGTGCCACGGACGGCTCTGCGGCAGTCTGCGCGTACTTAACCCGGTCCAACCACGGGGACATGAATAAGACATTAAAACAGACAGTCAGTTGAGGGATTAATAGGGGAATGCTACGTACAGTTGGAACCAGCGCGTCGGTTTTGGCAACATTAAATCCACTGGAACTGTCGTTTTTTTTCCTCGGACAGAAGGTTTTGGTTTTGTGTATTTTGCGCTGTTTTTATGCAGACTTACATACAAACTCATCCACAAATGTATCCCCTGATTATTTCTAGCTTTACTGACAAGGTCCAAGGTATTTTTTTTTCCAACCACACCACAAAATCTGCAGATTAACTTCAGACATTTGACCTGAACCCATCTCGGTCTAACACCACAAGGATACAGGATGAGACAAAGAGATATAAGAGGGCATATAGGGATATAAAAGTGTGGGCAGGCGGGAGGGCATCTGAAACATTTGGGTATAAAAAAAGGACACGAGGCCATCTGACGCGGGGGGATATAGGAGGACGTGAGGGCATCTGGCACATACAGGGACACAGAAGGAAGCAACTGGCACACGGGATAGGAAAACTGGACGGCCTCTGACACGAGAATAGAGGAGCACGCGAGGGCATCTGACACACAAGGATGGGATGGGAGGGCATCTGAGACGGAAGGATGCAACTGGAACATAGGACGTGAGAATGTGAGGGACAATCGGACACATATCGCAAAACTGGAGGGTGTCTGAGAGCTGTAGGAGCACGGGAGGGCATCTGACACACGCAGAGATACAGGAGCACGGGAGGGCATCCGACGCACAGAGAAAACAAGCATGGGAGTGTCACGTTTAAAGCAGAAGTAGGACCCAAAAATGCAAGACTGAAGTTGTCAAATAAAACAAAGAATGGCCAAACACGAAAATCCAAAGCAGACGTGAAACTGATAACGACAAATGAACCAACAAAGGACAGAGGAGGGAAAACACACACACACAGGTGAATGACACACAGGTGAGACACTTTAGGGCGGGGCAAACACTCAGTACAACAGGAAGTAAAAGTCAAAAACGCACACAGTCGGAGGAATAACAAAATAAAACCGAGTCAAGAATAATTCACTGAAAATTGGCACCACGAGAGCGAGAATCTCCGACACACAGTGATATAGGTGCATGGGAGGGCATCTGACACATTTGGGGATATAGGAGGACACAAATAACACAGGACAGGAGCATGGGAGGGCATCCGACACACAACAATATAGGACAATGTGGCCACCAGTATTGATATTTACCGACACGTGTGTTATTTTGGTAATATTGGTCATTTTGAAGGTGTTTTCTAAGTGCAGAGGTGTGCAAAAATATCAAAATATCTATATATCGTATCGTTTGAAGTGCTGATACAGTATCGATATCGCGGGCTGCTGTATCGATATATCACCAAGTGTGTTTTTTGGTATATTTTGCTAAATTGTTGTGTTACAGCTACAGTTTTAAGATAAGATAAGATAAGATATGCCTTTATTAGTCCCACAGTGGGGAAATTCCAGTGTTGCAATGCACAATTCAAGAACAGCAGGAAAAAGGTAACATGCAATTAAAAAAAATAATAGATAATGGCTTGAAAATAATTTAAAAATAGACTTAAAAATAATTGCACATAGATATAGTTGAATGGCACATGTTCAGTGTTAACAGTGTTTGTTGTGAACAGTTTTGTTGTTTGTTCAGGGGAAGGAAACTCGAAACTCGTGACACATTTGACATTTTCTCTGTTTTGAGGATTAAAATGTTTGTGTTTCATGTGAACTTTGAACAAGAAGTGGTTTCACAAAGACTTTTAGTATCACAGCCATGATTTAGACTTTATTTTTATAGAACCGTATCGAATTGATTTAAAAGATATCATATCAAATTGAAAGCTCACTGTATCGTACCGAGATATGTGTCGTATCGGGAACTTCTTAATGATACCCAGTCTTAGTTGTGTGTTTCGCTTTGTTTAAGTAACATTTTTAACAGTCTGTATTACACGAAGCGTATTCCGTGTTCTAAAAATCAGTAATCTGGCTTTGTTTTGAGACGGTGAGGGAGACAATCAGAGGCTGAAGGGCATCTGACACATACAGGGATACAGAAGGAAGCAACTGATACAGGAATATAGGACCATGGAAGGGCATCTGACACAAAAGATATAAGAGAATGGGAGGGTATCCGACACAATAATATAGGACGATGTACACACATATAGGGCAAATGACACAGGATAGGAGCATGGGAGGGCATCTGACACACAGAGAAAATAAGCATGGGAGGGCCACGAAACACAAACACAAAGGATACAGGAGCATGGGAGGGCATCTGACACATATAGCTCAAATAACGCAAAATACAGGAGAATGGGATCCCCTGTGACACATAAGAATATAGGACCGTGGAAGGGCATCTGACACATTTGGGGATATAGGAGGATACAACTGACACAGGATATAGGAGCATGGGAGGGCATCTGACTCATATAGTGCAAATGACGCAGAATATAGCACCGTGGAAGGGCATCTGACACATATAGAGATACAAAAGGATGCATCTGACACAGGATATAGAAGAATGGGAGGGCATCTGACACATATAGTACATATGACGCAGAATATAGGACCATGGGAGGGCATCCGACACATATGGGGATATAGGAGAATACAACTGATGCAAGGTATAAGAGAATGGGAGGGCATCTGACGTACAGCGAAAATAAGCATGGGAGGGCATCTGACACATATAGAGATATAGGAGCATGCAAATGATGTGGGAAATAGGAGCATGGGAGGGCATCTGACACATTTGGGGATGTAGGAGGATACAAAAGACGCAGGGTATAGGACCATGGAAGGGCATCTGACGTATATAAGGATATAAGACGATACAAAAGACGCAGGGTATAGGAGAATGGGAGGGCATCTGACACATATAGTGCAAGTGACACAGGGACCATGGGAGGGCATCTGACACATATCCAATCCACTTTATTTCTTTAGTACATTTTGTAAACACGACACTTTCCAAAGTGCTGCACAGATAAATGAACAAAATAAAAACCAGTCAATCATAAAAGTGTTAAAATTCTTAAATAAAAGACACAGAGGACCTCACAAGTCACGCTGTGTGAAAAACCGGAGTGTAAAAGCGGAAGGGCATCTGACACTTACAGGGACATGGCAGGACACAAATGACGCATGGCCATAGGAGCACGGGAGGGCATCTGACACACGTAGTCCCAAACCCGAGTACCCAGGATGCATTGCAAACAGCGGAGAGCCAGAGAGTTAATCCGGCGCAGTTAACACTCCAGGACCCCATCCCGAGTTGATTGATTTGATATTTAGTGTACCACTGGCTGCGTAACACTGCGCTGTGGGGCCGCTGCTTCAATGTTAGCGTAAAGTAAAGGCAACACGGCGCCTCGTTGGTCCGCGTGCACGAGTTTGGGCCATTTACGCTGTTTTAATTTCGTCTTAATTCCGTTTTAATCAAGTCAAAGTAACAGTCATAACATTTTGGCACGCGTGTTTGCGAGTTTTTGTGCTCCTTCGAGACGCTTCCATTCCCGTTATTGTTGCACTGCGGTTGGATTTGGAGTGCCTTGCCCGGAGACACAACGCCAAGCTCACATCTGGTTCATAAATGTTGGTTCCTGTCCAAATATTAATCAATATATTGTAAGTCCATAGCCTAATTTAAATCTATTTCCATATTGCATTACGCTACATAAAGCACGCGATATTGTACAGGCGTATACGAATTATTACGTATTTATCTTCATAACGCGGCTACTGTAACGTTAATGCGCGCATACTCGTTGTAATATATTAATTATGCTAAACAAACGCGAGTGCTTTTATGTTGTTGTTTTTTTTTTTTTTTCTTCCTATAGGCCAGTGTAATGGTCGTGGCGAGCAGCTGCATTACGCGCATTACGCCCATCAAGGCTGTATGGCACAATTACGCGCGGCACTATGGAGCTAATGCGTAATATTCCGGCGTAAACGGGTTGTGGGCGCATTATTGTAAAACATATTGCATAATGGACGCGCGGGGTGCTCCAGAAGGCTCGCCGCTGCAGCTGACAATGGAACTCAAGTATGTCAAAACACGAGACAGGCTCATGGCTGCTATCAGTGCGCCTCAGTGTGGATTTATGCGGATTTTATCGCTAATTACGCAAGATACCACATCTGCTTAGTAAACAATGGCAATATTAGAAATGGGTACGCAATTTTTTGTGTTTTAGAGTTGTATTTTAATAGGCCTTTACTTCTTTCTGCTTGTACTTTAAGTAATAATACGTGGAAGTAACAGTACTCATCCCAAAAATTGTACTTACGTAACTCTCCCCAGTGGCAAAGGTAATAGAGTAGCCAAAACTCACGTACGATTTACATATTTTGGACATAAATATGCTACTTGTGTGCTTATAAAACGCACTGACATGACTTTTTTGTGAATAATTACTTTAAGAATTTAAAAAATAATAATATAAAAGGGCTTAGTAAACTTTATTTCTTCACCAAAATGTAGCAAAGAATCATGGTCTATGTTGTTCCCTCCGCTTTTCGCTGTTGCCCCAATAAAACAGAGCAATTACGCATAAAATCTTGCATGTTATGGTCGCCCGTGATATTATCGTGAGACCCTGGACGGTACAGTATCACGATATTTCCATGATTGTTACGTAAAAACTGAATGAAAACTGGAACATTTGAAAAGAGTTTGTTTTTAATGTAGTCTTTGAAAATGCAGGATCATCATTTTATCTGGCTAATTATACTCGCAGGCCCACATAAAACAGATGTTACGTGCAGTTACGCAATGCTCTGCTAATGGTAGCCTCGTTTCACCAAATGCTTTTTTGGTCGTGCATGAGAAAATATGAGAAAATATAGTGTATTTGGTTTGTTTTTAGATTTCGAGCGAGGCCTAGAGTGTATGAAATAACAATAAAATCATGTTTTATCTGATTTTAACCAATCTCTCCAATAGTCTAAGTAAAAAATACCATGTCATGTTTTTTTTTTTTTTTTTTTTTTTTTTTTTTTTTTTTTTTAGTATGCTTAGACGTCACCGTACCGCTTTTTTTTTAATGCTTGTTTTTTAATTTTATTTATTATTATTTTTAGACCCCAAAAGCCTAAATATAAATAACATATCCTTCATGATTTTATTTATTTATTTATTAATATGCTTAGACGTCACCGTACTTTAGCGTTTTTTTTAGCTTTATTTTATTTTATTTTTGTGTATATATATATATATATATATATATATATATATATATATATATATATATATATATTTATTTATTTTATTTATTTATTTTTTTTTTTTTTTCTTCTTTTTAGACTCCAAAACCCTAAGTAAAAATAACACATCCTTCATGTTTTTGGTTTTTTTTGCGTTTTTTTTTTTTTTTTTTTTTTTTGCGTTTTTAATTATTATTATTATTTTTTTTTATGTATTTATTTACTTATTTATTTATTTATTTAGATTCCAAAAGCCTATCCTTTTTTCTTTTTTTTTCCCCATTTTATTTATTTATTTATTTTATTCTAGTCCCTCGTGTTCATGCCCAAACTAGTCTCTGGATACAGGGCCTAAAGCTCAATGTGGTAATATTTTATTGTTTTATTGGTAATAGTATTTAACATTGTGTAGTAACTGTCTCTGGTACTACTTCGTAACTCCATTACACTAGTAACGAGTACTTTTACTTCTACGTGAGTAATCTACCACGTGATTAAAGTAACAATACACTGTACACTGCACCACTAATCAATATCCATTCATCATGTATCCCCACTTTTTCCGCTTCAGATCCCGCCTCACGCGTAACGATAACAAAAACAATGGCACCGCGTTCTGAACCCCACATCGCCTTTAGTTCCAAAACAAACGACTCGAGCGCGCAGTGGCACAGTTTCGTGACTGACATAACCGGGGGAAGACCTCACGTCGCGCGCGCAGGAATATATTTCAAAAATGCGCGTGCGGCTGCCGTCACAAGACAGATTTACGAGGCAGTGTAAAAGGCGAGATGTCCCGGTGCGTAAAATCAATCTTAGTGCTCTGTCTCCCACACACGGCTCTATTCCCTTCACCCACCCAACTCACTGTAATAATAATAATAATAATAATAATAATAATAATAATAATAATAATAATAATAGCCAATTTGGGTTGTTACAATCAAACTGGTTGTAATGTTTTGGTGTATCTTATGAAAACAGTATGACACTTCAAGTTGTAAAATTGTGTTTAAATTGACTGTATGTCCGGAAAGGGGTAAAATATATATATATATTTATATGTCAGTATAGTTGAATAAATCAAGGTTAGCACATGTATTTCAACTGGCCCAAGTGGTGGAAGAAGTGTCTTTGTTTGTAGTTGCCTATTGTTTATACATTAAGAATACTTCTACTACTGCCACTACTACTACCACTAATAGCCTAATAAATGGCCACAATATCTACAAATTGGCTGTACGTTTGTACAGGGATCATCAAACTGAAAAAAAAAAAAAAAAAAAAAAATATATATATATATATATATATATATATATATATATATATATATATATATATATATATATATATATACTTTTTTTTTTTTTTATTCCATTAGCCAAAGTGCCCAGTGGAATTGTTAGTAGCAAAAATTTAAATGTAGCTTGCCTTTGTTTATAGATGCATATTGTTTATGCCTTAAGAATGCTACTACTACTACTACTACTGCTGCTGCTGCTGCTGCTGCTGCTGCTGCTGCTGCTGCTGCTGCTGCTGCTGCTGCTAATAATAGTCTAATAAATATTCATAATATCTACAAATTGGTTGTGTGTTTGGGCAGGGATCATCAAACTAAAAATAGAGTGGAACAGGAGAAGAGTGGGAAGGCTGTGCATAAAACTGAACTAGTCAAAGTGGCTAGTGGAACTGTTAGTAGCCAGAATGAAAATCTAGCTTGCCTTTGTTTGTAGTTGCTTATTGTGTATGCTTTAAGAATACTACTACTGCTGCTACTAGTACTACTACTACAACAACTAGTTCTAGTAGTGCTACTTCCAATAATAATAATGGCCTAATAAATGGCCACAATATCTACAAATTGGCTGTACGTTTGAGCAGGGACCATCACACTAAATATACACATTTTAATTTTACTATAGCAGAATGAGAGAACAGTGGGAAGGCTGTGCGTAAAATCCAACTGGCCAATGTGGCTAGTGGAATTGGTAGTAGCCAGAATGAAAATCTAGCATGTCTTTGTTTGTAGTTGACTATTGTGTGTGCCTTAAGACTACTACTACTACTACTACTACTACTACTACTACTACTACTACTACTACTACTACTACTACTGCTACTACTGCTACTACTAGTAATAGTCTAATAAATAGCCACAGTATCTCAATATTGACTGTATATATTTGGACAGAGATCCTCAAACTAAAAATACTTTTTTTTTTCTTTTTACTAGAGCAGAATGGGAGAAGAGTGGGAAGGCTGTGCATAAAATTCAAGTAGCCAAAGTGGCTAGTGGAACTGTTAGTAGCCAGAATGAAAATCTATCATGCCTTTGTTTGTAGTTCCCTATTGTTTATGCCTTAAGAGTGCTACTACTACTACTACTACTACTACTACTACTACTACTACTACTACTACTACTAGTACTACTAGTACTACCACTACTAGCCTAATAAATGGCCACAATATCTACTACACATTGGCTGTACGTTTGGACAGGGATCATCAAACTTATTGTTTTATTTTACAAGAGCAGAATTGGAGAAGAGGAAGGCTGTGCATAAAATTCAAGTAGCCAAAGTGGCTTGTGGAACTGTTAGTGGCCAGAATGAAAATCTAGTTTGCCTTTGTTTATATTTGTATAAAGTGTTAACAATTAATATTACAACTACACAACTACTGCTGCTGCTGGTGGTATTATTTCTACTATTACTACCACTAGCCTACAACTACTAATAATAATAATCATCATAATAATCATCATCATAATAATATCCCTGACTGATGTGTGGTACTTGTTACGCTGTAATACATAATCGTACGTCCATTCTCTCCTTAACAGAGGCATTGCATTGAAGTGAGCGACTTCTTTTTGATTTAAAGCCGAGTTAATCTTTAACGAGGAGAAGACTCTACCTGCCCAATCCATCACGGAGCGCGCAGGCAGCCCGCAGCCTCCCCAGACCGCTTTTTGTCCCATCCATTCTGTCGTGCTGCTAACGCTACACTCCCAATGATCTCTATAAAAACGCGCTATTCCATTACGCACGGATATGGTTCAAAAATACGTGCGTAAAAGTAAAGTGAAGATACGTTTTCATTCTTATGTTTTGGCATTGTTTTGTAAGTGACATCACAACATTGCACGGGCATTAGCAGTATTAAAATGCAGTTTGTGGTGTAATACAGTGAGTTTTTGGGGTATGGTCAATGCTGGAACAACATTTACGCGTCACATTCTGGAGATTTCACGGCAAAGCACAATGTAATCAAAAGAGAAAAATTGTCTCTTGCCCCCATCTGGGAGTATGACATCACCACCTCTTCCACAATCTGAAAAACCACCAATTTGTTTACAGTAATGCGAGGGTGAGCGCCCGTGCCAAAATACCACGCGGCCACCATTACGCATTCCCTGTCCAGATCCATCACAATGCGCTATATGCTTCCCTTCCAAACCGCTTTGTACGCAGCGGTTTTTACGCGCGTGCCAGATTTTTTGGGGGAGCCTCTTCACTCGAACAGGGCCCGTACCCGCTCTCCTACGCCACTTATCTTCCCTCTCAACCGCTTCTTCTTCTTCTCCCCACTCTGTGTGATTGCTATAATTTATGGGCATCATTACGGACGCCATCATCACCAGCGCAAATGTTTGATTTCGATCTTGTTGTGGGTTAAAATCTCGGGGAAGAGGCGCGGTGCTGTGCTGTTGGGGAAGGCAACTTTTAAAAAACTCCCTTTGACTACCTCGTGTTGCATTAAGTAGCCCGCAGATAAATAAAGCGCCGCGCAGCTGTTACGAGTATAATAGGGTTAGACCTCTCGCGTTCGTCTTCTCCGGCCTAATTATACGTAGGATTTTGACAACAACGCACCACCACCATACCAACCATAACATTTTGAAACATATGCATGACTGCTTTTGGCTTGATAGACTTACACTTAGACAAACTTGATTGATCTACATGAAAAATTATTTGGAAACGAGTGATTTTTTTGGATTCCACTATTGGTTTCAGCTTTTACGCATTACGCATGTATTGTTTTGTTTTTTTAAATTGCTGCTCGTTATGAAAACTGTACTTTTGTTTATTTTATTTTTATTTTTTTATGTGTTTATTCGTGTTACTATGTGAACAAAAGCGTATCCATACGCACGTGGTTGGAGATGACCCAGAGGACTATGGCCGTGCGTCTTGGGGAAGCACCGTCTCATTGTTTGACCTTGGAGCGGTTCTTCTACACCTCCTTCCCAGCCCTAGTTAGTGTCTACATCTCTCTGGCTCCAACCACACACAAAAAATGATTACCTAGTTGTCTATTGTTCCTCCCCGAAGCGAAGCAGTGGTCGGTTCTGGCACCGGGGTAACCAAAAGGATTCTCGCCGACCTATTGTTGGTGCCCCTCGGCCTCGCCTCGCCTTGCCTCGCCTCGCCGCGGGTGTCGTGTCCCTCGTCATGATGGGGCTTGCTCTCACTTATTTACATCTATTTCTGCTTCAAAACCGGGCACCACGTGTAAATCTCTTCTTGAAAAATGGGAAAATGTATACGTTTCATATAGCGCGTAATTGTCATATTTGTCAAAAAATATATATATATTAGAAAAATTTAATAACTAATTGCCCCCCTGAATGAACGAGAAAAAATACATAATCCATTTCTAGTATTTTTATTACGTATTAAAACCCTGCAAGGCCACGTTCATAACAGTTATACAGCCTGGTATTAAAATAAGAAATGATTTATACGCGCGGGTCCCCAAGTCTGTACCTCTCACTAAATGTTTCAAATATTGTGGGCGATAAAATACATAAAGCCTATTGCAGTGTGTTTTACGCGCGCTGTCATCATCATTTTGGAGTCTAATACGAGCCAGCGCGGGAATGATAATGCGCAATATGGATGTAGTGAAATATGATGGGAGACAATGTTAGGAATTAGCCCTGTTCCGCGACTAACTGCGCTGCGAGCGGGATCTGACAGTGAGGGATAACAAAGAACAAAAGTGAGAAGCAAGCTCATATTTTTACACCGCGGTACATGGACGCTGACAGTCTGTTTGGAATACAGTGGGAATTCTAGTTTGGGAACGCTTTTGGATACGTTTTACGCGCGGCTTGGGGGTGATTTTTAGAGCCGGGTGGGCCCCCTAAAAGCGAGCAGCCCAGGAGCCACGGGTGCACCCCCTGTTTCCAAAAAGTCCAGACCCCCCTCACGCGCACGCACACACACCTTTTTCCACACACAAACCACGTGACTCATTTAATAATTAATGCCGATGTAGCAGAATTGATATGTATTGGTCGCTCGGTTATAAAGGTTCGACATGGGATTCTGACGTGGAGGAAAAAAAAAAAAGTCAACTGTCCTTCGCAGGCAAAAGCAACCCCCCTGCAGCGGAGAGGGGGGCGAGAGAGCGCGAGACAAGAGGAGGGAGGAAGAAGAGGGGCACTACAGAAGAAGACACACATCCAAGAGAGGGAGAGAGAGAGAGAGAGGGAGAGAAGAGAGGAGAAAAGAGAGACGGAGCTGCAATAAAACAAATTTGGACGTTTGGCGTGCGTCTTGCGGGTCGCTGTGGACACCGTGAGTATTGCGGAAGAAAGGAAGGAAGGAAGGGAGGAAGGAAGGAAGGAAGGAAGGAGGAAGAAGGGGGCACCGCGTGGGGGAAACCGCTTCCTCTTGCCGTCCGCCGCTGCCGCCTCTTCTCCTGCCGCATCCCTGTCACTTTAACCGCGCGGTAAATATGCCCATGCAAGCCACAGCGCACCGCCCGAGCCATGTTCCATCCACGCCGCTCGCTCATGTTGTTTACGCACACATCACCCCCCCACCCATCATCACCACCGCCGCCGCCGCCGCCGCCACCACCACCATCATCATCATCATCAGACATTGTTTATGGCGCCGCAGCCCGCTCTACAAACCGGGGGGAGAGCGAGAGGGAGCGAGGGGAGGGAGGCCGAGGCGTTATGTGGGCGCTTGTCTTTTACGCAGCGCTCGGATATCCCTCTCCATCTCGTGCCATCACCATCAGATGCTAGCGTTGCTCGCCCGGCACCGCCTGCGCATCACATCTCTCCCTCTCTCTATCTATCTATATCCCCCCGTGTCCTGATTTATGTAGAGGCGGCCGTGTCAGCGTACGCCAGGGGTGCCATTGTGCGTTTTGTTCACCGAGCGCCGTTGTTGACGCTTCTCTCTTCGATAAATCACGTCTGGGATGCGTAGCGTTTGAGGAAAAAATGACAGTTAAGCGGAGACCGGAACACAACCCCGGTCCCGCTCGTGTAGTGGCAGTTCCGGCTCCGGCCCCCCCCTTTCACCCACACGCCCCTCACCGCTGCTGCTGCTACTGCTGCTGCTGGTGCTGGTGGTGGTGTAAGCTCATACCGGAGGAGCTGGCGTGGTTTTGTGGCTGTAGGCAGGCTCCCCAGCTCTCCGGAATTACTGCGGCGACCAATTAACGAGAGATTTGTTTTAAATTTGGCACGCCTCGGCCGCCTTCAAATCTCATAAAAGAGCCAGCGGCCGGAGGGGGAAGGCGAGGAAGGCGTGCGCGTTTGGCCAGGAGCTGTTAACTGAGGGAGCCACGCACGCTGAAGTTCATTTATTCATCTCTGGGCCTAAATAGACTTCAGGTTGATACAGCTTATGGTTTATTTCATTCAAACTCGCTCTGTCCACGTCGGGTCTGCGCACTGTCTGTTTGGAGTTGCCCGGAGCGTGTTGTGTTTTGTGCAGTGGCGGGGTATGGCTGTAGCCTGTTCCATCGTGTTTTCCTTGGATGTTCTCTGGAGCTGAGCGGGGCGCCATTATTCATGTCAGCGCCGGGTGTCTCTGCCTTGTCTCAAAGCATTCCCCACGTTCAAATTGCACTTTTTTTTGCGGCTGTACTGGTTCCATATTCGAGCATATAGCGCTGCATTCGTGTGTAAAGGTTTTTTGCGCCAAAAGCCAAGGCACTAGCTCCATGTGGGGAAGCTATATAGCGCCGGGCTTGCACGTGCCAAAAGGCTAAACTCCATTTCATCATCCCATAAGTCATAAAGATGGCGCTCGTATATGATTTATTATTTATTTATTTGGTGCGTAAGCGTGCGTGTTTGTGCCAACGGGGTCATTACATTATACGGAGCATAGACAGGACAGTGAACTTGACACTTACTGGACTAGTTTTTCTCTTAAATTTACTTTTCACAACCAACACATTTATAAAAGTATTTATTTCAGTTCAAAAACAAACAAAAAACACCGTACAGCAAATCTTGTGTGACCATTAAGCTGTGCGTAATTGCATGGAGTCAAATAGTCTTATAATTACAGTAATAATAATAATAATAATAATAATAATAATAATAATAATAATAATAATAATAATAATAAAAAGCTTAATGTGCCAAAAGAAAAGACTATAAGGTTAAAAAAAATAAAGGAACCAGTCTGGAGTTGTGCGTAATTGTGCGTAAAAGTGATAAACACAGAAATCCCATTATGGTATCATTTTATTTCATTTGCAACTTTTCAAAATGGGAAAAAGTGAGCAAAAATGTAATACTTTTTTTCTCAAATTATGCTTAAAGTGTGTGTTATTATTATATTATAGACTTCTAACAGGATGCCCAACCAGTAATACGTCTCCAAATTGCCCGGATGCTGAGGATAAACAAAGCCAGAACGTATGGACCGTGCAATGCAGGATGTGTAATATTGTCCCATTCATCTGTATGCTGCTGGCGTGGTTGCGCATCCTCAGTGGGCTCACGTCTCCAATGTAAACCCGAACGTAACCAAATTAGGCCGCCACGTATTCCCCATCACGTATTCAGAGCGCGAGGGAGGCAGGGAGCCGTGCGCGCCGCTCTTCTTCTTCTGCGCCTTACCGAATCCCCCCCATCCGCCCAGTGCCGCCGTGTCACAAACAATATCCCGCCTCGTTTCTGCGGATGGACCTGCTTTGCCCTTTTCTTTTTTTTTTTTTTTTTTTTGTTCATACAGGCTCCTGGTTTCTTGTGCCGTCTTCTTCTGCAGATGTGATTTGGCTGACAGAGAAGAGGAGCCTAAATCATATTTCAAAACGCCAGTCAGGACAAAACACCAGGCACCAGGCAAAGAGGGAGAAGCAAAAAAAAAAAAAAAAAAAAAAAAAACACACTAAAAAGAATAAAAATAGCAAGAATAGAAAAGAAATACACCAAAACAAAACACGTAATGAGTGATTGAGTGAGCAAGAATTAATCTAAAATGGTTCACTGCTTTCAAAAACAAACATTTGACTCCTATTGATAGAATTTTGGTTTTATATATATTTTTAACTCAATTCCACAGTATTTATTTCTACAAGAAGCGTGGTTTTAAAAAATGGCTCAGTAGAATTAAATTTTTTCACTCACCTTCAAAGCTGGCGCATGATTTGAATACACAAATGGTGAAACTGTAGCCCAAAAATCTAACATTTTCCAGACCTTTTTAACTATGAATATGTAAACAAGACTACAACTAACCATTATAAGCTATGTATTTTTGGTATTTTGATTCCACTAAACTAAAAATAGATATCTGACATTTTTTACAGCTTTGAAATTGCTTAAGAATCGTAAAAAAAAAAAAAAAAAAAAAAAAAAGTTGAAGGAGGTTTATCTTATCTTATCCACGGCGCGTCCCACTCTTCATCCTGAAAGCAGAAATAACATTCTGGCTTTTCACGCTTGAACCATGATTTTAACTCGAGGAAAAACTGCTGACTTTAGACTCTCTTAGACTCTCTTTTTTTTGTGTGTTTTACGCGCGTTAGAAAAATGCCCTAACGATGAAAAACCGCTCGTTAATGTGTTACGCGCGGAGAAGAATCGGGGCTATTGTCAAAAGCTAGAGGCCAGTTAGGGCTGAAATGAATGTTTAGCAGAAAAACGCTTCAGGACAAAGCGGGTTGGAATCGTCCTGGTCACCGGAGAGGAGTGGGGAATACCCGGGGACAAAACTACTCTTATACCAAGACGAAAAACGATTAAATTAACGTGTTTTTGTCTGGATATCCGATGTAACTTTACGCAAATTGGTTAAGGTTACATCCATACGCCATTCATAACAACAACAACAACAACAGCAGCAGCACAGTGGCTTCATCTCCATCCATAGCTGCACCATTCTGATATCAAAACACGTCGAACTGATCGCTTTTTAAGTTGCTATTGAATCATCTGGTCAAATACAAGTTCTGTGTGAGATTAGCCCACGCGTCTGTCACCCGTGAAAGCCATGGCAGCGAGCACTTTTGGTACAAGGACCCCCCCCTCCCCTTCCCACTCAACTCGCTGCAGCGTCTGGCCGCCATATTGTCTTTCTCCCACGCAAAACAAGATCCACAGTGTGAGCGCGCGTCGACTGCGCCTTCCGCGGAGAGTGGAGCCAAATATGGAACGGATTACGGGCGCCTCGTCATAACCAAACACAACAGATTTATAAATATGTTTCTCTCGCGTAATCCAATGAAATAATAACAGTTGTGTTTTGCTGTTTACCCTCTTATAAGCCAGCATTAGTGCACTAAACGCGTGTATTCAACAGATAAGAACCACAATTCAGAATTAAATTAACAAAATAGTCACAGTGTTTAAAAAGATTTCCAAAAATTAAAACACTATAGCTACCCAACTTAACTACCTAACTAGATTTACATTGCTCCAATTTTGTCAAACTGTTGGTTCTAATTCTTATTTAAATAACACATTAATCACATAATGAACAGATTACAAATAGGATTTCAAAGATCCAAATGCAACAACTGGCCATAGTTCCATATTTGCTCCACATTTGGCATTGTGTTTACGCGCAGCTTTCATCACACTTTTACGCACAGCCTGCTTCTTGTTTTTTTTTTTTTTTTTTTACGCGCAAATTACGCAGAAATCATACTAATATTGACATCCCCGTGTTTTGGAATGAAGTTTGAGCACCGGAGTGTGCACCACGCGGGACAGGAGCGTTGCCAGAGGTGCAGAGAAGCAGAAGGAACATAAATTCAAGCTCGCGGTCATAAATCTGCCAGAGCTTAAGAGGCGCGTAAAAGCGAAACCAATGTTAAAGCAATAAGGTAAATCAACGGCTACATGGCACCTGAAGGGAACACCTAACCACAGCCAACTATTATTATTATTATTATTATTATTATTATTATTATTATTATTATTTCGATTTTTTTGGTATTTGGTTTGACTTATCTGAAAAGGAAAATCCGGTTTCCAAGGTATTTCCCCGTAAATCTTCTCATTACGCGTGCGGAGTATTATTAGCCACTGGAAATAAATCAATAAGCAGCCTCGTGCTAATTTATAATCTGCTTCTGCGCGAGGCCAGTGATTCAAGGCGCGTGAAAAATGATCGTCTGGAGCCGAATCCAAAATGGGAACCGGTGGAGTGGAGTGGTAGCGGTGGGAAGTGGCGAGGCGAGCCGGCGAGCCACGATAAAAAACGCGGCCCGAGAAATATGTCCACGCCGCCGCACGCTCCCTTCTTCTTTGTTTTTATCAAATAGCGCCGTAATTGAACTTCCCCACTCGGCTTTTTCGCACTTTATCTCCTCTCTCTCCTTTGCTGCGAGCGTGCGTGAGTGAGCGCGTGCACGTGTGCAGTGTAAAGGCACGTAAAGGCGTGGGCAGATAACAGCCAGAGCCAATATCCAAGCGGGGAGATAGGCACGAGCCAGCGCTACAACGATGGCACGGGGTTTTGTGTTTACGCGCCGTGCGTAAAAACCGAGCCGGACACTAACGAGAAAGAAAGAGAAATCGCCATATTGAATTGTTCGTGATAAAATTGCACTTTGAAGCATATTACCGTGGTCTGGCAAGAGTATTGTACGCGGCAGTAAATCCAAAACATGCTTGGTAGAAGTGTTATTGCGAAAATAAGCCTACGAGCAAATAAGAAGACAGTTAAGTACCATAACAGTAAGAACCAATTTCATTTAAAGCTCTAACGAGGTGTTATTTCGGCCACTGGAATTAAGGAGGCCAATCTCCATTTCAAATTAGATTCCAGCAAAATTAAATGGACAGAATTTTGGATTTACGCGTAAAGGTTTTAGGATGTTGTGCGTAAACAGAAAAGGCCAATTGAAATCCTTATATTTAGAATTGGAGTGCGGCGTGAATAACGTAAACAATCACTCCACCAAGCTTCAAGAATGTGTTACATTATGGAAACTGAAACCCTGAAAATCTGGAAGTCCCCCCTACGCGTACACAAGCAGTATGGAATCTGCTGCTATAGCGCTAATCCAATTATCTAATATTTATGAATGAATATGTTTGCTCTGGGGTTGTGAATCTCTCTTGTGTCTTTGCGCATCAGTGGGCGCGCGTAAACACGAAGCGGCGCGGCGGAGGAGAGCGTTTCCTGCCGCAACGCAACCGGGAGAGCGGACGGACGCGCACTCGGGGTCATCTCCCAGCGGAACGTCTGCGCTTCCTCCGCTCTGATCGCGCGCAGTTTGACGCCATGTCATAACCAACATCTGGCCCACGGTCACGCAGGAGCTTTTTCGCCGCTCCACTCTGCGCCCATTGGACAGAACCGGGACCCCCTCGATACCTCTCCCTCCCCCCCTTTGCTTTCACCTCCACGGGGCCCTGCCGGAGCTGTCAGTCCGCAGCCCTGGTTCAGACACAGTTCACCGTGTCAATCTCTCGGACCTGAGCAGCGTCGACCAGGCGGGGAGTGGGGAGAAGAGACCAGAAGGGATCGTAAGGAGAGACACATGCTTAGTCTAGTTTGGGTTATCTCGGGTTAGCTTCGAGATTAGCGCAGATGGAGATGGAGACCCGGGAGTGATCCGCGGAGCAACAGAACAGCCCCTAAAAACCCCACGCCAGACACCCCAAAGTGGAGATCTGCTAAGGTAAGAACGAGGCCGGAGAAGGGGGGTGGGCGAGCGCGTGAGCTATGGGCTTGGAGTGGAGCCCCAGACTGCGCCGGAGCGGTCCCCGTAAGGCTGCTCTGGAGGCGGGCTGTGGATGTTTGGAAGATTTATGGCGAACGAAGACGCACGAGATTTATGTCCAGCGCGCGCACGGACTCCGCGTTCGAGCATACGGCGTCTCAATAGATGAACAAGAGAGAAAAATCTGCTCCATGACGGATTCAGTCAAATAGGTTCTCAGCACTTGATGGATCCCGTTAGAAAAATAACCAAAACGCCTGACGCGCAATTACGCACAGAGCTGTTCCGCGTTATCCGTTGTTTTAAAAAGGGGGATATTAAGCTGTGGCGTCCAGGAGGAGTAGAGCCGGTTCATAACAGCCGTGCAGCAGGTAGGTGTCCTCCGCTGGTCGCTGGTTCGACTCCCGTGGTCCCCCGTGTACGTGTGTGTTCCCGTAGCACGCTTTCCACCGCTGTCATTAATTATCAGTGATATGTGGTCGGGATGCCGCTCCTCGCAGACAAGCAGAGGCATCCGCGGGGTGTGCTTGGCTCCGTGGACATTTTTTTTTTTTTTCACCTCCAAACCGAGCTCGTGCGCGTGCGTGAGAGCGCGTGTGACGAGACCAGAATAGGTATAAGCAGCGACAAGTTTGTCCCAGGAAATGGCATGTGTGGTTAGCTGACGACACACACTGAAATGAATACCTGCCCCATTTGAATCCTACATGTGAGTCAGAATTTGAGAAGGTTTTGCATTTATTTTTCATATTTTTTCCCAGCTATAGGCGCCATTTTGAGGACTTGTGACTAGAATTTATAGTTTTACTCCCTTGGCAAACGTCCTTTTTGTTTACTTCTGAAACATGGTTAATTAGTGTTGAAATATTTATGATAGTTTTCAAAATATTTCCAAGAATTTCAAATATTTGTTTAAAAAAGTTTCAAATTCAACTTTCAGAGAGCTTGGAGTTCAAAATAATATATGGAACCAGTCACTAATGGGGTTCTCTTTTAATATTGTGTGCGTTATACACGAATCCAAACAAGTGCACTATCTATCATTTCTACTCGTTTTAACTAGATTTTTTCCTCAGATTTAAACAAAATGGTGCGAGTGTGTTTTGGTGCACTTTGGTGAGCACTTTGGTGAGTCCGTGTGCGTGATTGTGCGTGAGCCAGCGCGCGTGACACCGGGCAGAATGAGTCGTAGTGAGCAGGGGCTGACGGCGAGGTGTAACGGGAGAAGACGCATGTAGCCAGGGCCCGTGATTTATGGGCGCGCCAACAGATTGCTTACTCAAGACGCTACCGCCGGCACCCCCACCCCACCCTCCCCCCCTACTCACCCTCTCCTCCACCCTCCTCTCCTCCCGCTCCATCCGCGCGCATTGTCAAGGCCTCCGTCTCCAAACACCAAAACAAAGCCGCAAATAGCACCGACGCCGTCCACGCTCTGTTTGCGCGCGCCCAACGTATCCGGGGGACACCTCTGGGTTCGAGAGTTTGGTCTGTGAATCCATAGAAAATGGGTCAGAAAAGTTCATTAATTCATTTATTATAATCACAGCCTTAAATATGTTGACGTTTTGAATTAACAGAGCTGAGAATCGCTTTTAATTATTTATTTTGTTATAAATTTGACGTTGGCTCCTGTACAGCCTCATAGTATTTTTATTTTTACAAACTAATTCTTACACTGGAAAAGAAAAAACAATATTTAAGTAACTTTAAAAGGCTTAAATTAAGAACATTTTGCTTTATTTGAGCAGATTTGAGCAGCTTGACAAATAAAATTATTAGTGTGTTTTCTTAATTCAAGCAACATTCGATTTTGTTTCTGGAAAAAGTTGTTGTTTTTTTCTTATTTTTAGTGCAGCAAGATGTATTTTTTCATATTTTAAGTACAAAAAGTCTTTCTATTTTAAGTAAAAAGTGAAATTATGTCAAATTATGATAACATTTTCTTAATTCAAGTCATCTAAACTTGACTAGATTTTGTTTTGTTTTTTGCAGTGTGAACCAGCTTGGATTTTAATTTAGCCTGTTTTCAAAGCAAAATAATAGAAAACACGTTTGATTAAGTGTTTTAAATGGCTTTTTTGGACCAAATTTGTCGCAAAAAATCCAGATATTCGTCTAAAACTGCGTAGATTTCTGCGTAACACTATTGTTTAGGCTATAAAAAGACTTTAAAAATCTGTTGCTCTTTATTACACTTGGTTTCCCATCATTTGTGGATATCTGTTACCAAAATACGCCACGGGGCAGATCTGTGTAAACACGGGTGCCAATCTGCACCTTTGGCACCTCCGCCTTTGATCAAGTCCAATCACGCGCCGTGGCACTCGTGAGAAAATAAAAAACAAAAAAAAACTTAAACGCTGGATCGCCACAAAACGAAACGACAAAACCGTGCGTAAAATCCAACGGCGTTAATTAACTCCAAACTTCCAAACTCCAAACTTTTACATTTCTTCTAGCTGTTTGGAGCTCGCTGGTCGTAAACGCGTGATGTTAGTTTAACCATTAGGGCCCCGTATCAGAGAGAGGATCAGCAGAGAACAGATCGCTCACTGCAGGAGCCCAGCCCTCCGCGCGCTGTGTCAACAACGTCTGCAGCTCCTGAAACACTAAGCCGAGGATTCGACAACTATGATGACATGCTTGCAATAGACGGAGGTTCTGCATGGTAGCAAAGGAGGGGGGAAAAAAAGATATTATAGAAGTTTAGACGCCATATGCACCCATAGTTTGCGGATCGTAACCTGATTCTGACATTTAAAGCCGAAAAACAGTCACGTGACATATATTCGTAAACATCGTTAACTTTCTGTTGTCCATGATCAACATTCAAAGTATTTTCAAACTAGAAAAGTGGATAGAATTTTGTTATTTTATCCAATTATTCATGTATGGGATCGTTACAATGCGTTTGATTCACACTAGATGGCACAGAGTCGAAAATGTTAAAATAAATTCAAGCGTAAATTAAAAATTAGGTTCAGTTGGTCCTAATTTCTCCTGGATTCACAAATAAGGTGACTGCAAGATCCAAATACCAAAGTAGATTAAAGTAGGCTATAGAAATCCTGAGCTAAATCTCCACAACTTAAAGACTTAGGATGTGTTCACACCCTAGGTTTGGTAGTTTTATTGCTCAAGTCCTCGTCTAGTTGAAGTTTAGCCCCATTTCTGATGTAGTAGGCTATATAAAAGTTGTCATTGCACTCTAAAATAATGTTAGGTTTATTCAAGTTGGCTGTAAAATGGAGCAAAGGATCATGGTCTTTGTAGTTCCATTACAAAGCAATGCACAATACAATACATTTCACATCGCTATAACTATTCTTATGCATCCCAAATCTTTAAAATTCTACTTGTAAAAGTCCCCAAAAGACCATAAAAGTGGAATCTTGTTAATTTATCCAATTATTTATGTATTATTACAATAATCACATTGAGCCGAGAAGAAATGTCCAGGGAAAATGTTTAAATATTATGCCACCTTTTACACCTAAGATAAATTCAAACATAAATTTAAAATTAGCTTTAGTTGGTCCTAATTTCTCTTGGATTCATAAATAAGGTCATTGCAGCATTCAAATACAAAGGTGTCTTAAATTAGACTATAGAAATGCTTATCTTAATCTCCACAATTTAAAGACTTATGATGTGTTCACACCCTAGGTTTTGTATTTCTATTGTTCTAGTCTAAGTTTAGTCTCGGTTTAGTCTCAGTTCTGATGTGGTAGGCTATATAAAAGTTGTCATTGCACTCTAAAATAATGTTAGGTTTATTCAAGTTGGCTGTAAAATGGAGCAAAGGATCATGGTCATTGTAGTTCCATTACAAAGCAATGCATAATACAATACTTTTCACATCCCGAATCTTTAAAATCCTACTTATAAAATTCACCAAAAAAAACATGAAAGTGTAATCTTGTTATTTTATCCAATTATTTACGTATGAAATTATTACAATGCATTTAATTCACACTAGATTGCATTGAGCCGACAAGAAATGTCTGGGGAAAATATTTAAATATCAAGCGTAAATTTAAAAATTAGGTTCAGTTGGTCCTAATTTCTCCTGGATTCATAAATAAGGTCATTGCAAGGATTCAAATACCAAGGTATATTAAAGTAGGCTATAGAAATTCCGATCTTAATCTCCACAATTTAAAGATTTAGGATGTGTTCACACCCTAGGTTTGGTATTTCTTTTGTCCTAGTCTCAGTCTAGTCTCAGTTTAGTTCCAACTCTGATGTTATAGGCTATGTTAAAGTTAATATTACACCCTAAAATAATGTTAGGATTATTCAAGTTGGCTTTAGAATGGAGCAAAGGATCATGGTCATTGTAGTTTCCTTACAAAACAATGCATAATACAATACTTTTGACATTGATAGCTATTCTTATGCATCCCGAATTTTTTAAAACCTACTTGTAAAACTCCCAAAAAACTATTTACATATGGCTTTAGTACAGTTTCATAGAGCTGACAAGAAAAGTCTGGAATTTTTTTTTAAATATTATGCCATGTTTTACATCTGAGATAAATTCAAATATAAATAAAAACAAAACACTTCAGTTGGTCCCAATTTCTCGTGTTTTCTTAAATAAGGTGATTGCAAGATCTAAATACCAATGTATCTTAAAGTAGGCTATAGAAATGCTGATCTTAGTCTCTACAATTTAAAGATTTAGGATGTGTTCACACCCTAGGTTTGGTATTTCTATTGTTCTAGTTTTGTTTTAGTCTTGGTTTAGTCTCAATTCTGATGTAGTAGGCATGTAAAAGTTATTATTACACCCTAAAATAATGTTAATAGTATCTAGGATTATTCAAGTTGGCTGTAGAATGGAGCAAAGGATCATGGTCATTGTAGTTCCAAAAATGGGATGTATTCGCATTAGAAGAGTAACAATAACCAAAATATTGTGACATCGTATCGTCAAGAGTCTCGTGGACCATCACAATATATTGAATCACAAGTTTGTTTACTTAAATTCATTGTTATGGTGCAGCAACAGCTAAAAAAACAGAGGGAACTACATCGACCATGATCCTTTGCGCCATTTCGGTGCAAACTACAAGAAGAAATAACAGTTCTCAGCATTTTTTAATCTTAGTTCTTTGGGTTAAGTCTTGTCAAGGCATTTTGAGAGGGAAAAGTAGCACATTCACAATTTTGATAGCCTCTACAAAATATTGCAATAATATATTGTGAAAATATCGTACCGTGATATTTGGATATCATTACTTCCCTAGTTCACACCCTAGGTTTTGTAGGCCTGGTCTAGTCAAAGTTTAGTCTTGGTTTTGTCCCACTTCTGATGTTGCAGGAGATGTAAAAGTTGTCAGTACACCCTAAAATAATGTTAACGTTAATGTCGTGTTGGATTATTCAAGTTGGCTGTAGAACGGAGCAAAGCATCATGGTTATTGTAGTTCCATTACAAAACTAAGCATAATACAATACTTTTGACATCCCGAATCTTTAACATCACACTTGTAAAACTCCAAAACACATTAAAGTGTCATCTTGTTAGTTTATTTATCATTTTATTTTAGACTTAGGATATGTTCAGGATATTGTTCTAGTCTTAGTCTAGTCAAAGTTTAGTCTCAATTTAGTCCCAATTCTGACGTTGTAGAAGATATAAAAGTTTTCATTACACCCTAAAATAATGTTAATATCGTGTTGGATTATACAAGTTGGCTGTAGATGGAGCAAAGGATCATGGTCATTGTAGTTCCATTACAAAACTAAGCATAATACAATAATTTTGACATCCAGAATCTTTAAAATCCTACTTGTAAAACTCCAGAAAACCATGAAAGTGGAATCTTGTTATTTTATTTAAAACTTAGGATGTGTTCACACCCTAGGTTTGTAGGCCTATTGTTCTACACTACAAAAAACAACATCTAATCAAGTTAAGATGACTTGAATTAAGAAAATTTGATCATGATTTGAGTAAATTTCACTTGACAAGTACAATTATTACACCCTCAAATAATGTTAATAGCATCTAGGATTATTTAAGTTGGCTGTAGAATGGAGCAAAGGATCATGGTCATTGTAGTCCCGTTACAAAACTAAGCATAATACAATAATTTTGACATCCCGAATCTTTAAAATCCTTCTTGTAAAACCCCCCATTCTTCCATAACAAAACCTTGATGCCGATACAATCCGTTTTAATGGCCGAATCAACAGCTCGCTCTGACCCCGGCGGTTTGCTCGCGCTTCCGGATTCGAACCCGCAACTCCTCCTCCTCCTCCTCGGACACCGGCACCGCATTGATTTTGTCATGCATCACTGACAGCGTACGGGGCCGAGCCGGGGACGGGGCTAAAAACTGCTCTGACAGTTTACAAAAGCTACAGCCCCGACGAGCTTTTGTGCCAAGTGCGCGGCTAAGGTTACGACGCTGGCTTCACCGTGTCAGAAGTAGTTGTTAGCAAACCGAGACAAGCCCGGGCAGAGCGCAACAGTTGGCGGTATCAACTCGTAAGAAAAAAAAAAAAAAAAAAAAAAAAAAGCATGTAATTACAACTCTTTCTGCAGCCGTGCCAAACCGCAAGCGACTTAGGAAGCTAATGTCGGCTAGCAAACAATCACTCAAATCAATGACAGGGTTATTGATTCGGAATTAACTTTGACGGATGGGATATGATGATGTATTGATTCCGATGAGTTAATTAGACGTTTGAATACAAAAATTATAGTTTTTAAGTGGGAAATTGCCGGTTCGAAAATAATTACAGGCTGTGATTTCGAGGTTGCGATGCTAGTAAATTAGCATTAGCACACACATAGCAAAAAGTGGAGTGTTAAAATCGACTCTCACAGAATCAATTTTAACATTTTCAATCTGTTCTAGAGTTAATTTAACATTGTTTTTGGAAATGTTCATTAAGTAACGCTGGACCAAAGTTCATGTTTAATTAAAATTAATCAAGAGGTAACATTAACGTTTTGAGAGTAAACGGATAACACTTTGTAGAGTTAGAGGTGTTTTATTTTTACTCTTTATTTGAGTTAATTTAAGATGAAATTATAAACAAAACTGCAGGAGTTTGAAGTGGTGGGTGAGAGGAGACAAATGAACACTAAGAAAAGTTGAATTAACACTAGAGAGAGTTGAATTAACACTAGAGAAAGTTGAATTAATATTCAGGGAAGTTGAATTAACACTAAGAAAAGTTCAATTAATACTAGAAGAAGTTGAATTAACACTAAGAAAAGTTGAATTAACACTAAGGAAAGTTGAATTAACACTAGAGAAAGTTGAATTAACACTAGGGGAAGTTAAATTAACACTAAGGGAAGTTGAATTAACACTAAGAAAAGTTGAATTAACACTAGTAGAAGTTGAATTAACACTAAGAAATGCTGAATTAACATTAAGGGAAGTTGAATGAACACTAAGAAAAGTTCAATTAATACTAGAAGAAGTTGAATTAACACTAAGAAAAGTTGAATCAACACTAAGGAAAGTTGAATTAACACTAGAGAAAGTTGAATTAACACTAGGGGAAGTTAAATTAACACTAAGGGAAGTTGAATTAACACTAAGAAAAGTTGAATTAACACTACTGGAAGTTGAATTAACACTAAGGGAAGTTAAATTACCTTCAACCATATCAACGCTGGAAAATAACCCCAACTTGAACCCACATTTAACTTTCAAATAGTTAAAATAACACTTTCTTGTGTTAAAAACAACTCTGAAATAGTTCATCTTGAAATTTTAACCCTCCAGTTTTTGCTGTGTATGTTTAATAATAATAATAATAATATGAAATTGAGCTCATTTTAACGGTATAATTAAGAGGCAAGACAAAATTTTGCTATTATCAAACACAAATAAATGGGGCTGGAACGAGATACAATTTTCGCAATATGAAACAAGACGAGATTAGATCTACTAGAACAGGGGTGTCCAAACTTTTTTCATCAAGGGCCACATGTCAAAACACAGATGAAGCAGAGCGCTGATCGAGGGCCATCGACTGGTGCTCAGTACAGTGAATAATTGAAATATGTGCACTTTTAACATGTTAGTATGAGCCATCAGGCCTCTATTCAAGCCTACAATCTCAAAGGTACACACTGAATATTAGATGTTGGCTTTATCAAGTTAGATTTTCACAGAACTTGTAGAAAAAAGTACTGAAGGTCATTTGGGCCAATTCACCTGCAAGCCTGAGGGCCAAGAATAGTTTGGACATGTCTGTACTAGAACGAGACAAGACGAGATTTTGATATTTTGTACAATAAATAAATCGTAAAATCCGGTTCCCAATTTTGGCCTCACCATTTTTGATTCATTTTGATCATTGTAGCAGCACTTTTTGGAACTGCAACCTCTCAAAAAATGCAACTCACCAGTACTTAACGCCAACCCAAACGTAAAAACCTCCAGTAACCCTGCAGTTTTCGCTGTGTAGTGCTGTTTAGAGTTTCAATAAATTTTCGTTCATTGTTTTATTTTTATTTGGTTTGGTTGGCACAGTAAACCGTCGTGGTGGTGATTTGGCACTGAGGATTGGCATTTAGGTTGAAGTGTCTTGCTCAGAGACACAAGAACAGTCCCTCGAGGAACGTTCGAGCGCACACCGACCGCACCATTGTCGCTCTTCCTCGTTCTTTCCTTCTGGCTGCGGCGATGTCATCCGTAGCTTTGATCACTTGGTTTGATCGTCGGTGTAGATGTTTTTCGAGCGGGCGTGGTTGGCTCATTCTTCGGTTTCGCGTTACGGGGGTTAACCTAAACTAACCCTGAAGAACGCCGGAGGATGAAATCACTCGTTTGAGTCGCCGTAGATGCTAGATAGTCCGCGATCGCTTGCAGATAAAAGCGGAGTTTAGTAATCTGAGAGCGCATTTATTTATTGTTATCAGCCAAACGTTTGATTATCGTTTGTCAAGTCTCAACACCTGCGCTTTTAAACGTCGTACAGCTGTAAAGAATCACAAAACCCATATGGTGTGTGACGTCGTATGGAATTTCAGTGGTTGGATTGCCTACATTTTGGATTTAGACGAAAACAGAAAGCAAAAGGGAAAAAGTTCATCCAAGAAAATTGTTTATGTACAGTATTTCCATTTTTCTTTTACACTTTTTCTAAAACCCAAGCGTATACAAGTACATAAGTGTGTATTTGATTATTTCATATCGCCTAAATATTAAAATATCAATATATCATTTCATTTAATGTGATGATACAGTATCGATATCGTGGGCTGCTGCATCGATACATCACCAAGAGTATTTTTTGGTGTATTTTGCTTAATTATTTTGTTACCGTTTAGTGGAAGGAAACCAATTTTTCTGACACATTTGACATTTTCACTGTTTTGAGGATTAAAATGTTTGTGTTTCATTTTCATTGCTGGATCAATATATCGCCAAGAGTATTTTTTGGTGTATTTTATTCAGTTGTTTTGTTACCGCTCTAAAGTTTTGTTTGTAAAGAAACTCGTTTATGCGATATTTTTACTGTTTTGAGGAGTAAAATGTTTGTGTTTCATTTTAACTTTGCACAAGAAGTGGTTTAACAAAGACTTTTAGTGTCACAGCCACGATTTATTATATTTTATTGAACCGATTTGAAAGTGCCCTGTATCGAGATATGCATCATATCGTGGCGTATCGTATCAGCAGCTTCTTAACGATACTCAGCGCTAATAGGGGTGTGCAAAAATACTGAAATATTGGTATATCGTATTGTTTTTTGGTTTTGTTTTGGTATACTTTATTGTTACAGCTAGAGTTTTGCTTGTCAAGAAACTCATTTATGCGACACATTTGACATTTTCACTGTTTTGGTGATTAAAATGTTTGTGATTCATATGAACTTTCCGATCCAATCCCTTCCAACTTTATTTGTACAACACATTTTATAAACAAATCAGTTTCCAAAGTGCTTCACATAGCAATATAAAACATTTTACTAAAAAAAAATTTGCACAAGAAGTGGATTAACAAAGACTTTTAGTATCACAACCATGATTTAGCCTTTATTTTTTATTAAACCGTGTCGAATCGATTTGAAATATACCATACTGAATCATAAGGTCATTGTATCGAGGTTTGTTTGTTTATTTGTTTTTTTTTTATTTAGATCCCCATTAGCTACTGAAAAACAGCAACTATTCTTCCTGGGGTCGGTGACTTTTTTTTTTATATAAATGCTTTTTTTTCCCTTTTTTTTTCCATACAGAAAACAGGATGTACATGCTCCACATTCACACCAACAATGAAAAATAACAAAAATATACAAATAATTATGATAATCAAAATCAAAATAAATAAAATAATAATAATAATAAAATAAAATAATACAAGGTATGTATCGTATCGGCAACTTCTGAATTATACCCAGCTCTATGGCCTATATACAATATGACCAATTTTTTAACTATTTAATTTTTGTCGCCAAATTGACTTTTTTTTTTTTTTTTTTAAATCTTCTTCATCCATTTTACTGGGTTTCAGGTAAATAATTCTTTCCAGATTTAAAGATTTAGATTCCAGATTTAAGATGTACAACAACTCACCCTTATGTAACAGATAATACTCCCTACAACTGTTCAACAACTCACCCTTATGTAACAGATAACCCTATGCCCTTTCATACATCATTTAATCTTCTGATGACCTTTTGTATATAGCTATAATTTTATATTTTATTAGGTATTTTTTATTTTATTTTGACTTTTAGATTTACATTTATATAATTATGTGTTATTTAAATAATTGTGTCTCTTGCACTTTTTTTGCTACTTATTTAAAATGTATTATTACCATTTATCATTTTTACTCGTTGTTATTATATTATATTGAGATGTGTGAGCTGCTGTGTCCAAATAATCTATAATCTGACTTTTTCCACATTGAAATATTTTTAAAAAAAAATTATTTAAATTGTGTCATTGTTATAAAAAAAAAAGTAGAAGACCGTTGCCATGCCCCTCAAATCAGTAAGAAATCTTTACATCTGAAACCCAAAAATAGCTAAGCAATAGAGTTTAATCGTAACGTAGCACTATTTTTTTGGCCCGTGTACCGCTTCGGCTGCAGTTCCTCCTCCGTTTTTTTGGCTCCGCTCCTTTTGGCCCGGCCGTTCGCGGTTTCGCATGTAGCTCGCCACACACACGCCTCTCCCTGGCTAGCTCGCCGTTTTCCGCCCCTGTAGCCCCGCGGCGACACATGCTCTCTCAGCTCCGGCCACATCCATCCTCGTTGGGCATGCTCTGACAGACTTGGTGAGCTTGGCACTTTTCGCGGGCCCCGGGCGGCGGCGGAGACCTTCCAACCCCCCGCACCTTCGCCCCCCTCGCCCCCTCGCCGGCTCTTCTGCTGTCACGGCCTCCTTTTGAGTCGCGGGTTAAACATTAGCATGGCTGATAAAGATTAACTGGGTGTCAATGGAAGGCGCTGATGGCGGGGTTTTCGCCGAACAACTGGCCACTTAGCTGGAAGGGGGCACCGGAGTCTGGGTAACATCTTGTAAGCACGGGGGCCTGATGTAATGCTACTGGCCAAGGTGAAACTTCTCTGTGGTCGAAAAACCGGGATCGTGGCTCAAGTTTCCAGGAATGAATTTGTGGAAAAAACGAAAGGTTATGATTCGGTCTAGACGTTGGTTAGTTAGTCCTCATTGAGCTGGTTGGATCTGGTTAAGACCGGATTTTGTTAAAACATTGACAAAACTAGTATTGAAACTTGGACAGTACAGAACCAGACCTTTCTTTGAACAGTTTTCAATTAAAATTCAACCTATAACTTTGTAAATCTACTTTTTTTTGTCTAAAACGTCGTGAATTTTGACCGAAAACCCACAAAGTCCTGGTTCAGATTGTGGTTTTACTGTGCGTTCAAACTTGCTTTAATTCTGAGGTAGACTTGCTTTGGTCTTATTCCAGTCCTGGTTTAGTTCTGGGCCAGTCCGGGGTTATTACCGGGTTTAGTCCCACTTTTAATTTAGTCTTTGTGCCTCTTGAAGTCTTCACTTAGTCCCAGGATAGTTTTAGTCAAGTTGGACATTGTTTCGGTCTCTCACACAAACTCCTTCTTCTTTATTTAGACCCGGTTCGGTTTAGTCTTAATATTTTTAGCTGTCCATTCACATTTTGAGGGTTTGTTGATTTGTTGGAGTTGAAGTCTGTGTTAGTTTAGTCACTTTTAGACCTTATTTCAACCTGTTTATTGGGCAAACTCGCTGCACCGGGCAAACACGAATACGTTTTATTTTTTGTTATTTTAGGTCCAGACTAAAATCCTGCAGCAGTTTTCAATCTTTCCATAAATGTGCAAAATGTTGGTGACCGAGGTCAGGTGTAGGTAATGCTCGGTAGTACTTGAGTCAATTTTAAAAGAAACTGTACTTTTCAGAGTATTTTTCTAGCAGCGTACTTTTACTCCTACTTTTTCACCTAATATTTTTTAATTGAAGTAACTGTACTCTTACTTGGGTAAAAGTTGTGTTTCCTCATCCCACTGTGAGTTAAGTCTAAAGTGACAAAAGTTTTATGTGGACAATCTGAAAATATATGAACATTTGTGTTTTAGATTTGATTTAGATTGTCTCATTTGGTCAGATTTTGTCCATTGTTTGTCCATTGTTGAACCTTTTCACATCACATTAACTTCAAATTATAAATCAGATGTTTCTCTTTAAGATACTCTTACCGAACTGGGCTTTTTCTGAATACTTGTTTTATTTACTTGAGTCATTTCTTGGACCACTACTACTTTGTACTTCCTCTTGAGCAACATTATTTTGAAGTAGCATGACCCTTACATACAATTACGTACAATTTTTGCCTCGTTTATGAAGTCAACTCAAATATGTTTGACATTTATGCAGTTCTTCCCATTTGTATAACTCCCCTCCCAGGTTTAGATCATGTTCCTGACTCAGTTGGGGTCTCGGGGGGTTACTTTCGTTCATGTAGTAGCAGAAAATATGTATTCTGTTTTATTGACTCAGTGTAGCAGCATGAGCAGTTCCCATAGACTCCCCACACTCCCCATGCGGTCTGGACTCCACGGGCCGTTCTTCAGTTCTTCATATTTCTCCTGAGGTCTAGACTCTACGGGCCGTTCAGTCCAGACTCCACGGGGCTGTTCTTCACACTCCCCATGCGGTTCAGACTCCACAGGACCGTTCAGTCTGGACTCCACGGGGCTGTTCTTCACACTTTTCATGCAGTCTGGGCTCCACAGGGCCATTCAGTCCGGACTCCATGGGGCTGTTCTTCACTTTCTCCCTGCAGTCTGGACTCCACGGGCTGTTCATCAGTTCTTCATATTTCTCCTATGGTCTGGACTCTACGGGCCTTTTAGTCTGGACTCTATGGGGCTGTTCTTCACTCTCCCCCTGCAGTCCGGACTCTACGGGCCGTTCGGTCCAGACTCCATGAGGCTGTTCTTCACACTCCCCATGCAGTCTGGATTCCACAGGGCCGTTCAGTCCGGACTCCATGGGGCTGTTCTTCACACTCCCCCTGCAGTCTGGACTCCACGTGACTGTTCTTCACATTTCCCTTTGCAGTCCGGACTCCATAGGCTGTTCTTCACACTCTCCCTACAGTCCGGACTCCACGGGGCCATTCAGTCCGGACTCCATGGGCTGTTCTTCACACTCTCCCTACAGTCCGGACTCCACGGGGCCATTCAGTCCGGACTCCATGGGGCTGTTCTCCACTTTCCTCCTGCGGTCCGGACTCCATGGGGCTGTTCTTCAAACTCCCCCTGCAGTCCGGACTCCACAGGGCCGTTCAGTCCGGACTCCACGGGGCTGTTCTTCACACTCCCCCTGCAGTCCGGACTCCTCGGGGCTGTTCTTCACCCTCCCCCTGCGCTCCGGACTCCACAGGCTGCTCTTGTGTTTCTGATTGCTCTGCTCCGATGGAACGCCAGCGGGAGACGCCCAGGAACTTATGTCATCGGGACTGCAGAAGGAAATGTGAAACAACTCCAAAAAATAGAACAAGAGCTGCAAACTTGGACTTAGACGACTCTATTTGCTACAAGAAAAACGACAGTGTTATTAGTCCAAGATGAGAAACAGATAAAAGTGAGCTGAACATATTGGATTGTAATTGTCCATTTTAAAGCTGCATCGTGTAACTTTTCTGGTGGAGGGTCCTTCATATGCTTTTCTCCATAGACATGTTATTTTATTTATTTATTTATTTATTTATTTATTTATTTATTTATTTATGTCTGGAATGTTTCACACTATCTTCATGGAGACCAAACCAGACCAAGTTACAGACTAGTGACTAGTGATCGTGGTTCTAATTATTTGAAAATGGTACAAACAGGATAAATGAATCCGTGTGTCATTCGTTCATTCGTTTTTCAAGATAAAACCAAAAATAAATAAATATTCTTCAGTATTTGTCTCCAAAACTAAAATGAGAAAACAGATAAGGATTCGGGGCTTCTTTTTTCTCAGTTTTTCAGAATTGAACCGAGGACCAGGACTGGACCAGGACTGAACCAGGACTGAACCAGGACTGAACCAGGTCTAAAACAGGTCTAAACCAGGACTAAACCAGGACTGAATCAGGACTAAACCAGGACTGAACCAGGACTAAACCAGGACTAAACCAGGAGTAAACCAGGACTAAACCAGGACTAAAGCAGGACTACACCAGGTCTAAACCAGGTCTAAACCAGGACTGAATCAGGACTAAACCAGGACTGAACCAGGACTAAACCAGGAGTAAATCAGGTCTACAAGGACTGAACCAGGACTAAACCAGGAGTAAATCAGGTCTACAAGGACTGAACCAGGACTAAACCAGGACTGAACCATTACTAAACCAGGACTAAAACCAGGACTAAATCAGGTCTATCAGTATTAAACCGTTCCTGGTCTCAGTCCTGATTACCCAAAAGTCTACACAGTCGGACCTCTGGGCCCTTGGACTAAGACCAGGACTAAGACCGGGTCCGGGTCGATATTGAGACTGGAACTGAGACCGGGACCAGACCAGGACTGAGACCGGTTTAGTTCTGGTTTAGACCTGGTTTAGACCTGGTTCAGTTCTGGTTTAGACCTGGTTCAGTCCTGGTTGGAGACAAACAATGAAGAAAACTGTTCTTATTTTTTTTTTTATTTTCTCCTTTTTTTCAGTTTTATTTTGAAAAACGAATGAACGAATGACACACGGACTTAAATGAAACTCTCTTCTCTTGATATCTGACTGGAGACTGATTGCACGAGAAGGTTGCCGGTTCAGATCTCGCCCTGTGCCCACTACAATCGCAGCGCGGCTTTGTTTGGGGCAGAGGGCTGGTCGTGAAATCTTTGTTAGAAATTCCAAGTGTTTTGACTGGTTTGCGGTGGCAGTCTGTAATGACCGGGCCGCGTCCACATGAAACAAAAACTGCCGCAAAGTTCAGCGACTTCTCTTTCACTCGCCGATCGTGATTGGATGCAGGCGCAGTGACCGTTCAGATCAGAGAGACGGATTTTAGATTTAAACCGAGTGGATTTGAGCATTGAAACCGGGTGACCCAAATGAGAGACCGTTTTCTGATTGGATAATTGTCTCAAGAACCCAAACGCCCACTTATAACACAAACAACTTTTGCAATCACGCTTTGGAAATTCAGAATAAATCAGCATCACAAAGTCGCGGGGGGGACACGGTTTTGGTCACGTTTCTGGAATTTAAAATCAAAATCTTACGTACGGTTCTCAGCGGCTTTTGTCAAGAGTTTGAAAAAGTCCCGTTGAAAAGAGCAGAGCTGCCGAGGCCTGGAGCCAGTTCAAGACCATTTCACCTGAAGGGGAGGCCACGACAGGCGCTGACAGGAGCAGAGACAGGATCCAAGATGGCCGGCGTGTAAAAGGTTGGGAGGGGAGATCAGGGGCCCGCGGGTCAGAGGTCACACAGATACTGGGGTATGTTAGCGGAGGACTGTTTTTGTGCGAGACAGAATTGGAACAAAGGTACAACCAGTTTTAAGATTTTGGTGAATCCGTGTATCATTCGTTCATTTATTTTACAATATAAAACCAAAAATAGGAAAACGAAAAACAACAGTTTTCTTCATTATTTGTCTCCAAAACCAAAATGAAAAAACAGATAATGATTCGTTTTTTCAGTTTTCGATTTTATGTTTAAATGAAAAACGTAAAAAAATGGATAACGACCGTTTCCCATTTACATGACTTTCGTGACTGTGATGCCGAACATTTGCACCAGGACTGATCCAGGTCCAGGACCAGACCGGAACCAGACCGGGACAAGAGCGGGACTGAGACTGAGACCAGACTGGGACCCGGGTGGGACCAGAGCGGACTCTGAGCTTTGACTCTGAGCCTCTGCAGGGTCAGAGCTTCAGCTTCGAGCTCCGGCCCTGCCGTGGACTCTGAGCCTCCGGTCTGGTCTCGGTCTGGTCTCGGTCTCAGTCCCAGTCTCAGTCCTGGTCTGGTCTCGGTCTGGTCTCGGTCTCAGTCCCACTCTGATCCCGGTGAGGTCTTGGTCTGGTCTCGATCCCAGTCCCAGTCTGGTCCGGGTGTGGTCCCGGACCTGGATCAGTCCTGGTTCAGTCTCTATGCGGTGCAAAAGTCCAGCATCGGAGTCACTGAAGTCACGTAAGTCACGTGTTTTTTCGTTTTCTTATTTTTGGTTTTATATTGAAAAACTAATGAACAAATGACACACGGATTTTGGTGGTACAAGTTCTTCAAAGTTTTCAGGCTAAAACACCCAAACTGATGGACTTGAGAGAAGCAAATTGTGTTTTATATTTTTTTTAGATCTAGTTTTAGTTTTCTTCACTTCTCTGTTTGTTTCGAGAGAGTACAGTCGAAGTTTAAAGTGTTGCACCTGATTTTTGTTTTCTTCTTAAGTTCTAAAAAACTGGAAAACCAGATCTATTTTATTTCAACGGTTTGCGGCGGTCCAAAATATTCTTCAATTGGACGGCATTGGAGAGCAAAGGTTCAACCAATTTTAAGATTTTAGTTGTACAAGTTCTTCAGAGTTTTCAAGCTAAAACACCCATTAGAGAAAAGCAAATTGTGTTTTGTTTTATAGTTTTCAAGATCTAGTTTTAGTTTTCTTCACTTCTTTGGTTGTTTCGAGAGAGTACAGTCAAAGTTTAAAGTGTTGTACCTGATTTTTTTTCTTCTTCTTAAGTTCTAAAAACTTGAAAACCAGATCTGTTTTATTTCAACGGTTTGGAGTATTCAAAATTATTCTTCACTTACCTTGAGCATTCAGAGTTAGAGATTCTCCGACGAAGCTTTTTTAGAAAGCAAAGTAAAAATGACAAAATATTTGATCAGAAATGCCTTTCGTTTAGACAGTGACAGTTTTTGGGGCTTAAAAACGCAAAAATCTGAAATCACGCTCCAGAGTGGAAAAGTTGAATGCCGTAGTTTTTCCGTCTACACTGCCCAGCCTGAGTTCCGATACCGATTCTGATCTAAAGATACCTGTGCGAAGATTGAAATGGCATTTATTTTCTTTAAAACACAAATAAAACACGGCGAAACTGATCCAAATGTCTTATGTAGCTTTTATTCATCTCTCAAGTAACAAAATTCGATAAAAGTTCAAACATTGTGAGACTTTCTGGGCCCATTATGACCTTCTTCTTCTTCTTTCGTTTTGATATATGGGCCAATCAGGATATCGAATGAACCGATATTTTAAAGCCAATATCCGATCCCGCAAATCTTTCCGTATCAATGCCGAAATCTGACACCAGTATCGTATCGTTACAATTCAGAGCATCCAAATAAATCACCATGTTGAGTTTCTGAGCGCTTTTTAAAACTCTGCAGCCGTCCCAGTGAAAATACCAGCAACTAGCATGCAAATCGAACAATAAAACACTAAAGCAGCTGCAGATGGAACGCAGCAGGTTTATTTTAGCCTTTATACAAAACGTCTGTACTGGGAAGAGACACAAGACGAAAAAATCAAGCACACGCCTCCAACAGTTTTTATTTATCCAACTCTGAGCCTCAACGTGGAAATGTGTAAAATCAACAAATACAAACAAATTAGAGAAACGCAACTTGAGTTAAAAAACCCCTTCCAGAGACTGAGAGGGTCATACGGGGGATTTATTTATTAATTTGATCAAATAAATAATCGCTGTTATTCCTCCCGTTCGTTGGTATTGTAATGGGAAAGCAGGAATGCAGTTTCAGTATCAAAACTCTGAACTTGGATCGGAACGGCGAGCTGAAAATACAGACGTAAGACCCAGTGACAGATACACGCTTTTGTTTTTAAACTGGATGATGTAAAAGAACACTAGAGGACTTCTCAGACTGGTGTTGGTGCAGTCTGTAGTTACTGTCTGAGCTTATCGCAGTAATCACATGGGGAGCCGTCACTCTCATCGCAGACTAAACACTCCAACATAACAGCCAAACCTGCTCTTGGATCCTTCCCAGGCCCCCCAACGCTGGTTTTTGTTTGTTTTTTTTTTGGTTTTTTTGTTGTTGTTTTTTTGTTGTTGTTGTTTTTGTGTTTTGTTTTTATTTTTTATTTTATTTTTATTTTTATTATTATTTTACTTTATTTATTTATTTTTAAATTGTATTTTTTTTTTTTCCTTTTTTTATTTTATTATTTTTTGTATTTTTATTTCTTTATTTATTTTTCTTTACTTTATTTTTTATTATTAATATTATGTTTTTAATTTTTTTTTTTACTTTTAAATATTTTTTTAAATTTTTATTCTATGCATTTTTTTTTGTATTTTTATTTATTTATTTTATTTTCTCTTTATTTTATTTTTTATTATAAATATTTTTTTTTTTTGTTATTTAAAATTTTTTATTGTTATTATATTACATTTTATTTTATTTTTAAATTTTATGTATTCATTTTTTTTTTTTTTTTTTAGTATATAACCCAATATTTGTACCCACATTTGGCCAGATTTACTCTTACACCAGATGCCCTTCCTTCACCCATTCTTACTAAGACTGAGTAGATCTTACCTGGAATCACAAGGTTTTTTATTAGAGCAATATTTGAACTATTAACCTTCTGGTTGATGGGCGTACACTTTACTCACTATGCCACTGTTTACGCTTACATAGTTTTGTGAAGTTGAGGCACTTGTTGCAGCTTGTCGGTGTATTTTCTTCAATTATTTTCTTATCAAAACATGATAATTTCCCATATTGCGGATGTGTGTTTGTGTATTTTGTGCGGTGCGCTGCTAGGACACTGTAAATGTGCTTTTGTTGAGTTATATAAAGCATATAGTGTTTTTATCCCGGTTGGATTCGCATGGACGTACCTGCGCCTCATATTCAAATGTTGTGTTTTCATTTCGTGCTTTGTTGATTCAGCGGCAGAAGCAGGGTGGGAACTTGTGCCGAAACGTGCCAGTGTGTGCCGAAGAGAGCCGAAATATAACACCGATGTGTAGAACTGCCAAAGTGCGCCAAAGTGTGGAGATACAGTATGTTCCAACAGGAGATGAAATGTGCGGAGGTGTGTTAAGGTGTGCCGAAGTGTGCCAGCGTGTGCCGAAGAGCGCCGAAATATATCAGAGTGTGCTGATGTGTCCCAAAGTGTGCCAAAGTGTCCCAAAGTGTGCTAAAAATGTGTTGGAGTGTGCCAAAGTGTGGAGACATGTTGCAATGGGAGCTGAAATGTGCGGAGGTGTGTTGAGGTGTGCCTTGTGTGCCAAACTGTCCAAAAGTGTGTTGATGTGTGCCAGAGCGTGCCGATATGTGCCAGTGTGTGCCGAAGAGTGCTGAAATATAACACAGTGTGCCGATATGTGCCACTGCCAAAGTGTACCAAAGTGTGCTGAAATGTGTTGATGTGTGCCAAAATGTGCCGGAGTGTGCCAATATGTGCCAATGGGTGCTGAAATGTACCAAATGTGCTGATACGTGCCGAAATGTGCCAGTGTGTGCCGAAGAGTGTTGAAATAGATCAGAGTGTGCCAAAGTGTGCCGGAGTGTGCCAAGCAGGCCCTGAAATGTGCTGATGTGTGCCTAAACGCGCCAGTGTGTGCCGAACAGTGTCGGAATATAACAGAGTGTGCCAATGTGTGCCACTGCCGAAGTGTGCCAAAGTGTGAGGACATGTTCTAATAGGAGCTGAAGTGTGCGGAGGTGTGCTGATGTGTGCCATGTGTGACGAACTGTGCTGATGTGTGCCAAAATGTGCCAGTGTATGCCGAATAGTGTGCTGAAGTGTGGAAATATGTTCCAGTGGGAGCTGAAATTTGCAGAGGCGTGTTGATGTGTGCCAGAGTGTGCCAGGGTGTGCTGAAGTGTGCCAAAGTGTGGAGTTACTGTATGTTCTAATGAGAGTTGAAATGTGTGCCAAACTGTGCCGAAATGCCCCAAAGTGTGCCAGAGTGTGCCAGTGTGTGCTGAAATGAGCCGGCGGGTGCAGAAATATGTTGATGGGTGCCGAAGTGTACCAAATGTGCCATTGTGTGCCCAAATATGCCAGTGTGTACCAAATAGTGTGCTGATGTGTGCCAAAATGTCCAAAAGTGTGCCGAAATGTGTTGAATGTGTGAGCCAAAGTGCCCCATTGTGTGCTGAAGTGTACCAAAGTGTCCTGAAATATGCCCATGGGTGCTGAAATGTGCTGATGTCTGTCAAAATGCATCAAATGTGGAGATGTGCGGCGAAATGTGACAATGTGTGCCGAAATCTCCCATCTTCCAGTGTGTGCCGAAACGAGCAGATGTGTGCCGTGCCAGGTAGTGCCGGCACCACACCGCAGCCTAAACCAGATGATAGACCATACCGAACCATAATATAGACCAGACCCGCGCAGGGGAGATAAGCCCTGACCCGCGCGATAAACTCCGGGACAGGAGCCGTTATCGGAGCTCGGATGTTGTGTGAAGTGTTCTGAAAATCAAACCAAAGCAGAGCGCCGTGAGATAACACCGGCTTTATTACAAAACACAACACTGGAAATAAAACAATGGATGTAATGAATCAGCAGACAGTGCAGTGCACGCTAAAGGCACTGAAGTGTCTTGCCCAATAACACAACAGCAGTGCTCAGTGGAGGGTAATTCAGTGATTCAAGAACTTATTTTTAATAGGAGTAGAAATTGAAAAAAGATACAAGGACAGTAAAAGTACAGATTGAGTAGTAGTAGAAGAAGACAGGGCACTGTAGTAGTAGTAGTAGTAGTAGTAGTAGTAGTAGTAGTAGTAGTAGTAGTAGTAGTAGTAGTAGTAGTAGTAGTAGTAGTAGTAGTAGTAGTAGTAGTAGTAGTAGTAGTAGTAGTAGTAGTAGTAGTAGTAGTAGTAGTAGTAGTAGTAGTAGTAGTAGTAGTAGTAGTAGTAGTAGTAGTAGTAGTAGTAAAAGTAGTAGGAATAGCAAAAGTAGCATAGTAGTAGTAGGAGGAAGCAGGCAAGAGGGAGAAGTAATAGTAGCAGCAGTAGTAGTAGTAGTAGTAGTAGTAGCGGTAGCAGTAGTAGTAGTAGTAGAAGTAGAGTAGTAGTTGTAGGAGTAGAGTAGTAGTAGTAGAAGTAGTAGTAAGTAGTAGTAGTAGTAGCAGTAGCAGTAGTAGTAGTAGTAGTAGTAGTAGTAGTAGTAGTAGTAGTAGTAGTAGTAGTAGTAGTAGTAGCAACAGTAGTAGTAGTAGTAGTAGTAGTAGTAGTAGTAGTAGCAACAGTAGTAGTAGTAGTAGTAGCAGTAGCAACAGTAGTAGTAGTAGTAGTAGTAGCAGTAGCAACAGTAGTAGTAGTAGTAGTTGCAGTAGCAACAGTAGTAGTAGTAGTAGTAGTAGGAATAGCAAAAGTAGCATAGTAGTAGTAGGAGGAAGCAGGCAAGAGGGAGAAGTAATAGTAGCAGCAGTAGTAGTAGTAGTAGTAGTAGTAGAAGTAGAGTAGTAGTTGTAGGAGGAGGATGAGAGAAAGTAGTAATAGTAACAGCACTAGAAGTAGTAGTAGTAGTAGTAGTAGTAGTAGTAGTAGCAGTAGCAGTAGCAACAGTAGTAGTAGTATTAACAGTAGTATTTGTTGTTGTAGTAGTAGGAATAGCAAAAGTAGTATAGTAGTAGTAGGAGGAAGCAGACAAGAGGGAGAATAAATAGTAGCAGTAGCAGTAGGACGAGTAGTTGGAATATTAGTAGTTGTAAAGTAGTTGTTGTAGGAGGATGAGAGGGAGTAGTAATAGTAACAGCAGTAGAAGCAGCAATAGTAGTAGCAATTGTAATAGTAGTAATACTAGTAGTAGTAGTAGTAGTAGTAGCAGTAGCAGTAGTATTGTAGTAGGACTAGTAGTTGCATTAGTTGTTATAGTAGGAGTAGCAGAAGTATTGCAGTTGTTGTAGGAGGAGACAGACGAGAGGGAGTAGTAGTAGTAGTAGCAGCAGCAGCAGTAGAAGCAGTAATAGTAGTAGCAGAAGCAGTAGTAATAGTAGTAATAGTAGTAGTAGTAGAAGGACTAGTAGTTGGAATAATAGGAGAAGTAGTAGGAAAAGCACAAGTAGAATATTACTTGTAAGAGGAGGACAAGAGGGAGTAGTAACAGAAGCAGCAGTAGTAGTAGTAGTAGTAGTAGTAGTAGTAGTAGTAGTAGTAGTAGTAGTCGTCTTGTGTTGCCTGCGTCCAAGTTCATTTTCAAGTCGAACAAAAACGTCCCGGTTTTTGATCAGAACAAACATGTGTTCTTTGTGAACGAGCCGATCTGGAAATAATCAAGTGAAGAGAATCAAAAATATGCAGATGTTTCAGACGAGTCAATAAACAGACGAGGACGGAGCTTTGAACGAGAACGAACGACACTCGATTCATTTGGGACCTCGTCGGAAAAAAACTGGGATAAAAAGCTCAAAATGCGACGTAAAATATCTTTCACCCACACAGAAACAATAACGAAGAAAAGAATGAAGCAAAGTAGAGAGTAGAAAAGTATTTGGGTAAAAGTACTACTCAAGAATCAGGACCAAACATCTGAAGTTCATGCAATTTGAAGGAGAAAAAACTCAAAATAATACATAAATACACACATTTTATTAAGAGTAATGTTACTTCAAAATGGTATTACTCAAGTTGAAATGCAAAGTACTAAGTAGAAAAGTATTTCCATAAAAGTACTACTCAAGAATCAGGACCAAACATCAGAAGTTAATGTAATTTGAAGAAAAAAAAACTCTAAAAATGCACAATTACACGCATTTTGATATTTTCAAAAACATATTTCAAAAACAATCGCGAAGAAAACTATAAAATAAAAGTATTTCTCAAACAAAGCAAAGTAGTGAGTAGAAAAGTATTTCGATAAAAGTACTACTCAAGAGTGAAGACGCAACATCTGAAGTTAATGCAGTTTGAAGAAAAAAAACTTAAAATATTAGACAAATACACACATTTTATTAAGAGTAACATTACTTCAGAATGATATTACTCAAGTCAAAACACAAAGTAGTGAGTTGAAAAGTATTTCAATAAAAGTACTACTCAGAAGTGTAGATGCAACATCTGAAGTTAATGTAATTTGAAGTAAAAAAAACTCAAATAATACACAAATACACACATTTATTAAGAGTAACGTTACTTCAAAATGGTATTACTCAAGTCGAAACACAAAGTAGTTAGTAAAAAAGTATTTGGGTAAAAGTACTACTCAAGAATCAGGACCAAACATCTCAAGTGAATGTAATTTGAAGAAAAAAGAACTCAAAATAAAATACAAATACACACATTTTATTAAGAGTAACATTACTTCAAAATGGTTTTACTCAAGTTGAAATGCAAAGTACTAAGTAGAAAAGTATTTCCATAAAAGTACTACTCAAGAGTGAAGACGCAACATCTGAAGTTCATGTAATCTGAACTAAAAAAAAAAAAGCACAAATACACACAGTTTCAAACAATACAGAAGTTCACATCATTTCAGTTTTTGTCACTTCAGACTTTCTCACAGTTACTCAAGTAAGAGTACAGTTACTTCAGTACAAATGTGACTAAAGTAGGCTGCGAGATGGCGTTAATTACATAAGTCAGCAGTTCAGATAACACGCGTGGGAAACCTCTTTGAATCCCCCCCAAAAAAAGAAGAAAAAAAAACGCTGCCCCCCGTCACTTTTGTCGTACCCTCTGCTCCATCCTCCTCCGAAATGTGTTCCATCAGCTGTTTCGGTCGCGTCTGGAGGCGGCCTCTTTGCCTTTTGTCTCGGCCCGGGGGCTTAGTAGCGGGGCTAAACTCAAAACCTAGTCGGGCCCGAGCGTCACTTGCGCGGACAACTTTTCCCCCCCGAGAGCGCGGGCGTCATGGGCACGGGTGGTACGTGTAAGGGCACGGGCAGGACGCGGAGCTGAGGAGCCTGGGGAAATTCTGGAAACTGGAAGAAGCACGGAGCGGCGGGAGTGGCGTTTTTTGGAGCTTGGAGTCTGGGAGCGTTGGGGAGCGGAGGTTTGTGATTTATGTGTTTGGAGAAGCTGTCAGGACGAGCCGGGCGCTAATAACAAGCGCCGTGCCACAACAGAACGCGCCTCCGTTACGCGTTACGCAACCAGGGGCTTTCACCGACTGCACCGGGGCCCTCCAGAGCAAAAAAACGCGGGGCCCCGGGGAGACACCTCAGCTTCTCCTCAGCTTCTACCTCCGCGTCCCCGTCTTTGGACTTACTTACTTTGATTTTTTTTTTCTTTTTTCTTTTTTTGGAACATTTGGTTCTATCCCGAGGCCGCTGCTGTCTCTGGTTATCGCGCTTTAAAGAACCTCACCCGTGATTTATGGTCATTGTGATTTAATAGTAGGCATGGGGTCAGTATTCACGTCAGTTTACGCTACAACTCTCGTATTTTAAACTTTTATTTTCACCGTGTGGAGCCTTCTTACACCGTGTCGTAGCCTATTCCATTTTGGGCTCGTTTCAGACACACTTTTACGCACGTTAGGGCAGCCACATCTGGTATTATTTGACCTAAGTATTCATATTTTTGGCACATTTTTAGATTTTTAGATTTGATTTAATCCTGAAATCGAATTATCTAATCATATTTGAATGGTTAATTTATTTATAGACGCTTAATTAGTAGGCAAAGATGCCAAACATGCCCATTTTCAAGTCCGTAGCTTCATCAGTGTTTTAAAAAATATATAAAATTATTCTGCTTTTCATTTATCTATCTCTCTATCTTAACTGTCTTTTCTGTATTCATGGTGCGTCGTCGTCTTGAGCCCTTTTACGCACGGCGAATCCATTCCCCCCGTTTTCATTTCAGATCACCTCGTTTTCGTAATTGCTTTTGGACATTATTTTTTGTATTTTCTCGTGATTGAATTAGCTCCGCTCCCGCATCCAAGGAAGAAAATCACATGCGCGAATCTCTCACGTCCCCGAATGCTCCCGTTTGAAAGTAAAAACCACTGAATTTGATCCGGTGTAATTTGATCAGTGCAATCAATAGTGCAGAGGCCCATTCCCGGCGCTTTCCTCCTCTCCTCCCCGCGTTATGGCGCACGGGAGAGGGGTAATTTCGCTGGAGGAGGCCTGTCTGTCTGGGGCGTAGGATTACACACACACACACACACACGCGGACTTTGTCATTTGGATTTTTGTGGATACACGTTTTCAAATCTGACCTTTCTTTTTATGTCCTCTTTTCTGGTCCGCAGTTCTTCGGAGCTTCCTGGTCCCTCTCGTCTCCATTTGAAGGAAAAAAGCAAAGGCATCTATCGGTGAGTTGTGATTTATGGCGTTTTGGTTTTTTTGGGGGGGTTTTCTTGGTATCATTTTGGCACCGTGGCCTTGTCGGTGCGTAATTTGTGCATGGCTGGAATTTTGATTTGTTGTGATTTGAGGAATTTGTATATGCTTTGTTTTGTAATCATTTATCCAGAATCATATTTTTTAAAATTTTATTTCATTTTTATTTATTTATTTTGTTTTGTTTTGGTGCCATGGTTACTGAATGCACTAGGAATTTTCCGCAGCGTAAAACTATGAACCAATTCATCCAAAACACTTTTAAAAAACGTATTCTTTATGAAAACTTGGTCAAACGTCTTAATTCAAATATATTTCTATTAATTTATTTTATATAAATAGCAATTGTTGGCCTTTGACCTTCAGTATTCCTCACGTTACACTTTTACGCACAGAAGTTTCCTCGTAATTACGCATCGGTGCCGTTCCGGTTTTTACGCACAGATATAACGCCGTTCATTGTATGACGTAATGTAAAGTCAAGTATGTCCACGTGCTCTCCTAATCGAATACTCGGTGGTGAGGGCCCGGGTCAGCCTCGGCGGGGGAGCAGCAGGGCCTACAGCGGGTCAGTCCATCAAGGCGGTTATTAAAACAACGCTTAACGTCCGCGAGAACTGCTCCAAAGCGACGAATAATGGCCGCAATAACAATAAAACGGGCGATAAAACGAGGAAGAGGTGGTGTTTTCCTCTAGACCAAAAAGAGGAGAAGGAAAAAGGGGGAAGAGAGGGGAAGACTGGAAGGAGGCTAGAATTGAATTTGATTTCGCAGTCAGAGGAAATTCCTTAGTGCCATCCTCACTGGCCTAGTTTTTTTTTTTTTCTTCTTCAAATCCCAGAGGCGAAAAAAGGGGGAAAAAAAGAAAAAAAAAATCCAGGGAACGAGGCTTGGAGAGAGGGGAGTTGTGAAACCCAATACGCGTGACCCAATGCGCGCACTAGCAGCGTCTGTCATCCAACCCAAATCAAGAATAAATGCCGACGTCTTTCTTTCTTTTTTTTTTTTTTTTAAACTACATGCACCGGCGTGTTCTGAGCGTGGAATCCTTCTACTTTCTTCTTTCTTCTACCCGCTCCTCTTCTAACAAAAAAAAAAAAAAAAATCCCCCAAGCCTGGCTCAGCGAAACTCATTCAATCCAAAAGCGAAACAAAAAAAACACAATTGATAGAAAAGAAATTGCGCACGGAGACTTTCTGGCCGCCTACTTCCGTGACCGCCACCTACACGAAGCTGTCCTCACATTTGGGCACGCTATCTGTTTTTAAAGTCTCAGCTTTACGCACACACACACACACACACGTACGCGCGGTCACACACGCCGCGGCTGCTCGTGAGAACTCATAAATCTTACGTAGCCATAAACGACAGCGTGTAGCGTCTTGAATAATAAAAATAGGGGCGAGCGGAGGAGAGAGGAGAGGGAGGAGGAGGCTTAGGGGAGAGATGGTAGGTGATATGCGCGCGTACTTGTGCGTCAGTGCTCGGTTTTGTTTTCATTTCGGGCAGCTCCTCTCGCCTCGCCGCGCTTCTGGATCGCTCGGGTTGAATCTGGGGCCTTCTCCCGCCGCTCGCCGCGCGTAATGGAGGTCTCCCCGGTGGGTTCTAACGCAAACACGGTACGTTGTCGCGGTCTGGGTGGGTTTGGAAAGAAGCAGGAAGCGCGGGGTTCGAGCTCCGAACAGGAACAGAGCAGAATAGATGGTGAAAAGTTGAGAAGTGCAGTGCAGCCGCAGAAATGGAGCCCCGGAGGTCAAACGTGGCTGACCTCATCCTGTGGCTATGTCAAGTATTTGGCTGCGTGGATGTTGCTTCCTTGTTCAGTGTAACGACTGTTGGGGAGTAACAGATTACATGTATTGGAGTTACGTAATCAGAGTACAAATTATGAGTAACTGTATTCAGTTACAGTTACTGTTTCAGTGAGTGGTAATTGGATTACAGTTTCTTGGTTGAAATAAATGGATTATACGGCGGTATTTTCCT
>NW_026571115.1:35112431-35159931 GCF_026225935.1 Boleophthalmus pectinirostris | reverse complement strand
ACTAAAGCAGCACTAAACCAGGTCTTAAACCAGATCTAAACCAGGTCTAAAACCAGGTCCAAACCAGTTCTAAACCTTGTCTGAACCACGTCTAAAGCCAGGTCTAAACCAGGACTATACCAGGACTAAACCAGGACAAAAGCAGCACTAAACCAGGTCTTAAACCAGGTCTAAACCAGGTCTAAAACCAGGTCCAAACCAGTTCTAACCTTGTCTGAACCACGTCTAAAACCAGTCGAAACCAGGTCGAAACCCAGGTCCAAACCAGTTCTAAACCTTGTCTGAACCACGTCTAAAACCAGGTCTAAACCAGGTCTAAACCAGGTCTAAACTAGGTCTAAACCAGGTCTAAACTAAGTCTAAACTAGGTCTAAACCAGGTCTAAGTCTTTCTTTTTCGCACTTATAAATCTTTTAAACGCAGTTATAAGTGTTATTTATGAATGGTTTTAATGTGATTTGGACACTGTGGTGCAATTTAAAGGCTGGAATTAGTGCGAACTTCATGGACCAGCTCCAGAAATGAGCCCAAATGAAGTTAATTTATAGATTTAAATAATAAAAGTGAGTTTATAGGACGTACAAAACACTTATGTATGCCTTAGATTGACTAAAAATGTGCCAAAAGTTCAGTTTCACATTCCTGACGCGGCGTACTTCGCATGTAAAGTTGTAATTAGTGAGATCTGACCCTTCATTTTGGCCACTTCACGCTCTTATCCGCCCTGATATCATTAAATCTCTCTAACACTAATGCGATTTGATGCTATGATACAGTTCAGTGGCGAGCCCTCACCGTGAGCTTTCGTTTGGACCGGTCTGGCCTGGAGTGAGTCGTTACGCAACGCTGAGGTATTCGCAGTGTTTACATAATACGAAACGCGTTCGACGGAGTTTACAGGAGACACAAAACTGTTATAAACGACTTATCTGCACCAAGACCGTCCTTTAATATCACTTTGACACGATCATATCTACTTGTGTGAAGCAGAAGCTGTGCTGTGAAGTGGTTAAAGCAGAAAAATGTGACTTAAACCTTAGATTGGACAATTAAAACAAAAATAAAAACTCGATTTAATTTGTGAACGTTCTGATACAAGTAAATGGTTAGAATGGGCTTCCAATTGATTTAAATGTCTTTAATTGGCTCAAAATATCAATACGCACGCCATGCACTGGAAAAAACAACATCCAGGTCACTTAAAATGACTTAAATTAAGAATATTTTACTTTTATTTGAGTAAATTCAGCTTCGCAAGTCAATGGAATAAGTGTGTTTTTGTTTTTTCAAGCAACATTCGATTTTTAAGTTCAAAATGGTGTTGTTTTTCTTCTTTTAAGTGCAAAAAGTTGTTATTTTTTCTTATTTTAAGTCTCCCAACATGTATTTTCACATTTTAAGCACAAAAAATCTCATTCCACTGGCAGATTATTTTACTTGTCAACTGAAATGGACTCAAATCTTGGTGAAACTTTCTTCATTCAAGTCATCTTAACTTGACTAGAGTTTGTTTTTTTGCAGTGTGGATCAGCTTGGCCTTTAATTCAATGCTAAATAATAGAAAAACACGTTTGATGAAGTGTTATAAATGGAGTTTTTTGAGCAAATGTGTCGTAAAAACTGAATGTAAATAGACTTATAAGTTCTATACGTCGTTGCAGTTGGAGGTTATGAGTTAAAAGCTTTTCTTTTGGGCACGTACGAATCTTACAGGCCCAACTCTAGGCTGGGTATCGCGTGTCTATAACTCCATAATGTGATTTGATACATGATACAACGTTAGACTTCCTCGCCATCTCCTCCCGTGACTCAGATTTGGCACATATATTCACTTACACGCCCTTTAAAACGCCTTCCGCCCGTCGTCTTCACCCTCTTCGGGATTGATACTGTCACGGGGGGGGGAAAAAGCGAGGCGCGCGGGTGACGTTGAGCGCTTTGACGAGGGGGATCCGCGCGTCAGTCAGTCAGTCAGTCCACAAAACTCGGCCCTCACCCCCTCGCGCGTCTGGGGTGTAAACAAGCGGATGGAATACTAACCGAGCACCGCCGCTGTTGCCTTTGCTGCTGCTGCTGCTGCTGCTGCTTCTGCTGCTGCTCCGGAGAATGGAGGAGAGCGCGCGGTTTGGGATTGGGATGCCTGAACCCGGTGGCCGTCGGAGCTCCCGGATAGAAGGACGCGTTTGCTGAAGAAGAAGAAGAGGAAAGAGGAGAGAGGAGAGAGGGGGGGGCATTGTTACCGAGCTGTGGCCGTGAAGAGAGGAGGCAAACGCCGGGGAGAAGGAGGACACAGAGAGCGGAGGTGCTGCTGGAGAGGCAGAGGGGTGGGGAGGGGGGGCAGCACTGGCTCTGGCTCCTCGCCGGTTTAAAAAAAAAAAAAAGAAAGAAAGAAGAAAAAAAAAAAAAAGGGGGCTAATTCTGCTCGTGCGCTAAAGCTAACCACCATTGCGCTCACAACATACCCGGGCTATCCAAGCTATCTCCAAAAGGCTAGGTGGAGATAGGCTCCCAGAACAACAACAACAACACAGCTGCCGCGGCCCCCCCTTCGCTCGTCCCCGCTTTGCCGCTGATGCGCCTCGGCGTACGGGGGGGAGCCGATCCGCGCAGCCCGCTCCCACCAACACCAACACCAACAGCACCACCGTTCATGTTGTTCACGTTGGGACTATAATAGCGTGCACACCGGGAGCTGCCGCCGCCGCCGCCGCCGCTGCTGCTGCTGCGTTATCGCGGGGGGCACAACAACCACAACAAACGACGCCGAGAAGGAAAAAAGAATCGGATCTTTCGAATGGTCGTAAACGAGTGAGGTGGAGATGCGGTGCCAGCGCCGGACCGGGTCGGACCGGCACCAGCGACGGAGCTAAGAGGCACGGAGAGGTAAAGGGGGTGAAAGGGGGTAAAGGGGGCGAGCCTGTGCTGGCATTGAGGGGGGGGGGAACGGGCGAGCGGTGGATGTAGGCCAGGGCCGTGGAAGAGGAGGACAACAATAACGCTACATAGGCGCAGCGTGGTTGATTTATGGCCCGTATGACTTCAAACTCGGTTCAGGAAGAGTTCACACAATGCTGTAAGCTGTAACACCCCCCCTCCTCCTCCTTCTCCTCCTCCTCCTCCTCTTCTTCCCCCCCACACTCTCTCCTCTGGCCTTCCATCTTTTTAACCTCACAATACGAGCTCCTATCTTGTGTCCACCGCGGTTTACAGTCCCGTTTTATTTCACCGTAAATGATTTTTACGCACGGATTTTCAGGACGCTCCCTTGTTGTCCAGAGGCCGAGCTCGTGTCTGTTAATGGCATACGTGATACTGTGAAAGTTAATGTACTCGTGTCTTCCCGCATAGGCGCCATTTGGTAACGTAATATCACCGGATAACGGGTAGACGCGCGGGGAGAGAGACGGCAGTGGACACCGTCTGGGCGCTGGTGTAACAGTTTTTGCTTTGGGTAGCTCTGGGAATGAGAGGAGGAGGAGGGAAGGAGGGAAAGTGGGAAAGAGGGAGGCGTAAAAAAAAAAAAAAAAAGTTGGTGATTGTATTAAGCCGTTGTCGTGGCTGTTCTTTACGCGCAGGGGGCACGTACGCGACTTGTCCCGTTTAATGGCCAAACACGATATGATTTAATAACGTATTCCGCCTCCACTCGAGAGCGCGGCCCCTCAGCTCGCTTTCCCCCACCCCTCTCACGGCCGCCGCTCCTTCGCTATTCCTCGGAGTAAATCATTAGGATTCCAGGGTGTCTCGGAGAAAGATAAATGGGTGACATGTGTGACGTGCTGAGAGCTACGCCGCGGCTGGCAAATTCGCGAACGAACAATGGGAGAGGAGCCGTCTTAATTTAGCTGCGTCCAATGCGTAATGAGCGGGATTTGGTACTAATTAACCTTACAATTGGAAAAACACAACTGACTAGGCTGTGTCTTTTGTTAATAGCTTGTTAAATATTAAACCAGCTATACTAGTGGCATCGTTTTCTGTTATTTCATTAATAATGTGTTGGATAATTCTTGCGTAAAACTCGATATAAGGTGTTAGGACATTATAATTGTCATGCGTAAAATGGCACCGTTAAAATCCAAATAGTAACCGATTTTTTACAATACATGGACATAGATTCAAAATTATAATCTGGTTTATATTTGTAGTATTTGATGATTTAGATTTAAAACATAATACAGAAAAATACAGACTTGTCATTTAAAACTGGCCCACAATTTTGCAGTATATTCTTTCACTCTTCGCAAATGTTTTGAGTCGTATTTTCGCTTCAACAGCGTCTGGACAGCCTCCTCTCCTCTCGTTTGGTCGTGTTATCTGGACAAATGAATGCCAGGTGACCGCTGTTGCCCGGCCTGGCCCACCCCGGCTCGGAGCCCCCAGATAGCGGCTCTAAACTAAGGGCTTTTCCCTCCGGGGGCCACGCTAGAGCCCTGCGTGCGCTCGCTGTGGCCGTTCGACCCTGGTCTGATGGATGGACCAGTGAGTCGTGAAGCTGCTCCTTCCGCCATGTCTCCCTCCCTCCCTTCGCTCCTCGCTGCCCCCCTTTCCCACCACCCCTCCCTCCTCTGTCTTCTTATTTTTCCCTTTTTTCGTGAGAACTTCAAGGTGCTGTCGCTACAATGTGGAGCAGATTGGAAACAAAGATGGCGCGATGCAGACTGTACTCGCAGTGGCACATTGTCCTTTGGTTTTGCCTCGATAAACCACATTTTTCGTTGTATTCAAACATTTAGGCCTGTATCTTCGTACTTATTTTGCCATGTGGAGCCTGTATTTTGACTGTGTGCCTAAATGTTATCAGTATTTCACATTTTACCATATATTCGTACATTGTGTCCAGTTTTCACTCAATATACTCGAGCGATCGTCTAAAATGTGCGTGCGTAATTGCGTAAAAGTGATCGTTAACTATACGATCTGTGCGTAATTGTTTGTCTGCCCTTGTCTATCTATCTGTCTGTCTTTCTATTTGTCTGATACGTTACCTTACCTTAAATTTCGCACAAATTAACCATGCGAGCTGTGCGTAATTGCGTAAAAGTAATCTATAGGCCATCTACATTCGTTAACTATACGATCTGTGCGTAATTGCTTCATCTATCTATCTATCTATCTATCTATCTATCTATCTATCTATCAGGTATGTTATTAGGTCTATTTATGTTATCTATATTCATATTATATTATATTTTCACAAATTACGCACAAATTAACTTTACGATTTGTGCGTAATTGCGTAAAGTGATCCGTATTGGTTAACTGTACGATCTGTGCGTAATTGCTTCTTTCTATCTATCTATCTATCTATCTATATATATATCTATCAGGTATGTTATTAGGTCTATCTATGTTATCTATATTCATATTATATTATCTTATATTTTCACAAATTACGCACAAATTAACTATACGATTTGTGCGTAATTGCGTAAAAGTGATCCATATTGGATAACTATGTACGTAATTGCTTGTCTTTATCTATCTATCTATCTATCTATCTATCCGTATCATATTGTATTTTCATAAATTACGCACAATTACGACCTGTGCGTAATTGCGTAAAAGTGATTTATATTGGTTAACTATACGAGCTGTGCGTAATTTCTTGGCTACCTATCTATCTGTCTATGAATTTATCTATCTGTCTGACACGCTTCCTTATATTCGTATCATGTTATATTTTCACAAAGTACGCACAGATTAATTATACGTTCTGTGCGTAATTGCTTCTATCTATCTATCTATCTATCTATCTATCATCTATCTATCTATGTATAAATTTGTCTATATGTCTGATACGTTTCCTTATATTCGTGTCATATTTTTCACAAATTACGCACAAATTAACTTTAGGATCTGTGCGTAATTGCGTAAAAATGGTCTATATTGGTTAACTATACGAGCTGTGCGTAATTGCTTGGCTATCTTTGTAACTATTTATCTATCTATCTGCTTGATACTTGGCCTTATATCCGTATCATTTTATATTTTTCACAATTTACGCAGAATTTTCACAAATTACGCAATTGTCCAACTAGCGATATGTCCACACCGTATTGCGTAATCTATCTATCTATCTATCTATCTATCTATCTATCTATCTATCTATCTATCTATCTATCTATCTATCTTGGTTCGGTTACATGTTGCATTTTGACGCGGTGGTGTGGAGAGGCCTGGCACGTCGCGCACAGGTCTCGGTTGTACTCGCTCTTCTCGTGGAGACATGAGTGAGCTGAGAGGCGCAGACAGAGCTCAGTAAATCACAGACACGAGGCCGGGCTTGACACAAATATATATATATATATAGGCTCCGCTGCTGCTGCTGCTACACCAGTCCAGTCCAGTCAGCGGCAGCAGCGGCGTACACGCGCGCGCACACGGTCACACGGCGCCGTCGTTACGCTACGCACGCGAAAACCGAGCACAAACAACGACACGTGACGCATGCGGGTTGGATTCGTCAGCAATGGGTCAAAAAAAAAAAAACTGTGTCAGGCCCGAGAAGGCGTGGGAACTATTTATATATTATAATTTTATTTATTTGTGTATTTATGCCTTTATGTATTTATTTATTTAGGCCTAATAATCCTTCCCTAATAATCCTTCCCTCTCTTTTTTTTTTTTTAATTATTATTATTATCATAATATAAACATTCCAAACAGTAGGAAACAAAATGCAGGGAGTATTTTAGTTGCATCGTTCATTGTTAATAATAATAATTATTTTATAATAATAAAATAATAATTTTGATGATGATGATTATTATTGACTATTATTGGGGGGGTTTGTACTTTTTTCCCTTTTTTTTTTTCTTTACTTTTCTTTTTTTTTTTTTTTACATCTGTATATGTATAAATCAACCCCCCCAGATGCTATTTAATGTAAAGCCATAAAGACAAAATAAATTAAAACACAAATCACAGACCAACACAAAACAAGTGACAGAACAACAAAATAAATCATTAACACATAACACAAACAAAAATAATTACAAACACCATTTATAATCACGTTTATTGGCACAAAAAATGGACAGAGACACTTTTTTTTTTTTTTTTGTCCATTTCTTGGCCCCTTCTCCAGTGTCAGGAGGAGCAGGCTTGCCCTCCCCGTGCCCCCATCTCCTCCACGGAGCATCTGCGGGCTGTTCTCTCTCAGGTCCTCAGGGGGTGGGGGGTGTAGAGGTGAGGAAGAGGAGGGAGGAAGAAGAAGAGGGGAGGGGGGGTTAGGTTAGTGAGTGAGGGAGCGAGAGAGAGAGAGGGGGAAGAAAAGCACTGGTTTCTATTCATGTCATGGCGCCTTTCATTTGAGGAAGATGGATTTATCTCTTTTCTCATTTTCTCCCCCCTCCCCTCCTTCTTTCTCTCTTTCTCTCTTTCTCTCTCCCTCCCTCCTCCTCCTCCTCTTCCTCACAGGTCAGATTGCAAGGGACCGTTGGAGAGGCACCGTCACGTGACCCCCGGTACCAAATGGTCTTCCGGGAGTGGCGCACAGCAAGGACCGGAGCAGCACACGCAGTCGCCCCTCCCCGCCTCCTCACCCTCTCCTCCTCTTCCTCGCCGCCCTCCTCCTCCTCCTCGTCCTCGCCATGCAGAAGACCTCCTACTACGACAACCCCTCCACGCTGTTCGGGGGCGGGTACGCGTCCTACCAGGTGCCCGGCGGGAGCGGAGGGGGCGTGGCAACGGGCCCGGCCAACGGCTACGTGGGCGGGTACGACGGGCCGGTGCCGGGGGCGGTCTCGCATCACCCGGCCAGCTTCCAGTCCGGCAACGGCGCCCATCTGGAGGCGGAGTCTTACCAGCGCGCCGCCTGCTCACTCCAAGCGCTAGGGGGCGGTAGCGGGCACCAGGCGCTGGCCAAGAGCAAGGAGCTGAACGGGAGCTGCATGGGCGCGCAGGTCTCGCCGCCGATACCCGCGAACACGACGAGTAACAGCGGTGGCACGCAGCAGCAGGGGGGCGCCACGGGTACGGCGAAGGCGGGGGCGGGGGCGGCGTCCGCGAAAGCGACGTCGAATTCCAGCTCGTCCACGGCCTCCTCCACCTCGTCCTCGTCCTCGTCGCTGCCCCCGAACCCGGCCTTAGCCAAGCAGATCTTCCCCTGGATGAAGGAGTGCAGGCAGACCACCAAGCAGAAGAACGGGTCGCCCACGAGCACGGCGGCGAACGGTGCGTGAGCCCGGGACACACAAGCACCACACGCTGTTTACACGCACGTCAACATGTGGCGAATACAAACATGAAAGAGAAACCAAAGACTGAAAGAGTTATTTTCAAACTCACTCTACTTTGTTCGACAGTTCCCTCGTTTCACCGACACGTGTCACCAGGTGTTTTTGATGATCCGATATCTTCACGCCAAAAATCAGATCGAGTCGTCTTTCTATTTTAGTTATGAGCCTTTTTTTTCTGCCGTGTAAATGTGGCCACTTGCAGACCACATCATACCACAGGGCTGTTAACACTCGTCACTGTGAGGCGGTGTAATCTTTCATTGGTCCAGGAGAGGTTTAAAGTAGAGAGGGTTTCCACAGAGATCATCTAGACACTCAAGACGTTTTGCTTCCATTTTATATTCGATGGAACTGATCTGAAACTCTGCATCTTGTTGATTAAGACCAGAGATGTTCGCTGTAAACACGGGCAGCTCAGTTTCACTCTAAAACTCCTTCTCAGAATAGACTAGACAGTTTACAAGAACTTAGGAAGTGTGAGTTCGGTCAACGAAGAGACAGAGATTCTGTTTTGGCGACGATTCCCGAGATCGAGGATTTAAAGCCGGAACAAAGAGAATGTTTGGTTGAATTTTATCAAGGGGAAAGACGTTATTGTCCTTCTTCCTACGGGATTTGGTCCATTACAAACATCACGACCAAATATCAGCGATTGGTTAAATAAAAAAAGTACCCGCCGACCGTCGAGAGAACGAATTCTAATGCTGCGAGGTCAGACGGTTTCCACGAAGTGAAACCGTCTGAAGAATCAGGCTAGGTTTTAGTTAACTCAGAGTTAGAGTAATACTCAGTGTTTTAAACCAGTTCCAAAAGTAAAATATCTTCTGGATGAGAGACGTCTTGATTGCAAAAACAGTTTCCAGATTATTTCAACTGATTCTGTCTCTACTCTGAAATATATAATGTCATAATGTTGCATAGTGGACTGAAGATGACAGAAACCAGTTTAGCTTTGTAAAACTGGTGTCACACAAAAACAAAGACACGTCCATATGTGGATTTTTGCCACATGTTTGGGTGAGTGGGTGAAATCAGACCTAGTGTTGTTTAAAAGGCCAGAAGCCAATGGAATTTACTCACTTGATTGTAAAGAAATGTTCCAGTCTTCCAATGTGAAGTTTCTAAAATCAGACCATATTTGTCTAGTCTGCCACCTAGTGCCTCTGCTCAATTTATTTTTTTTCTCCAGCGACTAGGTCAGGAATCAGAATACACTACTAGACGGTTTGCAAGAACTCCGGAAGTTGTAGATCGCGCACCGACCAATCAGAGAAGAGCTGTGTAGCCATGACAAACTCGTCGTGTCTGTCTGGGTCGAGATGTATGTAGATGAACGACAGACATTCTGTGTTGGCAACGATTCCAGAGATTGAGAATGTTTGGTGAATTTTATCAAGGGGAAAGACGTTATTGTCCTTCTTCCTACGGGATTTGGAGCATTACATACGTCACGACCAAACAGCAGCGATTGGTTCAATAAAAAAAGTACTCGCGAACCGTTGAGCAAACGAATCCTAATGCTGCGAGGTCACACGGTTTCCACAAAGTGAAACCAGACTAATATTTGTCCAGATCGCACTTTAAACCTCCAGATATTGCACAAAACTGACTCTTGTGAGCTTAAGTCATGTTATAATGTTGTTTCCTCCTCAAAAACAGACCTGGAGTTGTGTTTTGTTTCACTCACACATTAGTCTGTCCACATCTCCAAAGCTCCAAATGCTCCGTTCCACCTTGTGATGTCATGGAACTGTAGTTTTCAAGTCAACCGCTCCTTTTACTAGGGAATGCAATGATATCCAAATCTCTCGGTGCGATATTTTCACGATATTTATTAAGATATTTTTCATAGAGGCTAAGAAAACTGTGAATATCTGACTTTTTTCCTTCTAAAATTCCTTGACACGACTTTGGTTCAGTCATAATCCAAAGAACTGAATTTAAAAGTGCTTTATCATAGTTCTTTGTGTAGTTTGCACTCACACAGAGCAAAGGATCATGGTCTATGTAGTTCTCTCAGTTTTTTTTTTTTAGCAGTTGCTGCACCATGACAATGAATTTTAGCAAAGAAACTTCTGATTCGATATATTGTGGCAGCTCACGAGACTTTTGACGATACGATATCACGATATTTGGGTTATTGTTCCATCCCTGCCTTTTACTTTTAGTTCAGATTCGCAATTCCAGATCTGAAATCACCCAGAAGGTGTACGGAGTCTAAAAACACAGTGGAGTCTTTTCCGTTTGTGAGGAGGAAACTACATTATGACATAGATCAGAAAATAGTGCGAAACTTTCAATGTGTTTTTTGGTCATTTTTGCCGGTATGAAAGCGTGGAATTGAATCTGCCGTCTTCGTGCGGTGCAGGGTCCATCTGTTTGTACGAGCGCGGACATGTGTTGATCTTCCTCCTCGTCGCTGTCCCCCCTATCTGCTCCTCTTTTCACCACCTCATATCTCTCTTTCCGTCCTTCTCCCTCCCTTCTCCTTCCCCTCCTCTCCTCGCTCTCATTGGCCTTATCACATCTTCAGCACAATCCCCCGGAGGCTCTCTCTTTCTCTCTATCACTCCCTCTTTATCTATCTCTCCCTCCTCTTTCTCTCTTTTTTTCTTTCTTTTTCTTTCTTCGTTCACACACTCAGCTGACCGCGCCGCTCTGGCTCTGGGACATACCTGGAAAAAAAAAAAAAAAAAAAAAGAGGAACAAAAGTGAAATATATTTGTAAGAATGTACAATCGGATCAAGTATCAGACAGTCGACTAACCACAAACCGCACGCTTGGAAAAATGCGCCGGAGCCTTCGCTTGCAGATAGAGACACAGCCGAGGTTTGGGTGGTGCCGATGGAAATATTTAGTTCTTTTTTTATTTTAATTTTTCCTAATTATATTAAAAAAAGAGTTGGACATGATTGCCAAGTTGTTTGTGTTATAAATTGGTATTCTGGGCCCGACCGATACGGATTTTGTTGTGACCGATATGACAGAAGTTGAAGCTGCCGATATATTTAGTGATGTAAAAATTCACTGTGAATCTTGAATTGTTTAAAAAAAAATTAGGTTTGGCTCTAGTGGATTTTAAATTGGGTTTATTTAGTCGACATTTATTGTTATTCTGCCTCTTTACGTCATATTTAGTAGGTCGGACTAATGGCGTTTTTGCATCACATTCTAGCAGCTTGTGATGATGGAGATTCCAGTTCTTTTTAGAGAACCGGCTCTTTTGGCTCGGCTCACTAAAAAGCAGCCGGCTCGATCGCTAACCAATGACAAATAACCAAAACCAGCTTCAAAGTCGACACATTTCCAACACTCAGCGCTCACACAGGCTCCTCCTCGCATCACAAGTCTGCACTAATAAATGTCCTTTTAATCCAGACTCCAAACCGATTGTCCGTAAAAAGAATCAAATCTCAGTGTTTGGATCTGTGTCTGCGAGTGTAAACACGAACACATGAATGACACGACTCTGGGGTGTGTTCAGGGACAGTACGGACACACACACAGATAAATGACTCCACAGATAAATACAGATGCGGAGCCACATATTTGGACATTTATCTGTCTGTAAATTGGATTAAATGAACATAATGTAGAGAGTCTAAAGCTTTATAACGAGGTATAACATGCCCACGTGAAATATCGGCCCATATCAGCAAACATATCTCATAGATATATCGGTCAGGCTCTAGTTTACACCTAAAATGTCTCTCTCTGATCCGAACGGTCACCACCTAAACCCCAGGACCTTCAGCCAATCCTGAGTCAGTGCTAGTGCGGCCTCTGCAGCTCAGAGATTGAACTCTGGAGGTTCTGAGCTTCCGCACGAGGCCTGAACATAAACTGAGAATGAAACAGACTCGGATGCGTCCTCGATTTCAGCGCTGCGCCTGAGTTATTCTTCACTGAAACTCTGCAAGACCATCGTGATGTTCGCTGTAAACACGGGCAGCTCAGTTTCACTCTAAAACTCCTTCTTCGGGGCCGGACTGGACTAGGTCAGGAATCGGAATACACTAGACGGTTTACAAGAACTTAGGAAGTGCGAGTTCGGGCACCAGCCAATCGGCGAAGAGCCAGACATTCGGCGTTGGCGACGATTCCCGAGATTGAGGATTTAAAGCCGGAACAAAGAGAATGTTTGGTGAATTTTATCAAGGGGAAAGACGTTATTGTCCTTCTTCCTACGGGATTTGGTGCATTACATACGTCACGACCAAACAACAGCGATTGGTTAAAAAAAAAAAGTACCCACCGATCGTCAAGCGAAGAGCGAGATCAGACGGTTTCCACGGTTTCGAACTCAGAGTAAGATTCATTTCCAGTGTTTTAAACCAGTTCCACAAGTAAAATATCTTCTGGATGAGAGACGTCTTGATTGCAAAAACAGTTTCCAGATGATCTCGAGGGACGTGGCCTCCACTCTGAAGGATATCTGTCGATTTCAGCGCTGCGTCTGAGTTATTCTTCACTTTCCTCTCTCTTTTCGTAGCATCCTAACTGAGCACTTTTCACAACTTTTAGAGCTCAGAGCAGATAATAATGTTTGTCACAATATTCCTAACAAGCAAGTAAGATAAAAACGCACCATTATTACTTCCTTATTTGCATATGATTTTTAAAAAGTCTTTTAATTTGATGCACTCTGATTAAAATTCTACGAGAGACGCTCAGTTTAATGGCCCAATGAAAGATCACAAAAACCAGGACATTTGCATTACTTTATAAAAAAAAAAAAGAACCTAGACGGCCAGAACAGGATGTGGAAAACGGACATGTCCGGGGAAAAATGGACGTTTGGTCACCCTACGCTACGCACAGCAACCTACATTCGGTTTGTCGATTAAAAATGAACGTAATCGACAAAATTCTTAATGATCAATTATCGTGCCCATCCCTACTCTTTAGTACCGCCCCGTTAAAGCTCTAACCCAGGTTCAGATATGATTGTAATTCAGTTTTTAAAGCAGTGCAGGTTCTATATTGGACCTTTAAAGCACTTCCTGAAAAGCCACCTTATGACATCACAAGTTGGAGCCCGGTATTCTGCGCTCTGGAAACTGCAGCGCTGCCAATCGTACGTGATTCCTCAGACACACGGGGCGGTGTCGATGAGGAAACTCGATTCTAACAAACGTAAATATATCATAAATTAAAAGTGACAGACCTTTACCCGAGACTCTTCGTTTGGACCTCGTCTTTTTCCCTCCGTCTTTTGTTTACGCTTCACCTTGGAAACCGCCCCCTCTACTCTGAGAATAAACCCGATATGAACTCGCTTCCAATTCAAATCCCTCGTTCGATAACGCGCGAACGAAACAGACGTCTTCAAACTGGAGATACGACCAAATGAACATGGACTAGTGCGTCTCCAGCGCGCTAATGTAATCTGAGCGTGATAAGGCCGAACACAGCGAGGCGCGCGCGGGAGATTAAAACGGGAACAGTGGATGAGTCGGAGAGAGAATGTGACAGCAGCTTTATTGATGACAATTTGAGACAATTACTTTATGAAATGTCAAACGCAAAGGTGAGGGGCGGGGGGGCGGGGGGCGGCTCTCAGGTGGGTGACAAGGACGAGTCGTGTGACGAGTGTGAGAGAAAATTATGCAAGTCAAATAAACCGTGCATACTAAAAAGAAGGGTATTTTTTAACAACTTTAAAAAATGTATTTGCTATTTATGTTGACAGTGAAGCTCTTAGATGAATCAGCATTAAATAGTTTTAGTTAGTTGGTGGGTTTGTTTAACTCCTGGGATTGTGATAAAAGTCACACTTGGAGAGGCTTGTAAACAGAGTCATAATGTACATGTTTATTTCATATCCTGCTCCTAATGAAAAGCCTCATGTGACCCTCTCCCTGCGGCTCTGAGCTCTGAGCTGTGTGTGTGAGTGTGTGTGTGTGTGTGTGTGTGTGTGTGTGTGTGTGTGTGTGTGTGTGTGTGTGTGTGTGTGTGTGTGTGTGTGTGGAGCTCAGGGGCCTTGTCTCTCGGCTCACATGTGCAGTTTGTGCCCAGGGCCAGACTCAGTGCCTCTTAATAACTGACACTTTTATCAAGTGTTGACAACTAATATGAGCCTAATGCAGCTCTGCCCACGGCCCCCGTTTATTAACCCACAGTATGGACACAGTATGGGCGCTGCACGGACACACTGTGTGTCCAGGGTCTGTCTACAGTCTGTGTAGTCTGTGAACAGTCTCTCTACAGGTCTACAGGTTCAGAGGTTCACCTGCTCACACACTCTGCACACAGACACTTGTGTTGTGTTGTTAATATTCAGTTTCACAGGTTTCACTGGTCCGATTACACGTGTCCACACTGTTCTGACCAGAGTCACTTTTCTCTGTGCTGAGTTGTGTTGTTGTGTTGTCGTGTTGTGTTACTGAAGCGTGTGTTGTGTGTGTGCCCAGCCTCTGCAGCAGCTGTGGGAGACAGTGCCAGTCCTGGAGAGAAGAGCCCCACAGGAGGTTCTTCTGCCTCGTCCAAGCGGGCGAGGACGGCCTACACCAGCGCTCAGCTGGTGGAGCTGGAGAAGGAGTTCCACTTTAACCGCTACCTGTGCCGGCCGCGCCGCGTGGAGATGGCCAACCTGCTCAACCTGTCCGAGCGCCAGATCAAGATCTGGTTCCAGAACCGCCGCATGAAGTACAAGAAGGACCAGAAGTCCAAGGGCCTGAGCTCCAGCTCCGGGGGCCCGTCCCCCACGGGCTCTCCCCCCCTCACCATGCAGTCCACCGCGGGCTTCCTCAACTCCATGCACCCCATGGGCGGCGGGGGCTACGACGCGCCCTCTCCCCCCTCCTTCAGCAAGCACCAGGGAGTGTCCTACTCCATGTCCACTGCCTACTCCAACGTCCCCATGAAGGGCTGTCCCCCCCAGCAGAAGTACGGAGCTCCGGACCCCGACTACGACCCTCACCCCCACCACGCGCTAGTACAGACCAACAGCGGCGGCTACGGCACGCCCAACAACATGCAGGCCAGCCCCGTGTACGTGCAGGGAGGGGGATACGTACAGGAGCCCATGGGGGGGTCCGGGGCCTCTATGTACGGTCTGAACCACCTGGGCCCCACGCCCCCCCTCCACCAGACCATGGACTATAACGGAGCAGGGCCAATGGCCAACCAGCACCACGTGGGCGGGGCCTGTGACCCCCCCACACACCCCACCTACACCGAGCTGTCGGCGCACCACTCCTCTCAGGGCAGAATCCAGGAAGCACCCAAGCTCACGCACCTGTAGCAGGTTTGACCCACCTGTACCACACAGACTCTGTCAGACTGTAGCAGCGCAGAGACAGAGAGGGGCCACAGGGGGCGCTGTGCACTGAGGGGCTGTAAACACTGCCACCACGGCCCACACTGGCACAAGCTCCGCCCACATGTGGAGGTCTGTAACGCCAGGCGATACCAGTCTGCTACTGCCCGTCTAGAATCTCCTCACTCCAGTCCTTCAGGTCCAGCAGGTCCTCAGGTCTGACCTGAGCACAGAGGCTCCTGGGGGCGTTGAGGCGTGGGGGGGGGGCACATCAGTGCTCCTCTGCTCCCGTCTCTCCGCTTTCCCAGGGCAAAAACCTCATCACATCTCCTTAGTCGACAAAAGCACAGAACAGCTCCGCTCCGACCAACCGGCTTTAGATGTTTAGGATAGATTTAATTATAAGCTCCAGACCAGGCCCCGCCCCCTCCTCCACCCATCCTCCTTTTCCCTCCCTCCTCCTCCTCCTCTTAAATTACATAGTTGAGATTTTAATGGCCACTTAACGATGTGCTTAGATTTACGATGCCCACACGCGCCGCCGTCTCTCTCCTGCAGGCTGCACACTCTGTAGTCCAGCCCCCCTCCTCAGACCCCCGCCAGCCCCCCCTCAGACGCACTGCACCCCTGGGTGCCCCTCTCTCTCTGTCTCTGCCCTCACTCTACCTGTTGTTGTTAACAGTAAATCTTTGGCTGGAGTTGTGGTTTGGCTCAACAGTCTGGTATTGTTTCTCACAGTACGGCGCGGTTACGTACAAATTCAATCAAATGAACAGGAAATTTTAGTTTGGGATTCAATATTTGGCACATTTGGTATAAATTGTGTTCGGGTGATGTCATAAGATTTTCAAGAAGTGAATTAATTGTAAAAAATGTTCGGAGAAAAATTTGTTTGGACCCAGTTTATGTTTCTAAGTTCTATTTTGTTCACTGTCGGTATGAATTAACGAAGATGAAATATTTCTTCCCTGTAGCATCAGAAAGTTCTTGAATCATGAAGACTTTTTGTTAAATTTTGCATTACTATTACTGGTTTAATTCCTTTACTTAAAATGAGTACAAAAATACTACCTATAAATATTAAATATGGTTCAAATTAAGCGTACTTACCTTCTCGACAGTTGAAACCCATCTAAACCGTGCCGTGCCGTGCCAAAGCGTGCCAAACCTCCGAGCGAAACCACTCCTCGGCCTCCTCCCTGTCTGTGGCTCTTCCATTGTTTTAACTACATTACCCACAATCCTCCACAGACCAGGCCCCGCGCACACACACACAGGTCCATCGGCGCCCCCCCCCCCTCTCACCGATGTTACAGGGTTTAGCTCGAAAGCTCAAAAAAAAAACCACACTAGTTGTTTTTGGCTGACACGTGCGCCTAGCTGTCGACATCTCCAAACAAACTCGCGGTCGGACACCTTAACGTTGTTTTTAGCACATCATCGACACAGGGTAAACATAGTGGAGAACACTATTTATTTATTGATGACTTGGGTGAGTGCGCCCGCTCCTTCCTGCTCGCTCCACATCACTCCGGAAGGGCAGATTTCCACGGCTGAAAATCCAAAAGGCAAAAACGAAAACGGCGATACAGAAATGTTCACGTTAAAGATGCACTGTGTAGCGTTTCTAGTGGAGCGTCCGCGACCCGATCGTCTCTACGGAAACGTTATTGCTTTGTCGAGAACGGAGCGAAGAGTTATTTTATCACGAGAAACTGAAAATATTCATAGTGTTTAACTCAATTCTGCGTAATATTAATTGTATTTCTTTATAAAAATCTGTAAATATCATTGTTTTGACGAGCTGCTCAGACCTGTAAGAGTTTATTTCACGACTAAGCAATGAAAAAGTGAAGCTGCCGAACAAAAAATGTCATAAAAAAACACTTCTAAATTAAAAACAGTGCAGCTTTAGTCCAGGCATGAGGTAAAATTATAAATATAAACAAGAACTATCACAATTTTTTGACTAATCAGATCCTCGCCAGCAGCTCAAAGGAGCTTTTGTTTCTTTTTTCCATGGGACGACACGAGAAACAGAAAACATCATCGAGGACCTAAATGTTTAACTCAATTCTGCATAATGTTAATTGTATTTCTTTATAAAAATCAGTAAATATCATCATTTTGATGAGTTTATGTAATGACTAAGCAATGAAAAAGTGAAGTCAACTTATAAAAAATGTCATAAAAAAACTCCTCTACAATAAAAGCAACGCAGCTTTAGTCCAGGTATGAGGTAAAATGATAAAATATTGTAATTTTGTAATTCAAAATTTGCTTAAACGGTTTAGTCAGAGTCAAAAAAGGTCCATATGTGGCTTTGGAGTTGGACAACGCCCAGGTCTGGTCTAGAAAAACCGCAGTGTACGCTCGGTTTAAGACTAAACCAGGACTACATCAGGTCTAAACCAGGACTACATCAGGTCTAAACCAGGACTACATCAGGTCTAAACCAGGACTACATTAGGTCTAAACCAGGACTACATCAGGTCTAAACCAGGACTACATCAGGTCTAAACCAGGATTATCACAATTTTTGACTAATCAGATCCTCGCCAACAGCTCAGAGGATTTTTTTATTTATTTTTTTTCCATGGGGGCGACTCGAGAAACAGAAAATATTGTCGAGGGCCTAAAAGCTTAACTCAATTCTGCATAATATTAATTGTATTTCTTTATAAAAATCAGTAAATATCATCGTTTTGACGGGTTTATGTAACGACTAAGCAATGAAAAAGTGAAATCAACTTACAAAAAATGTCATAAAATGTCAGGACTACATCAGGTCTAAACCAGGACTATCACAGTTTTTGACTAATTAGATCCTCGCCAACAGGTTTTATGACTAACCACTTCACGAACGATTTCAACAGAGCGAAACTCGGATTCCAAAGTGCAGTGCAATGAAGTAGATGGTCGTCAGACGCTCACTAAATCACCGCTGAAGTGAAATAATAATAATCAGGTGTTCTTCGGAGATCCATAACTTACTGGATAAAAAAGGAGCTCCGAGACTCTCAGATAAACTTTGCTTTTATTTCAAACAGGTTGGATTTTCTTGCGACCTACGATTGCCGATCAGGAGCTGGTCGTGAGGGATTAATTGGTTCTCGTTACCTCATGTTTACTGCACGATTATGTGAATACGCGACTCGACTCAAAAAGGACCAAAAATCACGCAGTGTGCACCCATCTCAAGACTAAACCAGGACTACATCAGCTCTAAACCAGGATTATCACAATTTTTGACTAATCAGATCCTCGCCAACAGTAAAGAGGAGCATCAATGATCATTTGTTTCGCCAAAATACAGAAAACCGTCTTTGAAAATGACCATGAAGCAAAAAAAAATGCAGCGTCAGAAGTGTCTCAGATCATGACTGACGTGAGAACGCACAATGTTCAACGCTCTTTTCACAGTTTTATTTACACCAAACATCCCAACCCGGATGTGTCCGAGTTTAGAATTTTGTAAATCTGGTCACCCTCAGAAAATCGCCCATATTCACAGGAGGAGTTCTTGTATTTTTGACCAACAGAAAATGAATAAACGTAGTGAATAAATTCTAGATGGAAATGCTGACATGTCGTACTATGGAACATGCCAGAGAAAGCGATGACATCTCCATGGAAACAAGCAGTTAATTTACAAACAAAAAACAAAAAAACAATCTATAAACCGGTACATCTTTCCAACGACGAAATGAATCAAGAAACGTTCAAAATGTTCATAAGAGTAAAACTAGATGTGGTTTAAACATTAAAATGCGCACACATGTCGGCCTTCTCCTGGTGGGATTTGTCACCATGGAGACTGGAATGTTCCACGGTATGGCTTTAAACCGATCTACGTTACATTTATTGAATTGCAGGAAGTTTTAGAGCTAAAAACTTGAATTACTGGCGTCTCCGTTTTCACAAATCCGACTTGTAACTCGATTCGTTTTCGTGTCCTGGTCGTCTCGGTGAAGAACGCCGTACTGTGGAACATTCCAGGTTGCAATTTCATCACCGTGGACACAAGCAGTTGGCGATTTCTAAATAATTTTAGAAAAACAATCTTTAAATAAACTGGTAAATCATCCCAGCGCCAAAATAAATCTAGAAATGTTCAAAACGTTTATAAGAGTAAAACTAGATGTGGTTAAAATATTAAAATGTGCACACATGTCGGCCTTCTCGTTGTTGGATTTGTCACCATGGAAACAACGCTATAACTGACTGGAATGTTCCATAGTATGGCATTAAACTGATCTACCTTACATTTATTGAATTCCAGGAGTTTTACAGCTAAAAACATGAATTCTTGGCGTCTCCGTCTCCACAAATCCCACCCGGTTTCGTGACCTGGTCGTCTTCGTTAAGATAGATTTTGGACACCGTACTGTGGAACATTCCAGGTTGTAATTTCATCACCGTGGACACAAGCAGGTGGCGAACTCTCCACCATTTTAGACTAATTTTAGAGGGAATTTACCGAAAAATAATCTTTAAATAAACTGGTGAATCATCCGAGCTCCAAAATAAATCAAGAAATGTTCAAAATGTAAAACTAGATGTGGTTAAAATATTAAAACGTCCACACTGTCGGCCTTCTCGTGGTGGGTTTTGTCACCATGGAGACAACGTTATCACTGCCTGGAATGTCCCACAGTGTGGCATTAAACTGATCTATGTCACATTTATTGAATCACAGGAGTTTTAGAGCTAAAAATTTGAATTCTTGGCATCGCCGTCTCCACAAATCCGACTTGTAACTCAACTCGGTTTCGTGACTTGGTCTTTTCGATGAAGGTAGATTTTGAACGCCGTATTGTGGAACATTCCAGGTTGTAATTTCATCACCGTGGAGACAAGCAGGTGGCGAACTCTCCACCATTTTAGCCTCATTTTAGAGTTAATTTACAAAAAAACTATCTTTAAACAAACCGGTAAATCATCCGAGCGCCGAAATAAATGTCCACACTGTCGGCCTTCTCGTGGTTGGATTTGTCACCATGGAGACAACGCTATAACTGCCTGGAATGTTCCACAGGAGGGCATTACATTACATTTATTAAATTTTAGGAGTTTTAGAGCTAAAAACATGAATTCTTGGCGTCTCCAGCTCCACAAATCCGACTTATAACTCGATTCGTTTTCGTGACCCGGTCGTCTCGGTGAAGAACGCCGTACTGTGGAACATTCTAGGTTGTAATTTCATCACCGTGGAGACAAGCAGGTGGCGAACTCTCCACCATTTTAGACTAGTTTTAGAGTTAATTTACCGAAAAACAATCTTTAAACAAACTGGTAAATCATCCGAGCGCTGAAATGAATCAAGAAATATTCAAAATGTAAAACTAGATTTGGTCAAAATATTAAAATGTCCACAATGTCGGCCTTCTCGTGGTTGGATTTGTCACCATGGAGACAACATTATAACTGCCTGGAATGTTCCACAGTATGGCATTACATTACTTTTATTGAATTTTAGGAGTTTAAGAGCTAAAAAACATGAATTCTTGGCGTCTCCAGCTCCACAAATCCGACTTGTAACTCGATTCGTTTTCGTGACCCGGTCGTCTCGGTGAAGAACGCCGCACTGTGGAACATTCCAGGTTGCAATTTCATCGCCGTGGAGACAAACAGGTGGCAGAACCTCCGTTAAAAAGGTTACACAGTGCATCTTTAACGATTACACGTGCTATTCATGGGTAAACAATGGTCGTGTAAGAGTGAAATTTGAGATTCAAAGGTTCCGTTTTTTTGTGGCGTTTTTGCCGTTCGGACGTCCAGCCGCGGTCGAGACATTAGTGGACGGCGGAGACAGTGGGTTGGTCCCAGTTTTCTAATGTTTGTTTCACATATCTTGACTTTTAACGTGGATACAGGGTATATATTTGAACAAAATGCACGCGCCGGGGGGTTCGGCCGCGGCGTGGGCGAACTCCGAGGACGTTGGGGCCACACACCGAGGACGGCGGACTCTTCAAAGCACGGAAATCGCCAAATCAAACCGAAACCCCGTGACTAAAATGTTATTGTGATTTGATTTTCGAAATGTTTTCAATCAGGATTCACTTCACAGAGCGCATTTTGAACCTGACCGGCGGCGTAAACATTTGAGACGAGACTGAAATGTGAACGGATAAACGAATCCAAGAATCTCACGTGTTTCAGAACGTGTTTGTGGAAGTTTAAAGTACAGGGTCAGCAGCTTTCACACAGAATAAAACACTTTAGAGGAACAGGGAGGGCATCTGACGCACAGGGACAATTTAGAAGACTTCAAAAAACAAGTTATAGATAAGTTTTTAAGAACATCTGACTTTATTTGAGTTGATTGAACTTGACAAATCAAATGATCGACCGATGGAATAACTGTTTTTCTCAATTCAACAACATTTAATTTCAAGTTTCTTATTTTAAGAGCAAAAAAAGTTGTTGTTTTTCTAAATTTATGTGTAACAAGATATTTTAAATGCAAAAAGTCTTGTTCCATTGGTTGATCATTTTACTCGTTAAGTGAAATTTACTCAAATCAGGATGAAACTTTCTTAATTCAAGTCATCCTAACTCGATGAGAGTTTAGTTTTTACATGTTGGTAGAAGATTAAACTACAGGGTCAGCAGCTTTTACACTGAATAAAAATAAATAATAAACCATTTAGAGACAGAGGGAGGGCATCTGACACACAGGGACATTTCAGAACACTTCAAAAAACAAGATCTAGATCAGTTTTTAAGACTTACATTAAGAACGTTTGACTTTATTTGAGTCGATTCAACTTGACAAATCAAATTATCGACCGATGGAATAAGTGTTTTTCTTAATCAACATTCGATTTTGTTTCTTATTTTAAGATTAAAAAAAGTTGTTTTTCTAAATTTAAGTCTAGCGAGATGTATTTTCATATTTTAAGTACAAAAAGTCTTCTTCCACTGGTTGATAATTTTACTCGTCAAGTGAAATTTACTCAAATCATGATAAAATTTCTTAATTTAAGTCATTTAAAAACCCTCATGCTCTTCTCGAGGTCACATTGACAGTTTTTTTTCCTTCCCGCTCAGTCAGACCCAAAAATGTATTTTCTCACATGGCGAGAATTTATTTGAAAATACATTTTTGGGTCTGATTGACCCGCCCCAAGAGAGCGGGAAGGGGAAAAAATGCATTCGGGTCAATGTGACCACGAGGAGAGCGGGAGGGTTTTAACTTGACTAGATTTTATATTTTGCATATTTTTACATGTTCATAGAGGTTTAAAGTACAAGGTCAGCAGCTTTTACCCAAAATAAAACCTTACAGAGACCGAGGGAGGGCATCTGACACACAGGGACATTTCAGAACACTTCAAAAAAACTAAATCTAGATCAGTTTTTAAGACTTACATTAAGAACGTTTGACTTTATTTGAGTCGATTCAACTTGACGAGTCAAATGCTCGACCAATGGAATAACTGATTTTCTTAATTCAAGCAACATTTGATTTTGTTTCTTATTTTATGAGCAAAATAAAGTTGTTTTTCTAAATTTAAGTGTAGCGAGATGTATTTTCATATTTTAAGTGCAAAAATTCTTGATCCATTGGTTGATAATTTTACTCGTCAAGTGAAATTTACTCAAAACTTTCTTAATTTAAGTCATTTTAACTTTACTAGATTTTAGTTTTGGCATATTTTTACATGTTTATAGAGGTTTAAAGTACAGGGTCAGCAGCTTTTACACAAAATAAAACCTTTTAGAGACAGTGGGAGGGCAACACTCTAAAAAACAAGATCTTGATAAATTTAGGGCAGGGAGGGCATCTGACACAGTTCCATGGTTTTAGAGCTCATGATAACTTCTATTCTTTCCAAATTGTGTCATTTTTAGAGGTGCCATGTCGGACTAACAAAAAAAAGTGCAGAAATTTACTCAAATTTACTCAAAACATGATGAAACTTTCTTAATTCAAGTCGTCTTAACTTGACTAGATTTAACTTTTTGCAGTGTCTTTACTTAATAATGCAACTATTCTTCTTAAATTCTGATTCTGAACCACTGTTATTTTTACTTTTGAAATTAAAATGACTTAAATTAAGATCGTTTGACTTTATTTGAGTCGATTCAACTTGACGAGTAAAATGAACGACTAAAGGAACAAGCGTATTTTTGTTAAATCAAGCAACAATTCAATTTTGTTTCTTATTTTAAATACAAAAAGTTGTTGTTTTTCTTATTTTAAGTGTAGGAAGATGTATTTTCATATTTTAAGTACAAAAAGTCTTGTTCCACTGGTTGATAATTTTACTTGTCAAGTGAAATTTACTCAAACTTTCTTAATTCAAGTCGTCTTAACTTGTCTAGATGGTGTTTTTTGCAGCACAGTTAGTTTTTTAGTCAAAATTTAGAGCAAATTTAGTCCGAAAATGGCACCTCGTGTTAAAATGACATCAAAATTTTCCACAAAACACAGATTTTTTTGGTTCGAGTTTAAGATAAACACACAAACTTCTCAAAAATCCACACTTCAAGCTCGGCGGACGTTCGTTTTTTTCCTACAGCGTAACGTCCGTTTCACCGTCCTACCTTTGACCCGTCCTCGCCGCCCTCGCCGCCCTCGCCGCCCCACGCCGCCCTCCGCCCCGGCGCGTCATTGTTGCACTTAGAGTTTACATTTTGATGGTTCAAAAAGGTGAAAAACTACAAATGAAATCTTATTTTGACGGCGACAGACCCTCCAATCAAAGCGTCTGTGGCCCGCGCGTGTTCCAGACTATATAAATATTTATTTGTTATAGCCAGTTTAAAAAAAAAGAACCTTCTGTTTTTGTATTATTTATCCTTCATGTATTTATATGGAGAAGATACTGTACTTTTTTAGCATTACCTGTTACGAAATGAAAAAAAAAAAATTGTGTTACTTCTTCTTCCTGTCTGATGTATTGAGTTTGAGTTGGTGTACTTTAGGAGAGTAGTTTTCCGTGTACATATGTTGTTGGCGTGTACAGGGAAACAGACTTACAGACAAAACGTTTAGCTGGAGACACTTTCTTTGTCCTTTGTAGCGCTTTTTTGGTTCATTGTTGAGAGAGTTGTCTGTCCAACAATTCTTTAATAAAATGTTATGTTATTCGGAGATGCTGGCGTGTGCGCGTCTGCAGTCTGTGGGGCAAAGGGAAGGGGGGGGGGGGGGGGGGGTGCTGCTGCTGCCACGGCAACGGGTAAACAACAAGCCCTGACCTACTTCTTCCCCGCCGGTCGCTCGGTGAGTGACGAGCGGGCGGACCGACGCCGAGCTCCACAAACACGCGGGAGAGAGAGGAAAGAAGTTAAAGAGTCGCATCCGTAGGCGAGTGAAAATGACTGAAATGAAGAACGTTTTGGCTTTGTTTGACTCGTCAGGTTGATTCGGCTCAAATAATCGACCAACAGAATAAGAGTTTTTGGATTTGGATTTGATTTTGTTTCTTATTTTAAGCGTAGGAAGATGGATTTTCATGTTTTAAGCACCAAAAGTCTTGTTCCACAGTTAAAATGACTTAAATTAAGAACATTTTAAGTTATTTTTTTTTAATTTAAGTTCTTTGTTTGACTTTATTTGAGTGGATTCAACTTGACAAGTAAAATTATCTGCCAACGGAATAAGCAACGTTAGATTTTGTTTGATATTTTAAGTGTAGTAAGTTGTATTTTCATATTTTAAGTACCAAAAGTCTTGTTCCACAGTTAAAATGACTTAAATTAAGAACATTTTAAGTTATTTTTAAAGTTTTAAGTTCTTTGTTTGACTTTATTTGAGTCGATTCAACTTGACAAGTGAAATTATCTGCCAACAGAATAAAGCATAATTTGATTTTGTTTCTTATTTTAAGCGCAAAAAGTTGTGTGCAGCAAGATGTATTTTCATGTTTTAAGTACCAAAAGTCTTGTTCCACAGTTAAAATGACTTAAATTAAGAACATTTTAAGTTATTTTTTTAAAGTTTTAAGTTCTTTGTTTGACTTTATTTGAGTGGATTCAACTTGACAAGTAAAATTATCTGCCAACGGAATAAGCAACGTTAGATTTTGTTTGTTATTTTAAGTGTAGTAAGTTGTATTTTCATATTTTAAGTACCAAAAGTCTTGTTTCACTGGCAGAAAATTGATCAAACCGATTCAAATCATGATCAAACTTTCTAAATTCAAGTCGTCTGAACATGTTTAGATTTTACTTTTTGCAGTGTCTTTACTTAATAACGTAACTATTCTTCTCAAATTCTGATTCTGAACCTCTGTTATTTTTACTTTTGAAGATAAAATGACTTAAATTAAGAACGTTTTGACTTTGACTTGTCAAAGTTGATTCAGCTCAAATAATCTACCAGCAGAATAAGCATTTTTGGATTTTTATTTGGTTTTGTTTCTTATTTTAAGTGCAAAAAGTTATTGTTTTTCTTATTTTAAGTGTAGGAAGATGGTTTCCAGAGATAAAAAGACTTAAATTAAGAGCTTTTGACTTTATTTGAGTCGATTCAACTTGACAAGTAGAATTATCTGCCAACAGAATAAGAAACATTTTGTTTTGTTTCTTATTTTAAGTGCCAAAAGTTGTTGTTTTTCTTATTTTTAGTGTAATTTTCATATTTTAAGTACCAAAAGTCTTGTTCCATTCGTAGAAAATTGTTTTGGTAAAGTGAAATTTACTCAAATCACGATGAAACTTTCTCAATTCAAGTCAATTCAAGTTTACTTTTGAAGATAAAATGACTTGATTCGGCTCAAATAATCGACCAACAGAATAAGCGTCTTTGGATTTTTATTTGGTTTTGTTTCTTATTTTAAATGCAAAAAGTTATTGTTTTTCTTATTTTAAGTGTAACAAGATGTATTCTGTATTATTGATTTTCATATTTTAAGTACAAAAAGTCTTGTTCCACTGTTAAAATGACTTAAATTAAGAACATTTTAAGTTATTTTTAAAGTTTTAAGTTCTTTGTTTGACTTTATTTGAGTCGATTCAACTTGACAAGTGAAATTATCTGCCAACAGAATAAGCAGCATTTGATTTTGTTTCTTATTTTAAGCGCAAAAAGTTGTGCAGCAAGATGTATTTTCATGTTTTAAGTGCAAAAAGTCTTATTCCTCTGTCAGATAACTGTATTGGTAAAGTGAAAATTACTTAAATCATGATCAAACTTTTTTAATTTAAGTCGGTTGAACTTGTTTAGATTTTACTTTTTGCAGTGTCTTTACTTAAAATTCTCATTCTGAACCTCTGTTATTTTTACTTTTGAAGTTAAAATGACTTAAATTAAGAACATTTGACTTTATTTGAGTCGATTCAACTTGACAAGTCAAATTATCGACCAGTGGAATGGCTGTTTTTTTTTTCTTCATTCAAGCAACATTTGATTTTGTTTGTTGTTTTAATTACAAAAAGTCTTGTTCCACTGGCAGATCATGGAAAAAACTGATTCACATCTTGATAAAACTTTCTTAATTTAAGTAATTTGAACTCGGTTAGATTTTACTTTTTGCAGTGTCTTTACTTAATAACACGACTATTCTTCTTAAATTCTGATTCTGAACCTCTGTTATTTTTGTTTTTGAAATGTGCTTTGCTATTTTCTAATTTCGGACAAAATCAACGGTGATTTTAACCATACGACAACACAATGGTTTAGGTTTGGTTTGGTTCGGTTGCTTTATTCGTGTCTGTACTGCCCTACAAATGCAAAAGACTTTAACTCTCCAGAGTGTCAAACTGAGAAAAACAACACTTACACTGGGAAAAAAAGTTAAAATGACTTAAATTAAGAACATTTCACTTTATTTGAGTCGATTCAACTCGACAAGTAAAAAGATCTACCAGTGGAACTGTATGGAACTGGAAGTTATTTTTGTTTGTTTGTTTCTTATTTGAAGTCCAAAAAGTTGATGTTTTTCTTATTTTAAGTGCAGCAAGATGTGTTTTTATGTTTTAAAGGTTGTATGGAGGATTTTTTATTTTTTTTTCAAATTGTCAATGAAAGTTTAAAATACCATTACAGAGACGCAGCAGCCTTTAATTATGTTGATTAAAAAAAAAAGAATGAAAATCTATCAACTGTGGACGTAGTGAGGGCAGATAAATATCAGCCAATAGATAACCAGGCTACCTCATTTTCTATTGGCTGTTAGATTGTCAGTCAAACTCCTTGCGTTTCTAGTGTAACTGGCTCGCAGGCACGCGGGGATTAAGTGGTTTTATGCAGCGGTTCTTAGAGGCTTTTTTAAACTGTAGCTTCCTCGCAGTTCATTTGTTTGTTTGTTGAGACGACAGACGAGAATCCACGACCAGTTTGCCATAAAAGAAAGTTCGTTTTTGAGGTCGCTGAAAGAAGAAGAGAAGGAGAAAGGTTGCAAAGCCAAATACGTGATTCTTGGAGATCTCTTCCAGCGATTGCACGAATGAAGCGGACAAAGGGTCTAAAAACTGATGCATCGGTCGCTATATTATTTCTAGACAGGAAACTTTAACTGTAATTCTGAACACGCACTGGCTGTAAACAAGCGTGATTTTTAGACTAAGGAGGCTGGAGAAGATGTTTCTACTGAGGGAACTATGGAGGAGGAAGGTGGTGTCACGCATGCACAACATTTGAAAAAGTTCTGTCACTGTATTTCTTTTCCCTTTAAAAAATCCTATATACAACCTTTAACTCCAAAAAGTCTTGTTCCACTGGCAGATCATTTTACTTTTCAAGTGAAATTTACTCAAATCATGATGAAACTTTCTTAATTCAAGTCGTGTTAACTTGTTTAGATTTTACTTTTTGCAGTGTCTTTACTTAATAACACAACTATTCTTCTCATATTCTGATTCTGAACCTCTGAAATTTTTACTTTTGAAGTTAAAATGACTTAAATTAAGAACATTTGACTTTATCTGAGTCGATTCAACTTGACAAGTAAAATAATTTTCTTCATTCAAGCAACATTTGATTTTCTTTTTTATTTTAAGTGCAAAAAGTTGTTGATTTTCTTATTTTAAGTGTAACAAGATGTATTTTCATATTTTAAGTACAAAAAGTCTTGTTCCACTCGCAGCTCATTTTACTCGTCAAGGGAAATTTACTCAAATCATGATGAATTCTTCTGAAATTCTGATTCTGAACCTCTGTTATTTGTGCTTTGCTATTTTGCCATTTCGCACAAAACCAGTGGTGATTATTTGAACCATACAACAACGCAATGGTTTAGATTTGTTTTGGTTCGGTCCTTGTATTTGCAGAGGCGGCTGGTGCTAGGCTAGTGCATGTCAATGGCCACAGTTAAACTGTCACTAAAAACAGTCTCACCCACTCCACAAAACACCCAAAACAAATCTATTATTACACCAGACTGTCCATGTAAATGTCTGTGTCGATAGAATAATTTTAGAAGTAAAACCAAACTTGTATTGCATGAATCGTCGCATGTTGAGGGACTATTTTCTCATATATCAGTCCGCCGCTGCTGTTTCTATCAGGAATTACAACTCACTGCTGCTCAGACCTAAATCCTTCAAATACAAGGTTGGTTTTACGTCTAAAATTATTTTATCAACACAGACATTCACATGGACAGTCTGGTGGGATAATAGATTTGTTTTGGGTGTTTTGTGGAGTGGGTGAGACTGTTTTTAGTGGCAGGAGAACTATGGCCATTGACATGCACTAGTCTAACACCAGTGACCTCTGCAAATACAAGGACTGGATGGAATATTTCAAAAAGTGTCTCCACACGTCTCCAACACTCTGACTCACGAGGAAATGACGTCCTGTATCCAAAATTCTGAACTGTCCCTTTAATAGCAGCTTTCTTTTTGCTTTGGTTCGTTTTTCACTGTATTTCGCTATTATGTTGGTGCCCGTTTGGTTTATTTTGAGTCCACTTTGTTCAGATCTAATGATTCTGGTGGAGCACTTCCTGTTATTACCGCGTGACGTCACAAGTTGGAACAGAGTGTGAGAGAAAAACTCGGCCTAAACGTGCAGGGTTTGTGCGTTAAACGTGTGCGAGTGAAACAAAACGCAACTCCAGGTCTCTGAGGCTACGTCCAGGCTGCAGGGTTTAACGTTCAATTTGGATTTTTGTGGTGAAATCTGATTTTTTTTTGTGCGAGGTCGTTCATGTTTCTACTTAAACGTGACTTGTGTGTGATCTCCAGTGTGAACATTAAACGCCCCAAAAGTGTCCCGCATGAGCATCGGAGGACACGACGACGTCACACACAGCGAGCGAAGTCGTCTAAACTCTGGACTTGTCTCCCAAAATCCGGTCCAGTTCTTGGTAACATGGACAGGTTACACGTCCACGGTCTGTTCGTTTGTTTGAACCTTTATCCTCCTTGTAATTCACTCGCAGATTCTTTATTTTTCGTTGACGTTGGAGTCAGGACCGACTGTAGCCGCGCTCGGACATTTCAAAAACCGCCCTTCCAATTTGTCCTGAACACAGCGATCCTCCCAAATATTAATAAACTCTCTAACCTCACTTTCGACTCCGAGCCTGACGTGTAGGTGGGATGAACGTGACCTGACTGAAGTCGCGTGTCAAAAGATCAGATATGTATCGGTTTTAGGAGCACATCATAGGATCTGTGTCATTCAGACTGTCATTAAAAGATCAGACACAGGAGCATAGGAGTGAAAAATATCAGATTTTTATCACTTCAGGCTGCAGTCTGAACATTCAGACAACATTTAGACTGCAGGACTTAAAGCTCAAAAGTGTCCCGCATGAGCATTGGAGGACACGACGACGTCACACGCAGCGAGTGAGCTCAGTGTTTACGGAAGTCGCCTAAACGTTGGGTTTGTCTCCCAAAATTCGGTCCAGTTGTTGGTAAAATGTTCAGGTCACACGTCCACGGCTGCTTCGTTTGTTTGAGTCTTTATCCTCCTTGTTTTTGTCTCGCAGGTTGTTTATTTTTCGTTGACGTTGGAGCCAGGACGGTCTGTAGCTGCGCTCGGACATTTCTTTGGCAATCATTTAAAAAAACGTTGAAATATTAATAAACCCCCTAACCTCACTTTCCCTCCATTGACGAGACTCTGAGCCCGACGTGTAGGTGGTATGAACGTGACCTGTCCGTTCAGACTGAAGTCACGCGTCAAAAGATCTGATATGTATCGGTTTTAGGAGCACATACTCAAGTGGCGGAAAAATCGTATCTGTGTCGTTCAGACTGTCATTAAAAGATCAGACACAGGAGCATAGGGGCGAAAAAAAATCGGATTTGGGTCACTTCAGGCTGCAGTTTGAACGTAACCTTGGATATGTGCTCCTAAAACCGATACATATCCGATCTTTTAACACGTGACTTCAGTCTGAACGGACAGGTCGCATTCATCCCACCTACATGTCTTGTCAGTGGAGGGAATCGAATATTTTGGGGGGGATCGCTGTATTCAGGACAAATCGGAGGAGTCTGCGGCTACAGTGGGTCCTGGCTCCAACGTCAACGAAAAATAAAGAACCCAAAAACAAAGAGGATAAAGACTCAAACAAACGAAGCAGCCGTGGACGTGTGACCTGAACATTTTACCAATAACTGGACCAGATTTTGGGAGACAAACCCAGTGTTTAGTTTCATCAACAAGCGACTTGTTGATAACGTGTAGGTCGGATGAATGCACTTTGGCTGTTCAGACTGAAGTCACATGTCAAAAGATCAGATATGTATATTTTTTAGGAGCACATATCGAAGTGTCCTGGGTCACATTTGAAAAAATCGGATCTGTTTCGTTCAGACTGTCATTAAAAGATCAGATACAGGTCACATAAGGGTCAAAAAATCGGATTTGGGTCACTTCAGGCTGCAGTCTGAACGTAGCCTTAGTCTCAATTTAGAATGACCTATTTTGTTTGTACGATCACTTCTTGTCAGTTCTACCTCTTCCTCTGCTCTTTCTTTCCTCCTCCTCTCTCTCTTTCCCACGCTCCTTCACGCGTAAACTTCACCCGTGTTTACGCCGCGAGCCTCCTGCGCCGTGACGTTCCTTAAATCACGTGGTTTGGCTCCGTTTTTTTTTTTTTCTTCTTCTTCTTTTTTAAGCCATACTTTCCAGAGCGCGTGTCTCCACTCTGCGCTCACTCTCTCCAGCCGGGGCCCTTAAGAGCGGCGTAAAAACTTCTCCCATAAATCACCGCGCCGTAAATAACACGCGCGCTTCCCTTTTACATCTCCGCTGGACTAACAGACAATAAAAAACACCAATAAGCGCAGATTGGATCTAATTTATTGCCTCGTAAAAGCGGGCGGAGGTACACGGTAGGGGAGGGAGTGAGGAGGTCCGCGGATGCTTGTTCAGGTAGTTGGTTATGAGGAGATGGTCAAGACGTTACGCAGGGATTTTGTGCGTAAAAAATGGAACTAAAATGAAACTAACTGACGTAAATCTTCTGGCTACGGTTTGCTACTGGCTCCCCACGTGACAAAACAGTCTTAGTATCTTAAAAAATCGTGGGAATTTATGGGAAAACGTAACTTGGACGTAACTTAGCTTCGTAATTTTGTTAAAAGTTCAATGCGTAACGTCACTGGAGGGATTTCCAGCTGTTAATCTTCACAGAGGAGCATTGCTGTGCCTGTAATGTTCCACAGTATGGCTTTAAACATGTCTATTTCAATGGACAAGCTGCTGACGCAACTTGGCCAAGTTACAGGTCAGATCTGTGGAGAGGCGACTCCGTAAAGCATGTTTTTCAATGCGGATCAGCAACAAAAACACATTTAAGTAGAATCGAAGCAAGATATGTAAGTTTAAAGCCATACTGTAAAACATTCCAAGCAAAGAAAACACAAGTAGGAAAGTTACATAGTGCACCTTTAAGTTGGCACGTCGTGCGTAATTGCGAAAGTTTTGTTTTGTTTTTGATGGTTTTAAATCTCCAAAAAGTGACAAAAGATCATGTTCAGTTGGTAAAAGCTGTTGTAATCCTTCAGATTTTGTAATAATTTCTTTCAAACTTGAGTATTCTGGCTAAATTACAGAAAATATAAGAGTATTTATATATATATTTTAGTAGAAAATTGGAATTTATAATGGCACCATGTTTTGGAAAGTCCTAGAAACGAATCCTCACACCCAAAGTTGTCAAGCTATTTAGATAAACGCGATTTAAATGAAACACAGAGCCACGTGACGCTCTAAAAATCAAATTAAATCCACGTTTTTAAAAATAAAACGCTACGAATCAATTAAAAACACCCAAACTTGCAAACTCTCTTCATTAGCGACAACAAAAACAGTGCAGCGTCATGGAAACGCGAAGTTAAATTAAGTTTAAAAAAAAAAAGAATAGTCCTCGTTTCTGATGCAATATGTGAGCAAGAATGAGCAAAAATAGCATTAAAAAGTTAAAAAGTGGTGTGGCTGGTGTCTGTGTCCGGGTTTGGCGCAAAATGAACAGCTTGTGTGCGCACTGTTTGGGCTTTATACGTTACGGCCTACACACATTTTTTGCGCCTTTTCACTGCACCAGAAAGCTCCCACACCTACGCACATTTCTGCTTTTTGTCAAACCTCGTCCAACTCTTACAAAAAAACCTCAATTCTCATCTGTTATTCGAGTTTGATGTTGTTTGAAAGCACCAAAAGTTACGATGGTTAAGTTTTGAGTTGTGCGTAAAAGCTTTTTCGACTATACGCGTGAACTTTATGGAGTGCTGGAGATAGCGAGGGGAGTAAAGGGCTCGTTATTTTTGGGTAAGGGGCTGCGCGCTGTCAGCCTCTTCGCGGGGAGGGAAAGATTGATCACCGCGTTCCTTCTCTTCCCACCCGGGCCCTCCCCAAAATATCCACCGCGAATGTCGTGAACTCTGCGCTCGGAATGCCTCTGTTTCTCTCACACGGCCGGCTCCATCCGCACGTAACGCTTCTCGCTGTTGTGCCACGGCGCCTTGTTATTATTTTTTCTGCTCCTTCTTCAGTTGGGAGTGCAGAGGGGCGAACGACCTGGCAGTGAACCCGGGGAACAGGCGCTGGAGCTCGGTTAGGCATTCTAGCAACGGCGCGTAAAACTGACACGGGTTAGATAACGAGGGGATAGTGTTCAGAGCAACGAGGCGACTTGAAACTGCTGAGGAGGATAAAAGTTGTTCCAATTTGGACAAGATAGCATATACATTCAAATTATACACATCTGTTTTGTAAATATAAAGTTATAGGCCCATATGACTAAAAATAGTAACGAAAATAGCGTAATTCCAAAGTGTTGACGCCTTTAACTTCATAACTGTAAAGTAATTAGTTAAAACACTGATATTTTGCAGGTTAAATGCTGAAATGTACACTTAAATCAGATGATTGACAAGCATAAATGAGGAGTAATCACAAATATTGCAGCGTAAAAGCATCAAAATCATATTTAAATTGTGCGTAAAATCTAAAACGTGTTGAGTTATGCGTAAAATCAAAACACCAAATCCTTCAAATGTACTTTTAGCTGAAATATTTTTCTATTACACATTTAAATAAGTAGTTGTAAGTAAGTTACTGTTACTAACACAACACGTGACTAGTCCTCCAACTTTCTTAAGCTCAAACTAGCTCTAAATCCAACATGGCTGCTGCGTAAAATTGAAATACTTGAAATTTTAGTTAGATTTTAGCCCAAAAAACGCGTATGAATTGGTAGTTTTAATTGACTAACCTATTGATAAATATGTGCTACTCCTCTTAATTAATTCATCAATGCAATGGTTAATTCTGCCCCAGTTTTACGCATTAAAAATATGGAATGGCACTTACGCACGACCAGCTTTCTGCGCACTCAGTCATTTCAAACTAAAACTCTTAAGCCTAAAGTGTAGCCCTGTACTTATGCTGTCTCTGTGCGCCCTGGGGTTAACCAAAGTATTTCTTCACAATACACAACCCGATACTTTTGATCGCTGTGACACCCGGGAGCCATATTGTAAACGGTAGCCGCGGTCACCTAATGTTCACCGTCATTACATCATCACGGGAGCCAGAACCGAGCGCGGGTGACGCTCTATTGTTCGGTGCGTTAAAAAAAACCAGACCGTGTGCAGCTCGTTCTACCCCCGACCCCGCCGCCTACACTGCGCACATGGCGAACGCGCGCAGCCTCCGAGCTCGTCCCCGGACACCCCGCGCTCTCATACCCCCCGGAACGACACAACAATAGCGGGCACCGTGTCACCGAGCCAGCGCCTTTGCCTTCACGAAATAATGATGCTTCGTCTTCCCACATAGAGCACTCTCCTCCAACCATCCATCCACCAGGCCCCGGCGCTGCCATTGGCTCTTACGCGTCACATGACCAGGAATTGGCTGCAATTTCGCCCCGTAGTTGTTCAGTTTAGCCTTCCCTGGTCCCCATACGCTAGTAATATCACCAATATACACAATTATTATACATATAGGCACCGATTACGCCACTGCGGTGACGAGCGACGAAGCGGTTTTTCTGGGTGTTTTTTGGGGGGAGCCATATTGCGCGCGCTGGGGGAGGCTGCGCGCGTGGATGTGTTTTGTTTGTTATTTTGGGGCAGGGATTGTTCGGGGCTCTCGCTGTCCGTGGTGAGAACCGGTGTGAGGGGAGCTATGAATTTTGAATTTGAGAGAGAGATCGGTTTTATCAACAGCCAGCCGTCCCTAGCAGAGTGCCTGACGACCTTCCCCGCCGTCCTGGAGTCATTTCAAACTTCATCAATCAAGGAGTCGACAGTAATTCCGCCTCCCTTCGAGCAGACCATCCCCAGCCTCAGCCCGTGCACAGGCAGCCAGCCGCGACCGCCAGCGAGGAGCCAGCACAACCGGAGGACCACTGCGACCACCAATAGCACCACCGCAGCGGGCAATGGCCTCCCCAGCCTCCAGAGCCTCCACCACCACCAGCAGCAGCAGCAGCCCGGTCAGTGCCCCGGCGGACAGGCCCCCAACCCGGGCGCCGCCACCGCCACCCCGGCCGAGTTCCCATGGATGAAGGAGAAGAAGTCATCCAAGAAGTGCCCCAAGCCCGGTGGCAGCAGCGGCGGCGGCGGCGGTGGGTCCACTGGCGCAGGAGCCGTGATACCCCCCGCGTCCTGCTCCCCGTCGCCCACCGCCTCTGGGTACTCTGCGGCGGCCATCGACTCCCCCACAGGTCGGTACCACGCCCGGAGCTCGCACTGTTCATTTTTAGGCCAGTGTCTCTGCTTTAGTGCAGTGATGCTGGCATTGGCACCCCTGCATCATGCTGCAGTGCGTGCCCCCATCTCCACTGCTCCATAGCACCATCCTGCCCCCCACCTTCATTAGGAATCATTAATAATTATATCATAACCCAATCCACACAAACCACATTTATTGTCATCTAAATGCAACGTGAAATGCGCTGTTGGCTGTGCGTAAAGGGCTTTGGGAACATATTTGTGTGTGCCTGGCTGCTCTGGCTGGGGGCTCTGGTATCAGCAGCAGCAGCAGCTATTATATATTCATAACACAACTGGAGATGGTAGCCATATTGGATGGTGGAAGGGAGTATAATGGGGAGGAAAGAGAAGACAAAATATGGAGGAGTGGGGGTTGGGTGGACCAGGCCATGCGTCAGGAGAGACATCCCGAGCGCACTGCACCAGCCCGGGTTCATGCAGCCCTGTACACCGCTCCAAAGCTCCCAGTGTAATTTTATAGAGTGTTTTTTGGTGATGTTAAACTCCCTCCCACTGTTCGCGCGGCTGCCGTCTCTGATCCATTCACAAAAACACGCGCGAGTTTGTGACACTCAGCGCCTCACTACATTCCCACATTTCTCTGCACATTTCCTCCCTCAGCTCTGATTTATTTATTCAGCTCTTGTGCGTGTGCCTGCGTGCGTATGTGTGTGTGTGCGTGCGTGCGATGCTCCAGGACGCACTCTGACACGAGCGTCATCCGTCTTTATCTGCGCTTTGTTTTTCTGCACAAATACATTTATGTTTCACTGTAATGTGAGCGCGTGAGGCCTGCTGCTTTATTACAGCACACACTGCTCACGGAGCGCACTCAATAACACACAAAGCACTGCGCTTTAGCATTAAGCCCAGACTCCGCGCGCTCACACAAAACTCTTGTGCTGTGTTGTGTTTAGACCCGAACCACGCGGGGCTGGACGGAGCAGGAGCCGGCTCCAGGAGACTGCGCACGGCCTACACCAACACGCAGCTGCTGGAGCTGGAGAAGGAGTTCCACTTTAACAAGTATCTGTGCCGGCCGCGGCGCGTCGAGATCGCGGCTCTGCTGGACCTGACGGAGCGCCAGGTCAAGGTCTGGTTCCAGAACCGGCGCATGAAACACAAGCGGCAGACCACGCACCACAGAGACGGCAGCGGCGGAGGAGCAGGCCCGGAGACGGGGGAGGCCGCGGGCTTTGAGCCGCTGGAAGGAGCTGACGCCTCTTCTCCCTACTCCAGTCAGCCGCTCGAGGCGGCGGGCACCGCGGAGTCAGATGCCGAGCTGAGCGGGAACAGTAATCCATCTTCTGCCGCCGCCTACGCCTCTGACAGCGCGGACAAAGCACAGCCCACGCCGGAGGAGGGCCGTCAGAGCCTGGGTGCAGCTGACCGCCCACAGCCGCAGCCCGGAGCTAATGAAAACCCCGCGGACAGCGCGGCTCTGCTGCCCGGAGACAGCTCCTCTCTCCTGCCCGCGGACAGCGCCTCAAACCCCGCAGCCGCCGCCGCCTCCTCGGCCTCCTCGTCTTCTTCTTCGGTGCTGCCGGACTTGGCGTTCCTGTCCGGGGACGCGTGCCTGTCCCCCGGGCTGCAGAGCTCTCTGGACAGTCCCGTGGACTTCTCGGAGGAGGACTTTGACCTGTTCACGCGCACACTGTGCACCATAGACCTGCAGCACCTCAACTTCTGACGGCCTCGCGCACGGCCCGGCACATGCACACGGCTGGACAGGACGAGTTTGGGCAACATTCCTCTATTCTAAATAACTTACTAATTTTCATCTATTTTTACTCTTATTTTTTCTTTAGTTTTAACATAATTTTGAATGTTCAACACTGGCGGAATAGTTTGTTTTTGCTCCGCGCCTCGTGGATTTGTCCTCTTTTCGCAGGTATTTATTCTCTCGTTCTTTTCAGACTTTCTTTGCTTCTGGACTTGTACCACTAGTCTAGCGTCCACGTGCAGCTTACGGATACTTCTCAGGAACAGCGGAGTGCGTCTGCGCAGAGGAGCGGGACACGACCTGCTCACGACCCCTTAGTTTATTTATTCAGATCCTTTAATAGTGAAAATCAAAATTATTTATTGTACATATATTTTCATAGTGGAAGAAGAATAATAATAAAACACAAACATATGACGTGGCCCGTGGCGTTTTCATTACACTGCTGTGTTCGTGTTTGTGGGTTCACACACTTCACATTTTAGTGATTTATCATTTTATTACTGCAACTAAAATTCATGTTTATTTTATACATTTATGTTATGTATTTATATCTGTGAAATTATGATATATTTTTCCATAATGTGAATTAATTTGCAACTAAAGCTAGAATAGATTTATGCATTTCGACACGCGGTCAGAAATAATCGCGTATTTTTCCACATTTATGTTTATTAATTATATTATATTTTAGACTGTTAATTTCGTAATTTATACCAATTTAAATCATAATTTCAATGTGTATTTTTTTTTAATTATTAGTCAAATATTAAGTAGTGATAAAATAATTAATTAAATTTTTTCTTCTTTGTTTCCTTTTGAGGTAAAAACCTGTTCCAAAAAAAAAAAAAAAACGTACTATTTTTACGCACAGATTACGCACGGCTACAAGACATTTTCCAGATGCAATTTTGAACTCCAGCACACCGAGGCCACTGCAGCTGCCTTCCCCGAGCTCCAGATTTGTACAATTTTTATACCCAATTATTTTTCATACATTTTCTACCACATTACCAGTTTATTTTCTTACATTTGTACACTCTTATACCGCACCAAAACCGGTTTATTTCGTGTTTTGGAGCGTGCGTAACCGCGTGTGCCAGCGGTGTGTGCGCGCCCGGGCTAAGCAGCTCTCCTCCTCCCGTCCCGCCGAGTCAAAATGGCGCTGGAGACAAAGCAGGATGTGAACAATGAGCAGTGGCAGCCATTACAGGATGAGTGGAGCGGCGTGACAGGCGCGCGCACGGGCAGGCTAGGAGCAGAGAGGCTGCGCGTGCACGTGGGAGAGAGAAAGAGAGGGGGAGAGAGAGAGAGAGCTTTCCTCGTGCATTATCTGTAGCAGTGTGATGATGTAATAAACACACTTTGGTTTGGTTTTATTGGACACATACACGGTTAGAAGGAGACGTGCGTAAAGAGGAAAAGAGCAGCAGACGCACCGTAGATTCAGAGTTGGGAAGGTGACTTTTAAAATGTATTCCCTTACAGATTACAGATTACATACACCAAAATGTATCTTGTAACGTAATCCATTAAATTACTTAAAGTGAGTAATCTGAATACTGTGGATTACTTGATATTGTCGTGCTTTTTAAAACTACATGAATGTAACAAACACATCCTGAAAATTCTTGTTTATTGTCTTCAAATTGTCTGTTGAGCCCAAGTCTCCATGAACAGACTTTTGTTTTACTGTAGAGAAACAAAGACGAGGAAATCGTAACATAAGATGTTTTATTTGCTAAAAGAAAATAAAAAGTCCAGTCTTTACTTAAACATATTAAAAATATTATTGATAGAGAAATAATGTTTATATGAGATCACCTTAAATGATGTTCACCTACTGTTAGTGTCTTTGTTTAGACCTGGTTTAGTCCTGGTTTAGTTTTGATTTAGGCCTGGTTTAGTCCTGGTTTAGGCCTGGTTTAGTCCTGGTTTAGGCCTGGTTTTGGTTCTGGTTTTAGTCCTGGTTTTGGTCCTGGTTTAGACCTGGTTTAGGCCTGGTTTAGTTCTGGTTTTAGTCCTGGTTTTGGTTCTGGTTTTAGTCCTGGTTTTTGTCCTGGTTTAGACCTGGTTTAGGCCTGGTTTAGTTCTGGTTTTAGTCCTGCTTTTAGACCTGGTTTAGTCTTGGTTTTGGTACTGGTTTAGACCTGGTTTAGGCCTGGTTTAGTTTTGATTTTAGTCCTGCTTTTAGACCTGGTTTAGTCCTGGTTTAGACCTGGTTTAGTCCTGGTTTTAGTCCTGGTTTAGTCCTGGTTTAGTTCTGGTTTTAGTCCTGGTTTAGTTCTGGTTTTAGTCCTGGTTTAGTTCTGGTTTTAGTCCTGGTTTAGTTCTGGTTTTAGTCCTGGTTTAGTTCTGGTTTTAGTCCTGGTTTAGTTCTGGTTTTAGACCTGGTTTAGTGTCCGGCAATGAGTGGAATTACCAAAAAAAAAAACAAAACAAAAAAAACAACAACAACAACAAATATAGCCCAAAATGTGAAAACAGGAAAACAGGAAAATCCCTCTGTGTAATCCATTTACTTCAACAAAGTAGCTGTAATCCAATTACCACTCACTGAAACAGTAACTGTAACTGAATACAGTTACTCATAATTTGTACTCTGATTACTTCAGTACATGTAATCTGTTACTCCCCAACACTGGTTATATAAAGAGAAATCCAGGCCATTCATTTATTTACACATTTAATTATGATCATTTAAATCCATGAAGGTTTTAAAATACACAATTAAAATGTAAAATATTATGAAAAATAGTAGAAAAATGCCAAAAAATTGTAGGTAAATCTTTTATTCCACTGGCGTCATGTTTAAATCTGCAATCGACTAAAGAAATTCTCAGTGGATTAAAGGCCTGGCAGTGGATTAGTCGACTAAAAAGGGGGCGTGGCCTTGCGTATTTGACCCAAAATTATCCTCACAAAAGTTCACCTGCTTCCGGAGTTGTTTTTACGCATGGAAAATCCAAAGAAGCAACGCGTTTATGTAAAGACAGATTCAATTTGTGAAGTTTTATTCTGATTTTTTTTACACACAAATCTCAAATAATACCAGGTTTTCAGGTCACTGAACAGACCTGGTTTAGACCTGGTTTAGGCCTGATTTAGACCTGGTTTTAGACCTGGTTTAGGCCTGGTTTAGTCCTGGTTTAGACCTGGTTTAGGCCTGGTTTAGTCCTGGTTTAGACCTGGTTTAGACCTGGTTTAGACCTGGTTTTAGTCCTGGTTTAGTCCTGGTTTAGTCCTGGTTTGGACCTGGTTTTAGACCTGGTTTAGACCTGGTTTAGATCTGGTTTTAGACCTGGTTTTAGTCCTGGTTTAGACCTGGTTTTAGACCTGGTTTAGTCCTGGTTTTAGACCTGGTTTTAGTCCTGGTTTGGACCTGGTTTTAGACCTGGTTTAGGCCTAATTTAGACCTGGTTTTAGACCTGGTTTAGACCTGGTTTTAGACCTGGTTTAGACCTGGTTTTAGACCTGGTTTAGACCTGGTTTAGGCCTGGTTTAGTCCTGGTTTAGACCTGGTTTAGTCCTGGTTTAGACCTGGTTTAGACCTGGTTTAGTCCTGGTTTAGACCTGGTTTAGATCTGGTTTTAGACCTGGTTTTAGTCCTGGTTTGGACCTGGTTTTAGTCCTGGTTTGGACCTGGTTTTAGTCCTGGTTTGGACCTGGTTTTAGACCTGGTTTAGACCTGGTTTTAGACCAGGTTTAGTGTCCGGCAATGAGTGGACCTGGTTTAGTCCTGGTTTAGACCTGGTTTACCTGGTTTAGTCCTGGTTTAGACCTGGTTTAGTCCTGGTTTAGACCTGGTTTAGACCTGGTTTTAGACCTGGTTTAGACCTGGTTTTAGACCTGGTTTAGTCCTGGTTTTAGACCTGGTTTAGGCCTGGTTTAGTCCTGGTTTAGACCTGGTTTACCTGGTTTAGTTTACCTGGTTTAGACCTGGTTTTAGTCCTGGTTTAGACCTGGTTTAGTCCTGGTTTTAGACCTGGTTTAGACCTGGTTTAGACCTGGTTTAGTCCTGGTTTAGACCTGGTTTAGACCTGGTTTAGTCCTGGTTTAGAAAAAAGGAAAACCTGGTTTAGCTGGTTTAGCCCAAAATGTGAAAACAGGAAAATCCCTCTGTGTAATCCATTTATTTCAACAAAGTAACTGTAATCCAATTACCACTCACTGAAACAGTAACTGTAACTGAATACAGTTACTCATCATTTGTACTCTGATTACTCTGGTACATGTAATCTGTTACTCCCCGACACTGTCTGTGTCCCATCAAATAAAATGATTAGTCGGTTAAAAACGATCTTGTTGGACCAAAAAGTGGGCGTGGCAAAGTTCTTTATGCCTCAGTTGAGTCGAATTAAAACAACGAATCTTCACTTCCAAATCTTCACGTCGAGCTTAATCCACACTTTCTTTTTTTCTGCTCTTATACAGATACAAACTTATCATCTAAATACAATAATGAGTCATCGAAAGCAAATCTTCAAAAAGCTCCTGCTGCAAAAAACTCAAATCTGGACAAGTTAAGACGACTTGAATTAAGAAAGTTTCATCGTGATTTGAAAACGATCTACTAATGGAACACTTTGCTACACTTTAAATAAGAAAAAACTACAGATTTTTGCACGTAAAATAAGAAAAAAACTAACTAATGTTGCTTGAATGAAGAAAAACACACACTTCTGGAGGATCATTTTACTTGTCGAGCTGAATCGACTCTGATAGAGGTTTTTGTGTTGCGCTGAATGCTTTTTTTTGTTTTGCTGGTGTTTGATTTAAACCCCGATCATCTAAAAATCAAAATAAATAAAACAATTAGTCGATTAAAACACATTTTGGTCGATTAAGAAGACACTACTGACCGATTAAAAGCTCTAATCAGAACTTCCTGGTGCCGATCTGAGGTGGAAAAAGAGAAAATCTGTGTTTATTTATTTCTAAAAAGCTTTCAAATGTTGTGGTTTATTGTTATCAGTTCAGTTTAAAGTCCAAATTTGACAAGTTTGAAGATAAAATCCTAAAAAAATGACAAGATTCGTGATTCATTTTCATTCGTGATTTCTGTCAAAAACGATTCTTCTTCCAAAACGGAACCTCACATCGACGTGACTCGAATGAAGAAAGTTTCATCGTGATTTCAGTAAACTTCACTCGACAGGTAAAATAATAAACCAACGGGACACGTTTTGTACTTAAAATATGAAAATACATCTTCTACACTCAAGATTTAATGTCGCTTGGATGAAGAAAAACACATTTATTCGACTGGTGGATCATTTTACTCGTCAAGTTGAATCGACTCAAATAAAGTCAAATGTTTTTTGTTTTTGTGTATTCCATGCTTTTTTTTGTTCTGCTGGTGTCTGATTTAAACCCTGATCATCTAAATAAAATAATTAGTCGATTAAAACACATTTTGGTCGATTAAGAAGACACTACTGACCGATGAACAGCTCTAATCAGAACATCTGAGGTGAAAAAGAGAGAACTTTGTCTGAATGTAAATGTCTTTTCAGTGAGTGTGTTTACATGCACATCAATAACCCGGTTATGATTGGGTTTTTTGAGTATCCTGGTTTCTTGATGGTGCATGTAAACGCAGTAACCCGGTTTCAGTAACCCGGTTATTAGAAACCGGTTACTGTAGCTGGGTTATTCCGATAGTAACCGGGATACTGTGACATGTAAACGCAGTATCACGATTACTGCTACATAAAGTTGAGTCGCATGCGTCCAAAAGACACTTTCCAGCCTCTCAACACAACAGTAGTGACATAAATAAATTGACCAACATAAATAAAGTGACCAAACGAGTGAAATGACTGTAAAATTAAGAGCTGCGCTAAACCTGCACATGTACAATCTGCACTCGTGTGACGCTGAAAAGCTAAAACATGAACTATCTCCTATACAACATATGCACATGGAACACACTTACCATCATTAGCGCCTCTTCTGTCACAGAAATAACACACATAATCCACAGAGTCGTGTCATTTAGTCCAAAAGAAACTGATCACATCAGCGGCGCAAGGAGCGAGTTGTTTTTATCGCCGCTAACAGTTTATGCTAATTAGCCAAACGGTCTTAAGTTTCGTTTCTGTAAAACGTAAACAAATGTGATCAGAGCTGAATGATCTGATCAAACGGGCTGATGTGTCTATAGTGTTTATGGTTTATATGTTGTAAAGTTGAGTTTATTTATGCAGAAGATTTTAATGAAGAATCTGCACAGTGGATTGTGGGAGATCTCGTAGCTCCTTAGCTTCTTATGCTAAAGGAGCTCACGGTTTGTATTTTTCCTGGTTTATGAAATTGATTTAAGTTAATTTTTGCGCCTGCGCATTTGTAAGATTATGTCAAGAAACCGGGACACTCCATTTGATCATGTACACGTGGATATGAGTACCTCGGTTTCTCAGTGCGCATGTAAACACAGTAACACGAATACTGACATAACCGGGATACTGATGTGCATGTAAACGCACTCAGTCTCTTTATTTACCGTGTTTATTTGTTTAGAAAAAGCTTCAGTTGTCAGCTCAATTGAGAGTTCAAATTTGACAAGATAAGATAAAAGACAAGATAAAATCCTGCCAGGCCCCTGACGTCACATCAACGTGGTCAACAAACATTTTAGAATTTCATATAGTTTAAAAGAAAAAATCCAAACCAAAATCCAAAGTGCGTTTTCCTTAATTTAAGCAACAATTCGATTTTGTTTCTTATTTTAAGTGCAGAAAGATGTATTTTTATGTTTTAAGTCTCAAAAAGTCTTGTTCCAAAGGCAGAACATTTTATTTGTCAAGTGAAATTTATTCAAATCATGATAAAAACTTTCTCAGTTTAAGTCTTTTGAACTTGTTTAGATTTTACTTTTTGCAGTGCACTGGAAGAAACAGACATGTCTTTCCTTAATAATGCAATTTTTCTTCTAAAATTCTGATTCTGAACCTCTGTTATTTTTACTTTTGAAGTTAAAATGACTTAAATTAAAAACATTTGAGTCGATTCAACTTGACAAGTCAAATTATCGACCAACGGAATAAGTGTGTTTTACTTAATTCAAGCAACGTTTGATTTTGTTTCTTAATTTAAGTGCAAAAAGTTGTAGTTTTTTCTTTTTTCTTCAGATCATTTTACTCGTCAAGTGAAATTGACTCACATTATGATCAAACTTTCTTAATTCACGTCATCTTAACTTGAGTAGATTTAGTTTTTTTTTGTTTTTGTTTACCTTTAGTTCAGTAAAAATCGCTTCTATTTCAGGTCTAAAACCATCTAAATGATTCTAGTGAAGGTGTGTGGAGTTTAAAAACACAGTGGAGCACGTGTTGTTTGAGAAAAGAACTTTGAACTTTTAAATGTGCAGGGTTTTTGTGTTAAACGTGCGAATAAAACAAACAAAACACAACTCCAGGTCGTTTTGTGACGAGGAAACGACATTAGAACCTTTTTAGAATTTCATGGAGGAAGCACAAATTTAGTGTTTTTACTTAATTCAAGCAACGTTTCATTTTGTTTCTTATTTTAAGTGCAAAAAGTTGCTGTTTTTTTTTTATTTAATTGTTATTTATGTCTAAACGTCTTGTTCCTTTGGCAGATTATTTTACTCGTCAAGTGAAATTGACTCAAATCGTGATAAAACTTTCTTAATTCAAGTCATCTTAACGTGTTTAGATTTTACTTTTTGCAGTGTCTTTAGTTAATAACACGACTATTCTCCTCAAATTCTGATTCTGAACCTCTGTTATTTTTACTTTTGAAGTTAAAATGACTTAAATTAAAAAACATTTGAGTCGATTCAACTTGACAAGTCAAATTATCGACCAATGAAATAAGTGTGTTTTACTTAATTCAAGCAACGTTTGATTTTGTTTCTTAATTAAAGTGCAAAAAGTTGTAGTTTTTTCTTTTTTCTTCAGATCATTTTACTTGTCAAGTGAAATTGCCTCACATTATGATCAAACTTTCTTAATTCACGTCATCTTAACTTGACTAGATTTAGTTTGGTTTTTGTTTACCTTTAGTTCAGTAAAAATCGCTTCTATTTCAGGTCTAAAACCATCTAAATGATTCTAGTGAAGGTGTGCGGAGTTTAAAAACACAGTGGAGCACGTCTTGTTTGAGAAAAGAACTTCAAACTTCTAAATGTGCAGGGTTTTTGTGTTAAACGTGCAAATAAAACAAACAAAACACAACTCCAGGTCGTTTTGTGACGAGGAAACGACATTAGAACCTTTTAAGAATTTCATGGAGGAAGCACAAATGTAACGTTTTTTTCTTAATTCCAGCAACATTTCATTTAGTTTCTTATTTTAAGTGCAAAAAGTTGCTGTTTTTTTTTATTTAATTGTTATTTATGTCTAAACGTCTTGTTCCTATTTTACTCGTCAAGTGAAATTGACTCAAATCGTGATAAAACCTTTTTAATTCAAGTCATCTTAACGTGTTTAGATTTTACTTTTTGCAGTGTCTTTAGTTAATAACACGACTATTCTCCTCAAATTCTGATTCTGAACCTCTGTTATTTTTACTTTTGAAGTTAAAATGACTTAAATTAAAAACATTTGAGTCGATTCAACTTGACAAATCAAATTATCGACCAACGGAATAAGTGTGTTTTTACTTATTTCAAGAAACGTTTGATTTTGTTTCTTAATTTAAGTGCAAAAAGTTGTAGTTTTTTTCTTTTTTCTTCAGATCATTTTATACTTGTCAAGTGAAACTGACTCACATTATGATCAAACTTTCTTAATTCACGTCATCTTAACTTGACTATTGATTTATTGATTTAGTCTGGTTTTTGTTTACCTTTAGTTCAGTAAAAATCGCTTCTATTTCGGGTCTAAAACCATCTAAATGATTCTAGTGAAGGTGTGCGGAGTTTAAAAACACAGTGGAGCACGTCTTGATTGAGAAAATAACTTTGAACTTCTAAATGTGCAGGGTTTTTGTGTTAAACATCTGAATAAAACAAACAAAACACAACTCCAGGTCGTTTTGTGACGAGGAAACGACATTAGAACCTTTTTAGAATTTCATGGAGGAAGCACAAATTTAGTGTTTTTACTTAATTCAAGCAACGTTTCATTTTGTTTCTTATTTTAAGTGCAAAAAGTTGCTGTTTTTTTATTTTTATTTAATTGTTATTTATGTCTAAACGTCTTGTTCCTTTGCTATTTTACTCGTCAAGTGAAATTGACTCAAATCGTGATAAAACCTTTTTAATTCAAGTCATCTTAACGTGTTTAGATTTTACTTTTTGCAGTGTCTTTAGTTAATAAACACGACTATTCTCCTCAAATTCTGATTCTGAACCTCTGTTATTTTTACTTTTGAAGTTAAAATGACTTAAATTAAAAACATTTGAGTCGATTCAACTTGACAAGTCAAATTATCGACCAACGGAATAAGTGTGTTTTACTTAATTCAAGCAACGTTTGATTTTGTTTCTTAATTAAAGTGCAAAAAGTTGTAGTTTTTTCTTTTTTCTTCAGATCATTTTACTCGTCAAGTGAAATTGACTCACATTATGATCAAACTTTCTTAATTCACGTCATCTTAACTTGACTATTGATTTATTGATTTAGTCTGGTTTTTGTTTACCTTTAGTTCAGTAAAAATCGCTTCTATTTCAGGTGTAAAACCATCTAAATGATTCTAGTGAAGGTGTGTGGAGTTTAAAAACACAGTGGAGCACGTCTTGATTGAGAAAAGAACTTTGAACTTCTAAATGTGCAGGGTTTTTGTGTTAAACGTGCGAATAAAACAAACAAAACACAACTCCAGGTCGTTTTGTGACGAGGAAACGACATTAGAACCTTTTTAGAATTTAGAATAGAGGAAGCAAAAATGTAACGTTTTTTTTGACTAATCGAGGTGAATCATTAATAAACGTCAATAAACGGGAACAGTTATTACTTTTACTTCTACTCCGGCCTCTTCTCTGCCTCATTTAACACGTGTACATCCTCTTTACTCACAGTGTTGGGGAGTAACAGATTACATGTACCGGAATTACCTAATTAGAAAACAAATTATGAGGAACTGAAATAAAAATAAATGGATTATACGGCGGGATTTTCCTGTTTTCACATTTTGGGCTAAATCCCTTTTTGTTGTTGTTGTTT
>NW_026571115.1:35037553-35106684 GCF_026225935.1 Boleophthalmus pectinirostris | reverse complement strand
GTAGGTTAGTAGTAGTAGTAGTAGCTGTAGTAGTAGTAGCAGCAGTAGAAATAGTATAAGTAGTAGTTGCAGTAGTAGCAGTAGTAGTAATAGTAGTAGTAGTAAGTAGTAGTAGTAGTAGTAGTAGTAGTAGCAGTAGCAGTAGTAGAGTAGTCGTAGTAGTAGTAGTAGTAGTAGTAGTAGTAGTAGTAGTAGTAGTAGTAGTAGTAGTAGTAGTAGTAGTAGTAGTAGTAGTAGTAGTAGTAGTAGTAGTAGTAGTAGTAGTAGTAGTAGCAGTAGTAGTAGTAGTAGTAGTAGTAGTAGTAGTAGTAGTAGTAGTAGTAGTAGTAGTAGTAGTAGTATTAGTAGTAGTAGCAGTAGCAGTAGCAGTAGTAGTAGTAGTCGTCGTGGTAGTAGTAGTAGTAGTAGTAGTAATAGTAGTAGCTGTAGTAGTAGTAGTAGTAGTCGTCGTAGTAGTAGTAGTAGTTGTAGTAGTAGTAGTAGTATAGTAGTAGTAGTAGTAGTAGTAGTAATAGTAGTAGCTGTAGTAGTAGTAGTAGTTGTAGTAGTAGTACTCGGTTAGTAGTAATCACAGAAAAAACGAAAATACGACTTTTAGTGGAAGTTATGAAATTAGTAGTCGTAGTAGAAGTAGTTTTAGCAGTAGTAGTAGTAGTAGTAGTAGTAGTAGTAGTAGTAGTAGTAGTAGTAGTAGTAGTAGTAGTAGTAGTAGTAGTAGTAGTAGTAGTAGTAATTGTAGTAGTAGTAGGCTTGCAGTAATCACCAAAATAACAATCGCCTTCACTTTTCACTATTTTTCAATTCCGTTGGGAAGGGAAACAGTTTGAACAGAGGTTTGAGTCACACACATCTGATTCACTTTTGCATTTATGGAGTTCGCAAACTTCTGAAGCCCGTTTCTCGAGCCGCCGTTTTCCGCTGTCGGGATCCAACAACCACACAATTACGACGTCCGAATCCCAAAACTAAAACATGGCGATATCAGAACCAGAAACAAAAGCGACATGGTTCAAAAGACTTGAGAAGATCGACTTTGACAACAGGGAAATCAAACTTGGCGGTTTGATGCTCACTTTTTCGGAAAATCTTACCCAGTGTGCATTGCGCGATGACCGGAAGTCCGAAATTCCTGACACGAGTATTCCGAAATAGTCAGCGCTCGATTTTTATTTTCTTAAGAACATGATAAACAGCTCTCCCTCACTTGTCTTATCCATTCTGAGCGTCCTAACTGTCCACCACGATGAGTTCACGAGACCAGAGCGGAGTTTTAAAGCTAACAACAACTAGCATGCAAACACGCACTTCCTGATCATCATTAAAACACTTCATAATTAGACTCAGACAGATCCCGGCGGACTTATTTTGACCTCGAGAGTTGTTTAAACCGTATATCTGCGCTGGACCGAGACACATTTTGCTCAAACACACCGGGAAAAAAATCGGATACAGTTTTTTTTTATTAAATCCAACTTCCGATGTAAAACGTCTGCCCGTACTCCCCTCGTATCCTGACAGCGCGCGCGGGACATATCTGCGCTCCATAATCTGGCTCTCTCTGGCGGCTGTCAGCGCCTGTCGCCCCGGCACCCGAACCTCCGGCGGCTCCCTTATCTCCCGCATCATCGTCACCTCGGCGCGCGCGTGCTTACATAACTCCGTGATAGATCGCCCACTTAGAGCCGCGCGGAGATCCCGAGAGCGGCGGGTTTTTATCATCTTCAGCGTGGAGAGCGGAGCGGCCGCGGCGTGTCGGGGCGCGAGGAGGGGGCAGAGCCTGGCAGACAACGAGCGGGGAAAAGCAGGTACAGAACGTTAAATGAGATGTGTGTTATAACAACTCGCTGAAACGACTGTCGACATCTTTAAAAAATAAAATAAAATCCACTCCAGCTTTTATTCGAGCTATGTACCATATAGGGCTGGGCAAAAATTAAAAAAATTAATCGCGATTAATCGCATGAGTTTGAATGATTAATCATGATTAATCGCATGTTATACGCAAAACCAATGAATGAATTAAAAAGTAGCGTATAGTGACTTTTATTGGAAATGTAAATGAAAGAGCCAAACCTTTGTTGTGTAAACAGAACATTTCTTTCACAGTGGAACCTCAGAGTCTTCAAGGTGTTCATTGAATATTGACTGGACTTTTGTACTACTAATATATTTTTTAAATATTTTTTATGCTGTGAGTAATGAACACTACACTAGTAATAATTTCTAGATCAGTGTTATAAACGTGGGCTGATATTTCTTGGGAAACAAAGGGTTAATATAATGGAATGGAAATGGACCAATCACATTTTTTCTTCCAGTGGTTTCTGGGTGAATCAGTGACTTCAGCACTGAACTAAAGAAACAAGCTCAGCTCAGAGCGCAGGGCTGGTCCGGCCGGAGCCGGAGCCCACGGCCGAACCCACGGCCGAACCCACGGTCGGGCCCGCGGCTCGTAGAGTCTCGGACACATTGCATCTCACGTGGTCAGAAAAAAGTGAATAAAGTGTAAAGAAAAGACGTCAAACTTAAAGAAACACTCGTGGTGAACTTTTTCAAAATAAAAAGCCAGTGAGAAACAGACGTTTACAATAAAATAAATAAATAAGTAATTAAAAACTGCGTTAACCTTGTTAAAATAACTGTCGGTGTTAATGACTTAATTAGTTAACACAAAGTTAACACGTTAACGTGCCCGGCCCTAATACCATACCAACTCTGCCGGTCTAATCTCTAATGGCTCAGGTTTAGTGTTTGGGACGGCGAGCTGGAGCTGGACTGCTGACCTGAGAGTGCGAGACGGAGAGTAAAGGTGGATCAGGTCAGTGAGGCAGGAGGGAGCTAGGCCGTGCAAACACTTAAAAATAAATAAAATTATTTTAAAATCGACTCTAAAAGACACTGGGAGCCAAAGGAAAGAGGCTAGAATAGATGAGATGCTCTCGTGTTGAACCAGTTAAAAGTCGAGCCGCTGAGTGCAAAGTGCAAAGTGCAGTTTGGCTGACACCAACAGAAAGTGCATTACAATGATCCAACTGAGTCGTCACAAACCCCAGTTCAAATTGACAGTTTCAAAATGTTCTGCTGACAAAACAGGCTTAATTTTGGCCAGTTGTCTTAGCTGGACAAAACTAGACTTTACAACAGCAATAATTTGCTGATCAAATTTTAGATCAGGGTCCATTTGAAACAACTGGCTTCATGAAATGATTTAGTGAAACAGGTTCACAGGAGACACCCACAAACTACATGACACCCACAAACTACATGACACCCACAAACTACTACATGACACCCACAAACTACATGACACCCATGAACTACATGACACCCACAAACTACATGACACCCACAAACTACATGACACCCACAAACTACATGACACCCAAACTACATGACACCCATGAACTACATGACACCCACGAACTACATGACACCAAACTACATGACCCACAAACTACATGACACAAACTACATGACACCACAAACTACATGAACTACATGACTACATGACACTACACTGACACCACATGAACTACATGACACCCACAAACTACATGACACCCACAAACTACATGACACCCATGAACTACATGACACCCACGAACTACATGACACCACAAAACTACATGACACCCACAAACTACATGACACCATGAACTACATGAACACCCACAAACTACATGACACCACAAATACATGACACACAACTAATGACACATGACAAAACACATGAACTACATGACACCCACGAACTACATGACACCCACAAACTACATGACACCCACAAACTACATGACACCCACAAACTACATGACACCCACAAACTACATGACACCCACAAACTACATGACACCCACAAACTACATGACACCCACAAACTACATGACACCCACAAACTATCATTATCATTATTAACATCAGAAGAGCCTCTAGTCAGAAAATCCATGTTCAGGTGGTGTTACAAATTGTTACAAATGAAATTGTATTTCAAGTTTTAAATATTTTAAAAAGTAAATATTAAAAGTAATAAATATATTAAACCCTTAAAATACAGCAAAAATGTTTGAGGAAATAATGATTTGGGTGGAAATGGCTTAAGTCTTAAGTGTAACAGGGTTAATAATTGTCTGATTTTCAGGCAACAACTTGAAAAATATTCAGTAATTCGAGCTCTACAACCTTCATTTCAATTTTATTTAAAATCTTTTTCTTTTAATATAGCATTGGTGGGTTTGTAAACCAACAAATTAAGTAATGTTGGCCTTAACTAATGCTGTTATGCATGATTATGCGTTTTCCTGTCAATATCTCTAAAAAATTTGATGTTGCAGCCATTTTTAATTGGTAAACATCCAAAAGTTTACTAATTCTTCCCTGATATCCAGGGATTATTCCCTGTTGCTTTCATCAAATATACATTCAATTGTTCAAGAGAAATGTTGCTGACAAACCAATAGAAGAGGGAATGATTTTCTGACTAGTGGGACTTCTGACTAATGGGCTTTCTGACTAGTGGGCTTTCTGACTAGTGGGCCTTCTGATTAAAGGGCCTTCTGACTAGTGGATCGTCTGACTAGTGGGACTTCTGACTAATGGGCTTTCTGACTACAGGGCCTTCTGACTAGTGGGCTTTCTGACTAGTGGGCTTTCTGACTAGTGGGCTTTCTGACTATTGGGCTTTCTGATGATAAGGGTGTAACCATTGGAAGCAGGTTAAGAGTCCAGTGTGAGTCCAAATGTAGACTTGGTTGGTGACTGTATAATAAAAGTGGACTAAGAGAGTAACCGTGGAGACTCGGCCTCGGGGCTGTAACCCCAAACTGGAAAAGGCTACAACAGGTACCAGGAAAAACAACAGAACATCTCAGTCCAGAAAAGTGCAGGACTGAGAACAGCAAAGATACTGTGCAGAAGTGTCAGGCTCCCAGGACCCGAACTGGATGAGGGTGAGACACCAACCACCGTGGAAGGTGAGAAACACTTTTTATATATATATATATATATATATATATATATATATATATATATATATATATATATATATATATATATATATATATAAAGGGACAGAATTAACTTGCTATTCACCGCATTCCAAATAGGGAGCAAGTCCTTCGAGCTCTGATTGAAATTCTCTCTCTTCTCAGTCCATAACGTCTGCGGTGAGTCTCGTCATTTTGGTCTTCAAATGTTTGTATTAACTCGTCCTACATGATCCTGGTGTTTTTGTTTCACAATTTTTGAAGACCAAGTCTCCGAGGTTACTATATAAAACTGATGCATTATTATTTTTAGGTTCTGGTCTAGTCCAGGTTTAGTTTTATTTGGTGATTACGCAAGTGTGAACCCACCCACATGTCTCGTCCAAAAACACTACACAAGGACAGTAGAGAGTGGAAATGGGAATGTAACAAGCTTTAACACCATTTGGGTTCATTAATGCATCTTTATCTTTACTTTATCTTCTTTTTTTTGGATTTGGACCAATGATAATATGTTTGCCAAGAGTAGGAAGTCCCTCATTCATCCAGGAGTCGTCCAAGATATTGAGAAGGTTGCATCTTAGGTTTAAGATACACAATTATTACAAAATGAATCATAATTTACTCTTAATAATATTTAATTGTTGCTTAATACTGTATATTTAGCAGCTACCAGCACTACTTCCTCCTGCGTACTACTACTACTGCTTGTACTAATAATATCCATTCTGTTTTCATTCACTCCCCGGTCTTTGGAAGAGATCTGACCGTCCCGCGTCCCAAACCGACCATAAACCTGTCAGGATCACATCTTTTCTCCAAATGTTTGACTCTCAGCCACATCTCTGTCAGTCTGCGGCTAAAAACTCCCCACTTCAAACTCCGGCTGAGAACAGAGTGAATATTTGCTCTGCGTTGATACTAAGTGGATTCAAGTCAAACTGTGAAACTTTTCCGGTGGAAGCTCCGTCACTTCCTTGCTTTGTTATTGTTTTGCCTCAAATGTTCCGCAGTGTAGCAGGGGTCAAGCGGAAGTAAACAGAAAGGTCAAAAATTCAAGTTAATGCATCTGGCACGTTTGGGGACTCATTTTTTCTGGGTCGTAACAGAATCTGATATAAAACTGTATTGAACAGATACATATGTACTCTAGTTTATGAAACTGTTGACCTTTTTTCTGTACCATTTTTGGTTCTAAAGTTCCATACGTTTTAAACAGACCATGTATGAAACATGGAACAAAAATGATTTCCCAAATTTCAAAGACCTGCAAATCATGTAAATAAATGGATGTATTTCATCATATCTTGTGTTATTCCATCTTTGAACTGTTGATGAAGGTACATGATTAAAAAAAAAAAAAAAGGATCTAAAATGATAAAAAATTTGCTTGGAAGGACTGACATATTTTATAGAAATAGTTTCCTTTCATTTTGAAGTAATATTAAAGTATTTGGAAGAAAAAAGCGACAAATTATGTAAAATCATGCACCTTCTACTTGCTTGAACAATTTTCCCTCCGTTACTTTTCCCTCCGTTATGTTGGAATGTTCCAATTGTAGAAAATAATGACTGGAATCGATCACAAAAATGTATTCCCTATTCAATACAATTTAAATACAGAGCTCTGGGTCAAACTACTGTCCCTGATGGCCTATTCTACACAGGACTTATTTCAGGTAGTCTGAACACCTGCATCTGTCCCTTCACCCAGTATATATACACATTCACAAAATATGCAAATGATATGTTGATCAGGTTCACGCCTTGGATCCTCCCTGAAGCGTCTCCGTTTATGGGAATGACCAGATCTATTTAGGTTTGGTGGCAGCCAGGATGACCCCACATCAGCTGCTCTGTAAAGAATTTCCTTAAAAAGACACAACCCACACAGCAGTATCTTTAAACACATATATAAATATATATATTAAATATTAATTGTGTGACGTCATTAACAATATTTAAACAAAAACCTTTCAGTATTTAATATATGCATGTGGTATACTCACGACACTTTATTATTTGTTACGGCCTTCAGTTACCATGACCTTTCTTAATAAAAATCTCATGAGTCAAAAAGTAAGAGGTTTTTCAACCTAATCTTGTACCATATGGTAGAAAACTATATGAAGCAAATATTCAAACCAGTTTGTTAAGGATATGTAAGTGAGAACCAAGAGTTATCACTGTTTGGATTTATTGACCAAAAAGTGCTGCATATTTCATTCCCTCCGTTACCGACATGAGTTTTTTTTTTTTTTTTTTTGTCAACAACTTGAAAGAATCTCACAGGTTTAACTTGACCCTGTTGGAGTGTAACTCTTTCCTACATTCTGATACTTTACTTATTTCAATAGTCCCTCTAGTTTCTGAATAAGAGACATTTGAATGTCAAAAATCTGCCTGTTTCCCTCTGTTACCATTTGACTGGATCCAGCATTAAACTGAGACGTAAAGGTTGCACCACCAGATGAAATTACAGGTCAGATCTGTGGAAAAGCGAAGGTAGAGAGGTGATTGAATGAAAGCAACAGTCACGTTTATCCCCGTACTCTGGTACATGTCCAGGCAGAAGTCTGAGGCGACTACAATAAATCAGTAAAATGAAAAACAACAGGTTACATAAATCAAGATGGCAAAACTAACAACTACTAGCATGCTAACACGCACTTCTTGATTCTCAGACAATCAACTGCTTTCTAACTCACGCTCTTCTTGGGGTCACATTGACCCGAAAGAAACTTTTCTTTTTCCGCTCTCTTGGGGCGGGTCAATCAGACCCAAAAATTGATTTTCTCACCTGGCGAGAATTTATTTGAAAAAAATGTTTTGGGTCTGACTGACCCGCCTCAAGAGAGCAGGAAGGGAAAAAAAAGTTTCTTCGGGTCAATGTGACCCCGAGGAGAGCATGAGGGTTTGCTAAAGCGAGTGCCTGCTTGCTTATTACCTCCGCCAAGGAGGTTATGTTTTTGCCGGCGTTTGTCTGTTTGTTTGTTTGTCTGTTTGTTTGTTTGTTTTTCTGTTTGTTTGTTTGTTTGTTTGTCTGTTAGCAACATAACTCAAAAAGTTATGGACCGATTTTGATGAAACTTTCAGTATTTGTTGTGGTAAATGGGGCCAAAAATGTTGTTTCTCAATATCTGGGTTAATTATTGACCAAACCCCATGAAATTTGACTCAGGGATGGACAATGGGATCCTCTTTCATATTCCAAAGGCTGATCCGGATCTGATCCAGAAGACTGATTTTATTGCAATTTATATAAAAAATGGGGGTAGTCCTTGGCGGAGGTCTGCGCTCTCTGACTGCTTTTCTAGTTAGGGATGTAACAGTATGTGTATTTGTGCAGAAACGTTTCAGTACGGGACGTTTGATGAATTTGTGCAATTTGTGTGTGTTAACATTCAGCCACTACACGTGCAGCTACACAGAGACTCGGCTCTTTAATATTCACGACGGAACTCGTCCCTGATTGGGGCAGTGTTTCCCGCAGCGTTTTATAGTTAGGGCGGCCGCCTTGAAGACATTTGCCCCCCGCCTTGACCACGCCCCTCCGACCCACGTGAATCTTTGCAAAACTTACAGTCGTAGCCCCGTGGTCTTCACTTCTGCCTTTCACCAGCTCGGAATCTCCACTCAACCCCCCCAGACCTGCGACCTCTGTCCCTCGAGTGTATTTTCAGTCGCTAAGGACATTTATTTAACTTATTAGTATTACCAAGCAACACTTTGCATTTATTTTATTTTCCCTTTTGTGTAACGTTAAAACAACTTGTTGGTTTAGTAAAAAACACAAATAAACAAAGAGCAAATGGTTTTGCATTTTGTTCCCAAACTGTACTGAAAATGAACCAAACCGTGACCTCAGAGCCAAGGTACGAACCAAAACTGTAAATTTTGTGTTTTGTTACACCCCTACAATAAATCTGTACTGGGGCGAGACTTTGGACTGGATTTGTTTTTAATTTAATTTTGACTCTTTAATTGCTCCTCGTCTGACAGTTTACAATAATCCATGATACTTTTTTTTTCCACACGTACATCGTCCTTTGACCGCACTCTCACCTTTTTTTCCCAGGAACCGGACAAAATGGCCGCCCAGCGTGACGCGGATCACGTGGGGCCGGGAATGCAGCGGGTCACGGCTTTCCAAACAGTCAATTAGAGTTCACACATGTCAGTACGGCGCGCACGCTGGGAGGAGTCGCCTCTCCACTACTACTTCATATACCGCAGTACTTTTACTCCGTGATGGATAGGCCCTGTGTGTGTCAATAGGCCGGCGTACAGCGGCGTATTGAGCGGCGTCTGCGCGGTCGATACTGGAGCTTTTCCCCGGACGCGGCTGGACTCTACCCGGACACCGCCACGGACTGTTGTCACTCAATCTGAGCGCGGCCAATTAACCAGCGCCAAATAGAGACGAGTAAGCACCAGACTACACCAGACTGGAGAGGTGAACACGCTGATGAAGGTACTGGATTAAAATGTGTCAACGTCAAATATAATCGTTGCGTTTTGTTTCATTTTTGCAGTTTGGTTAAGATGGTAAACTTAGTCTTTATTACCTGGTATTTGTATTCACCCAGTGTGTCTGTGTGTCTGTCCACCTGCGATAATTCCACCATTTATGAACCGATTGTCACCAAATTTGGCACGTGGGTCCGGCCCCCGTGCCCGATGCCGCAAAAAAAGTTTGGTGACGATCCGAGGTCATTTGAGGTCACACGGGCCAATTGAATGGTCACGCCGCTATAAAGGACAGACAATTTCATCAATTTCTGAACCATCTGCGGCCTAAAATATTCACCCAATCATCACACAAGTTTGCACACACATAACCGGGGCACACTGGATGTGACAGGGTGAAACCGGTCGAGGTCACTTGAAGGTCAAGGTAAACAAGGCCAAATATGCGTTTTTGGTCATAACTCCGTGAAGGATCGAGCTCGAGCAACAGGAGTGTCTCAAAATCTCAGAAAAATGATGATCTATTTATAATTCTATGCATTTGTATGGTAAAATATTAATAGTTTTAGAGATAATCACTAATTCTAACAGTTCCTTTCTCTTTCAGTGTAGCTGTTAAAATTGTAATTGGAACAAAAATAATTTCCATTTCTTGTTTTTCTGGTGATACACAACACACCGATCTACAGTCACACAACTAACATATAAACAACTCATGACAAAATGACATTCTGGTTCCACACTAGTAAACACAGACGTTCTCATGTGTGACCAATATCACACAAATGTTCATGGGCCTGTACACATACACATGTTGCATTGTGGATATAATTATTATGTAATATGAGCTGGGCTGCTTCTGTAATGATGAACTGACCCACCGACGCCTCATGGGGACCAGGCTGCCGTCTCTGATTGCGCTTGTCTTTGTCTTAAAGGTTGTATGGAGGATTTTTTGTTTTTGTTTCAAATTGTCAATGAAAGTTTAAAATACCATTACAGAGACGCAGCAGCCTTGTAATTATGATGACCAAAAAAAAAAAAAAAAGAAAATCTATCAACTGTGGATGTAGTGAGGCCAGATAAACATCACCCAATAGAAAACGAGGCTCCCTCATTTTCTATTGGCTGTTAGGTTGTCGATCAAACTCCCTACGTTTCTAATGTAAGTGACTCGCGGCTCGTGGGGATTACGTGGTTCATGCGGCGGTTCTTAGAGGCTTTTTCAAACTGTCGCTTCCTCGCAGTTCACACCAAGTTTGTCGCGACGGCGGACGAGAATCCACGACCGGTTCGCCGCAAAAGAAAGTCCACTTTTGGGGTCGCTGAAAGAAGAAGGGAAGGGGAAAAGGAGCGAAGCCAAACTGAGGTGATTCTTGGAGATTCCTTCCAGCGATTGCGCAAAAGAAGCAGACGAAGGGTCCAAAAACTGACGCGTCGGTCGCTAAAATATTTCTAGACTGGTCACTTCAACAATAATTCTGAACGCGCACTGGCTGTAAACAAACGTGATTTCTAGAGTAAAGAGGCGGGAGGAGATGTTTCTACTTGTGGAGCTGTGGAGGAGGAAGGTGGTGTCACGCATGCACAACATTTGAAAAAGGACTGTCGCTGTATTTCACTTCCCTTAAAAAAATCCTCTATACAACCTTTAAGTTCAGCTTTTTTTTTCACCTTGTGTTGTTCAATCCATACACCGTTACTCTCTTCAGGTCAGTTCATAGCCACACTAACTACACATACAGCAGCGATTCTTTTTAGACTTACGCTTAAAGGTCCTAGATCAGGAGGGCTGCCAACCGTCCCTTGAAAAACGGAATTGTCCCATATTCAGAAACAAAAGACTGACTGCGAACCGTCCCGACTACTTGAACTGAAAACCAGAACCAGGACTGAACCAGGACTGAACCAGGACTAACCAAGACTGACTCTGAACCAGGACTGAACCAGGACTGAACCAGGACTGAACCAGGACTGAACCAAGACTGAACCAGGACTAAACCAGGACTGAACAAACCAGGACTGAACCAGGACTGAACCAGGACTGAACCAGGACTGAACCAGGACTGAACCAGGACTGAACCAGGACTGAACCAGGACTGAACCAAGACTGAACCAGGACTGAACCAGGACTGAACCAGGACTGAACCAGGACTGAACCAGGACTGAACCAGGACTGAACCAGGACTGAACCAGACTGAACCAGGACTGAACCAGGACTGAACCAGGAACCAAGACTGAACCAGGACTGAACGACACCAGGACTGAACCAGGACTGAACCAGGACTGAACCAGGACTGAACCAGGACTGAACCAGGACTGAACCAGGACTGAACCAGGACTGAACCAAGACTGAACCAGGACTGAACCAGGACTGAACCAGGACTGAACCAGGACTAAACCAGGACTGAACCAGGACTGAACCAGGACTGAACCAGGACTGAACCAGGACTGAACCAGGACTAAACCAGGAACAGGACTGAACCAAGACTAACCAGGACTGGCCCTGACTAGACTGATCAGGACTGAAACCAGGGACCAGCCCAGGACCAGGGTGGACTGAGACTGGGACTGAACCCAGGACTAGACTGGACTGAACCAGGACTGAACCAGGACTGAACCAGGACTGATCCCAGACTAAACTAGAACTAAACAGGACTAACCAGGACTGAACCAGGACTGAACCAGAACTGAACCAGACCTTGAACTCAGTCCTGGTCTGGTCCCGGTCTTAGTCCTGGTCTCAGTCCTGGTTTAGTATTGGTTCAGTCCGTATGCGGCGCAAAAGTCCAACATCGCAGTTTAAGTCACGTATTTTTTCCATTTTTCATTTAAACACTAAATCAAAAACTTAAAAAACGAATCATTATCAATAAATTCCGACTGTCGATCTCTTTCCAAACGGAATCGAAGTTGCTCTTGTGAGTTTTTTACCTACACATCCCAGTTCCATGTGTTACAGGAGACGATCTGTGAAGGAAAAGTTATATTTTTAATGGTCCATTGATTAAATTGAATTGATTTGATTGAACAGATTTGAATCAGCGTCGAGTTTGACTGCGAAAGTGACTGAAAAAGCACTCAACTGTAAATCAACTTTGAGCGTCTGGAGGAGATTGACTGTTGACTTGTTACTTGACTGAACCAGGACTGAACCAGGACTGAACCAGGACTAACAGACTGAACCAGGACTAAACCAGGACTGAACCAAGGACTGAAACCAGGACTGAACCAGGACTGACTGAACCAGGACTGAAACCAGACTGAAAGACTGAACCAAGACTGAACCAGGACTGAACCAGGACTGAACCAAGACTGAACCAGGACTGAACCAGGACTGAAAACCAAAGAGACTGAACCAGGACTAAAACAAGACTGAACCAGGACTAAACCAGGACTGAACCAGGACTGAACCAGGAGTGTCAGGACGGGCCCTGATGTGTGTCGGCGTAGACTGATCAGGACTGAGACCGGGACCAGCCCAGGACCAGGGTGGTACTGAGACTGGGTCTGAGCCCGGTACTAGACTGGGACCAGGACTAGGGCTGAATCAGGATTGATCCCAGACTAAACCTAGAACTAAACGAGGTCTAAACCAGGACTGAACCAGAACTGAACCAGATCCTTGTCTCAGTCCTGGTCTGGTCCGGTCTTAGTCCTGGTCTCAGTCCTGGTCTCAGTCCTGGTTTAGTCCTGGTTCAGTCCGTATGCGGCGCAAAAGTCCGGAGTCGCAGTTTAAGTCACGTATTTTTTCCCATTTTTCATTTAAACACAAAAACATAAAAAAACAAATCATTATCACTATTTTTTCATTTTGGTTTTGGAGACAAATAATAAAGAAAATAGTTGTTTTTTCATTTTTATTTTGAAAAACGAATAAACGAATGACACACAAATTAACGAGGAACAGTTATAACAAAATAAAAGCTCTGAAAAGTCTACTTTAACTGACGCTGTAAAATAAATTCCGGCCTGTCGATCTCTTTCCAAACGGAATCGAAGTTACTCTTGTGAGTCTTTAACATTTACATAAATTTTTAATGGTCCATTGATTGAATTGAATTGATTTGATTGAACAGATTTGAATCAGCGTCGAGTTTGTCTGCGAAGTGACTGAAAAAGCACTCAACTGTAAATCAACTTTGAGCGTCTGGAGGAGATTGTGTTGTTGTTATTGTCCATATGCCAACAGACATTTTAGTGGCCTATTTGTGTATGGTATTAATAAAGTCCATTACGTCTGTGCTTTATGGATCCAGTGCCTCCTCAGCAGTCTGGACCCCCCCCCCGTCCGTCCGTCCACTCTCACACTCACGCTCGGATCACTTTACACCGCTGTCAGACAGTCCTCGAACGCACCGCGCTCCGCCCGCTTCCAGGAATCAGCCCCGTGCACTTCCTGGTCCCGCGGACACCCGAGCCGGCTCCGTCTGAGGCCTGATGTGATTTCACGTCCAAAAAGCCCTTTCTATAAACTCTATACGGAGCTCTTCACTTTCGCCCGCGTGTAAACAGCGCGAGAAACTTTTCAATTTGACACTTTGGCGGAATTCGGTCGGCTCATACTGTACGTGGACGTGTACTTTTTACTTGTGCGTTAATAAGAATGATGAGTAAACAGTTTTGGTTACTAAGGGCAAGTGTAAAAGCAACAAACGCTTAATAATTATGGAAAAATAAGACTTGATTTTCATAGGGTAGGCAACAAAGACTACGTTCAGACTGCAAGGCTTAAAGGTTGTATGGAGGATTTTTTTTTTTAAGTTTCAAATTGCCAATAAAAGTTTAAAATACCATTACAGAGACGCAGCAGCCTTGTAATTATGATGACCAAAAAAAAAAAAAAGAATGAAAATCTATCAACTGTGGACGTAGTGAGGCCAGATAAACATCAGCCAATAGAAAACAAGGCTGCCTCATTTTCTATTGGCTGTTAGGTTGTCAATCAAACTCCTTACGTTTCTAGTATAACTGACTCGGGATTACGCGGTTTATGTGGCGGTTCTTCGAGGCTTTTTCAAACTGTAGCTTCCTCGCATTTCGCACAAAGTTTGTCGCGACGGCGGACGAGAATCCACGACCAGTTCGCGGCAAAAAAAAGTCAGTTTTTGAGGTCGCTGAAACAAGAAGAGAAGGAGAAAAGGAGCGAAGACAAACTGAGGTGATTCTTGGAGATTTCTTCCCGCGATGGCGCGACTGAAGCAGACGAAGGATCTAAAAACTGACGCATCGGTCGCTAAATTACTTCTAGACGCGTCACTTCAGCAGTAATTCTGAACGCGCACTGGATGTAAACAAGCGTGAAGAGGCAGGAGGAGATGTTTCTACTGAGGGAGCTGTGGTGGAGGAAGGTGGTGTCACGCATGCACAAGGACGGTCACTGTATTTCTCTTCCCTTAAAAAATCCTCTATACAACCTTTAATGCTCAATTCAAATTTTTTGGAGAAATCAGATGTTTTTGCAAGGTCGTTCACGTTTCCAATTAAATGTGACTTGTATGTGATCTCCAGTGTGAACTTTAAAAGTCTCAAAAGGGTCCCACATGAGCACTGGAGCAGCGAACGTGCTCTGTGTTTACGGAAGTCGCCTAAACATGGACATTGCATCGAGCACCTGGAGATTTTAAAGTCGCTGTCGTACCGGAGCCAGAACATGTACAGATTATTTGTTTTAAGGAGGAGATCGAGAAGGAGAAGGACGAGGTTTTTGGCCGTGGCGTTTTTTGGGGGGTGGCAGCAACGTCCGTAGACAAATGAACGTAGAGCAGTGGGATTGATCTGTGCTTCACTGCTTCACCCACACAAAGTTCAGACACAATTTTCATATTGCGAAAAGAATGTTTGTGTACATTTGTGAGCGCCTACTTGTACCGCTCTCGCAGGATATAACGTGTCGGCGTTGGGCTGCATTGGCTCGCAGCAGGCGCTTGTTACCATGTTGTTCTGTCGTGTAGGTGGGATGAATGTGACCTTTCCGTTCAGACTGAAGTCACATGTCGAAAGATCAAATATGTATGGGTTTTAGGAGCACATATCCAAGTGTCCTGGGTCTCATTTCATGAAAAAATCGGATCTGTGTCATTAAGACTGTAATTAAAAGATCAGATACAGGAGCATAGGGGCGAAAAAAATGTGGATTTGGATCACTTCAGGCTGCAGTCTGAACGAGGCCTTAGATACTTACAAACCTAAAAAAAAACATGCACCAGAGACTGCCGGGCTCAATGCATCTCTCCTGTTAAGGTTAATGCATATTGTGCACTGTCTCATAAATAAAACAAAATAAATAATTAAAATAAAATACATATTTAAATGCGTGAATATAAACAGTACATTGTGTATGAAAGAGGTGGTGGTAGGAGATACAGTGCAAAGATGAAACGGTAGCTTTGAACTGTTACATTTCAATTAAAAATTACATTACAAATACATTACAAGTTTGTGTAGGACTAGAGCTGTATGGAGTGTGGTATAACATTATTCTTTAGCATATAGGTCTGCTTAACATGTACCATTACTATGTTGTGTGCTGTGGTTAAATAACATTAAATTGCACACGCAAATAAGTAGTGATGCAGCAGTTCCTGTATTCATGACAAACCATTTTGGTACAGGATGTTTGGTTTGGTGCAGGGCTGAGTTCGGTGCGTGAGTGAGTTTGCACAATTTGTGTGTGTTTACATTCTGAACACTACATGTGCATCTCCAAGGAGCCTCGGCTCTTGAATATTCATGAGGAAACCCGTCAGTGATTGGGGTAGAGCGCAGAGCTTTATAGATAGAGCGACCGCCTTGACAACATCCCTCCGAACCACCTGAACCCTCGCAAAACTACGATCCCGATCCTCACTTTCGCAGGCACAGAATCCCCCCTCCACCTGCCAGCAGATCCATGTGGACAAGTTGGTTTTTCTGGTCAAAAATCTGAAGATTGAGTAAAACTTTACGCTGAAACTGGTAGTGCTGCACTTTACTTTTTAAATAGTTTTGTTTACTGTTTACAAGGATTTTTTTTATGTTTTTATATATATTATTTCATACATTTGATGCTTATTTGAGAATATTTTATTGAACTTATTAGTGTTACCAAGCAGCACTTTGCATTTATTTTATTTTCCCGTTTGTATAGTGTTAAAACAAATTGTTGATTTAATAAAAACACAAATAAACAACAAGCAAATTGTTTTGTATTTTTTATTCTCAAACTGTACCGAAAATTAACCTAACCGTGACCTCAGAACTAAGGAACCGTGATTTTTGTACCGTTACACCCCTACAAATAATACATTTTAGCTCAGAGTCAATTCTAAATGACATTCTCTAAAACTCTAAAACCCTTTGCTGACCAGAAAGTCTCTCTTCGTCAACATTCAAAGTCAGGTGTCTAAAACTGTAAACACAGAAAACTCAGGGCCAGAGAATAAAACTTTCTGACTTTACGTTGTTCAGTCGTCGTCCTTTTTGATGTTTACACCCTAAGTGAACTCTGCTACAGTCTGAGTGTCGTCCTGTGTGCGTCAGTGCGGGGGCAGACTTACTGTAGATCTAATCACTCGTGTCTTTTCTCATTTCTCGTCACAGTCTTGAGTCACGCGGCCGACACCGACCTGTTCTCTGAGAGCGACGGACAGGACAGGGCCGCCCTTTATCACCACCACTGTTTATTACACGTACAGAATGTGACAGAATTTCTTACCGGTGCAGGCAGAACCACACGCTTGGACAAAACTTTACAAACACGAGTGGGTCTGGAGCCGTGTCCTGTCTCCTTGATTTGAGTTGGTCGTGATTGACAAGAAAATCAGAGAGACGCGAGCTCCATTTGGGTAAAAACAAACATACACAAATGGCTTAAGTTAAATAAGGCAAAAAAGAAACAAACAAAACAGCACAGACGAATGAGAAACAGCAGATTTATACAGAATCAAAAGAAGTTATAGACGTTTGAACAAAAGTTTTTGCCGCTTTATGGTCCAATCCAAACCTTCCTGGACTCAAACAGAAAGCAGGAGGGATAAACCGGGACGAGGGGCTTTTTTACTCTCACACATCTGCTGGGAAACTGTCCTGAGGAAGTGAGACTGCAGGTGGCGCTGTCGTCCTGCCTCCACCAGTAGGAAGACGGCGCCAAAACCTGTTTAAATCAGCTGAGCGACACGTCACAGCAACATCACGTGACTCTGAGGAAGAACGCGAGTGAGCAGTCGAAACTGTCAGGTATGAAACAAAACTCTTGGCCTGTAAAAAGAACCTAATAACATAAAATATCGGAAGACCAAATGAACCTCATTAGACTAGAAAGCAGGAGGACTGGCTGCTCAGAGAACAGAATATCTGTACACATTAGGAAAGAAGCTTTGGCATCATTTGTTGTTTATTTTTTTTAAAACAATCTTTTTAATGATTTGTTGAAGGAATTGCACTTTTTTGTTTTGGTTTGAAAATGACTGTCGGTCTGTTTTATAAAAGTATTGCTACAGATCAATATAGAAATCGTGTAAAGTGTAAAATCCCTCAGACGTCCAGGTAGAATCCCAGTCAGGTTGGCGCCACCTAGTGCCTCCACTCAGTTTCATTTCTCTCCAGTGACTATGTCAGGAATCAGAATACACTAGACGGTTCGCAAAAACCCCTGAAGTGAAGAGCCAGACATTCTGTGTTGGCAACGATTCCCAAGATTGAGGATTTAAAACTGGAACAAAGAGAATGTTTGGTGAATTTTATCAAGAGGAAAGACGTTATTGTCCTTCTTCCTACGGGATTTGGGAAAAGCTTAATATACCAGATAGTCCCGGCACATTACAGACATCATGATCAAACAGCAGCGATTGGTTTATTAAAAAAGTACACGCCTACTGTCAACTGAACGAATCCTAATGCTGCGAGGAATTAGAGGCTAGTAGAATCCACGGCAAAAAGCAGAAATTACATTTTTCAACTGGACAAAAGTTTATTTGTTCGAATACGTTTCTCAGCTCATCCAAAGTGCTTTTTCACTTCTAAAGAAACAATTGAACTGAGCAAATTGAATTTCTGCTTTTGCCTGATACAGAATCAGACCAATTCACACAAGAAGAATCTGACACGTCCATGATTTAGTTTGAAAATGTGTTGCTAAGAAGCGCATGTGTGTTTATACTGTTGTGTGTGTGTGTGTGTGTGTGTGTGTGTACAGTTGAAGTTAAGAGTGGCCCCTCCCCCTCCTCCTCCTCCCCCTCCTCCTGTGGGGTCGTGACCTCTCTCCTCTGGGCCTGTGCTGTGTCTGTCAGAGCAGAAGATCCATCAGTCTCACCTGCAAACATCTGCTGCTGCAAACATCTGCTCCTCCTCTGCTCAGCTCTGACGCTCCTCTTCTTCCTCTTCTTCCTCTTCTTCCTCTTCTTCCTCTTTCAGCCCACAGACCCGAGCCGACGCAGCCTCTGAGCTAAAGCGAACATTCTTCAAACGCTGCTGACACTTTGAACCACTGAAACATTTCAAATAAGAGTTTTTCTTATCGCCTTGAGTAGCAGCGCTCACATTTCACACATCAGACATGATAAAGATACAGACAGTGTGTGTGTGTGTGTGTGTGTGTGTGTGTGTGTGTGTGTGTTTGTGTAGGGCAGAGTGGAGGAGGGTCAGAGCTCTGATCTCTTTCACAGGAACAGAACTCAAATCCTTCAGTTTACTTCTGATCAAGACCCTGGTTCTGCTTTTGGAACACATACTAACAATAAATTTCATGTGATCTGTGGATTTACTGAAAGATTATTCTACACATTTATCATTTTTGATTGAAGATAAATGTTGATTTTGGTTTCTGGACAAAAGCTGTTGACCCTGTAACTTTTTTTATTGTGACATTCTTCACACAAGGTCTTACTTTTACAAGGTTTAAGTCAAATGTGAGAGTCGATATTACTCACTCCACTGCAGGGTTTGACTCTCTGCTCCTGACGAGATGTGGACGGACGGGTCAAACGCATTTTAAATAGACAAGCCAAGTAAATGACATTTACTAGAGATACATAGAGATTTGTTAGAAAAGCTTTAATTTAGTTTATGTAATCTGCATTCTCACTATTTGTGCTACAATCATCAACTGAACCTGCGTCCCAAGAGCCTCAACCTGCAGCTCGAGACACATTTAAAACAACTTCAGCTGACCAAAGAGCTTCACATACAAGTCAACAAAACAGAAGAAACAGCTACAAATACAGATATAAAGAAAACAAGTGAAAACTACAATAAAAACACCAAGATGAATCCGTGTATCATTCGTTCATTCGTTTTTCAATATAAAACCAAAAATAAGAAAACGAAAAAACAACAGTTTTCTTCGTTATTTGTCTCCAAAACCAAAATGAAAAAACGGATAACGATTCGTTTTTTCAGTTTTCGATTTGGTGTTTAAATGAAGAATGGAAAAAACGGATAACGGCCGTTTCCCGTTTATGTGACTTCCGTAACTGCGATGCCGGACTTTTGGTCCCGGTCTGGTCTCGGTCCGGTCTGGTCCCGGTCTCAGTCCCGGTCTCAGTCCCGCTCTGGTCTCGGTCTGGTCTCGGACCTGGATCAGTCCTGGTTCAGTCCGTATGCGGTGCAAAAGTCGGGCATCGCAGTCACTGAAGTCACGTAAACGGGAAACGGTCGTTATCCGTTTTTTCCATTCTTCATTTAAACACCAAATTGAAAACTGAAAAAAGAATCGTTATCCGCTTTTTCATTTTGGTTTTGGAGACAAATAACGAAGAAAACTGTTGTTTTTTCGTTTTCTTATTTTTGGTTTTATATTGAAAAACGAATGAACGAATGATACACGGATCAAGATGACCTGACTATCTCGTACTAGGGAGAAGAGGTGAGTTTTAAGTGAGTCTTAAATTGTGTTACAGACTGAGGGGATCTGACAGGAAGAGGAAGGTTGTTCCACAGTTTTCTGGGCACTGCCACAGAAAAAGCCTCTGTCACCTCTCATCTTGAGCGGAGTTTTGGGCACGACCAACAGGAGCTGGTCTGATCTCAGGACTCAGAGCTGCAGTAACTCCCTCAAACAGACTGGACCCATAGGCTGCGTTCAGACTGCAGGGCTTAACGCTCAATTTGGATTTTTATGTGAAATCTGATGTTTTTGCGAGGTCGTTCACATTTCCAATTAAATGTGACTTGTATGTGACTCGAGTGTGAACATTAAACGGCCCGAAAGTGTCCCACATGTGACACTGGAGACACGACGACGTCAACCGCAGCGAGCGTCTCTGTGTTTACGGAAGTTGTCCGAACATGGACGCAGCATTGAGCACCTGGAGATTTTAAAGTTCCTCTCGTACCGGAGCCAGAACATGAACAACTTACTTGTTTTAAGGAGGAGATTGAGAAGGAGAAGAACGAGGTTTTTGGTCGTGGTGTTTTGTGGGACAGAACGTTGAAAGGAACGTGTGGATGTGGAGACGGAGCCAAGAGTGGTGAGTGGTGATGTGCTTCACTTCAGTAACACGGAGTTTATTAACAATTTTCTCCTACTTCAGCGCAGAATAGTGACGTTTGTGTCTTGTTGATAACGTGTAGGTGGATGAATGCGCTTTGGCTGTTCACACTGAAGTCACATGTCAAAAGATCAGATATGTATCGGTTTCAGGAGCACATATCCAAGTGTCCTGGGTCACGTTTGAAAAAATCTGATCTGTGTCGTTCAGACTGTCATTAAAAGATCAGATACAGGAACATAGGGGCCAAAAAATCAGATTTGGGTCACTTCAGGCTGCAGTCTGAACGTAGCCGTAGTGTGCAAATATCCACGACACATCCAAGTTTGTCTCATTCTCAGTTTCTGGCCATGGCTCATGTGAAAGTTCAGAACCTCCAGACTTCCCTCCCTGAACTGTAGAGGCTGCACTAGCACTGACTCATGAGGGGTTTTAGGTCGAGACCTTTCAGATGAGAGAGAGAGACAGCTAAGGTTTATTCATTCTGCTTTCTGATTATGAGAATAACAAAAATTCAGCCATCATGTCCAGCGTTTGTGTAATTAAAAATAAACCAGTCTTACAGTTAATTTGGGCAAAATTTCAGACAACTTGGGCTAAAATATATTAAAGAATAAAACTAAAAACAGCTTTAATTACTAGTGCTGTCAAGCGATTCAAAAAAATTTAGTTATTTTCATATGAATTCATTATTACATTATTTTCATACTATCATTAATGTTTTTATATAAGTATCATTATTATTACTATTACTAATCTGCATAAATAAACTCAACTTTACAACATATAAACATAAACACTCTAGAGCCACATCAGCCCGTTTGACATTATAATGTGTTTAATGCGCAAGTTTCATAGAAACAAAACTTAAAACCATATGGATAATTTGCATAAACTAAGTGGAGAAAAGAAAAATCATGCTCTTGTGCTGATGTGGTTCAGCTTCTGTTGGACTAAAGGACACGACTCAGTGGAATATAAATGTTTTTTCTGTGACAGAGGGTGTTGATGCTGATGGTGAGTCTGTTCTGTGTTTGTCGTGATGTTTTCAGAGATCAGACGTGTGCAGGTTTATCACAGATGCAGCGAGAACGGGAATGAAAATTACAATTCTTTGCGGGAGCGAGTGGAGCAGGACTGCACAGTGCGGGACTGTGTCCTAACAACACATAAAAACTGATTTTATAATAAGGCAACTCATGTACAGAAACAGTAAAATTAGAGATTGAAAATAAGATTAACGCGATTAAAAACATAACGCTCTAAATATGACCGTAATTAATTAATCACAATTAAAGCGATAATTTGACACCCCTAGGAATGACTTAGTTTAGAAGTCGAAGCTTCATCAGGACTTGTTTTGGTGACTGTGATTCCTCTAGATGTTTCTGTGGGTGGTGACGTTTTAGTGACGTCACCAAAAAAAGGCCCAGGGCAAAATCTGGCAGTTTTATCTTTATTCTGGGATACAGCATTACTATAGTTCTCAGTAAACACAATATTTGATTTGAACCTCGTGCCATAAAGTTGTCTGTGAATGCTCCAGGGATATTTGAGATGTTCTTCATATTTGAGTGACACAGCAAGATAAGAAACTCTGATTGTTTGGACAAAAAAAATCTGAGTTTTGACTTGCAGAGAAAGCGAGGTAACCTACGGAAGCCGAGAGGGGTCACAACAAATGCAAACGCTGCGACAAATACAAATGCGACAACACAACAAAAAGCCACAACACACACACAAAAAAAAAGCCACAACGGAAATGACAGCGAGACTCTATTTTAACGCAAACGCCGCAACAAATACAAACGCCACAACAGAAACGCAAATGCCGCAACACATTAAAAAGCCACAACACACCAAAAAAGCCACAACGGAAATGACTCTATTTTGATGCAAACGCTGCAACAAATACAAATGCGACAACACAACAAAAAGCCACAGCACACCCAAAAAAAAACCACAACACCCCCCAAAAAAGCCACAACACACCAAAAAATTCACAAAAAAGCCACAACACACCAAAAAAAGCCACAACACACCAAAAAAGCCACAACACCCCACAAAAAAGCCACAACACACAAAAAAAAAGCCACAGCACACCAAAAAAAGCCACAACACACCAAAAAAAGCCACAACACACCAAAAAAAGCCACAACGGAAGTGACCGCGGGACTCTATTTTCCGACGGACCGATCAAGCGGCAAGTGAAGAAGAAGAATTACATCGTGAAACGAATAATTATAAAACAATAAATTACTTTTACTTGCGTTTCCAACTTCTTCGTTCCTTTACTTTTCACGTTGTAGTTCTTCTTCTTCACTTGCCGCTCGATCGGTCCGTTGGAAAATAGAGTCCCGCAGCGTAATGTGTTGCGGCATTTGCGTTTGTGTTGTCGCGTTTGTATTTTTGCGGCGTTTGCATTAAAATAGAGTCCCGCGGTCATTTCCGTTGTGGCTTTTTTTGGTGTGTTGTGGCTTTTTTTGTTGTGTTGTGGCTTTTTTTGTTGTTGTGTTGTGGCTTTTTTTTGTTGTGGCTTTTTTTTTGTTGTTTGTGGCTTTTTTTGGTGTGTTGTGGCTTTTTTTTTGTTGTGTTGTGGCTTTTTGTTGTGTTGTCGCATTTGTATTTGTTGCGGCGTTTGCGTTTGTTGTGACCCTCTCGGCTTCCAGGAGAAAACCCGCCATATTCATTCTCAAACTTCTTCCACACCTTCTCTAGATCCTCCACCAAACCGTTTAACCTCACGCGAAGAGGAACCGGCGGCGGCGGCGGCCCCCGAAGACCCTCGACCTCTGACCCGTGCGTGGGCGTCGCTCTGATCTCCGTCTTGTCGCGCTCTGCTCCTCGGGACTCCTGCCCACTCGCCTCGTTCTCCGCGGCCCGTTCGCCAGGCGGCTCCTCGTGTACCCGCCCACACGGAGCGCGAGGGGGTGGGCGGCGAGCGCGAGGCCTCCTGTCGGGGCCGTCACTCACCGTCAGGCGGGAGGGAGGGGGAGGGAAAGGACGGATCAGCAGAGGGGAGGAGATGTAGAAGAAGAGAAGAATGGAAAGGCCTCAACTCAACTCAACTCAACTTTATTTCTCGAACACTTTCAAAACAACAGTCGACCAAACAGTGACAAATCCAGAGACAGGCGCAGGTCAATATCATCACAGTCGGGCGAGTGACTTCAGAACTGTAATGTGTTATTTATTATTTATTATTTGTTACTGTCATTTTAGAGTAATTTGTTACATTAAAATATGACAGTGTTTAAAATGTAAAATATTATAACACTATTACAGCACTTTAACTTACTCTCACTAAAAGGACTGAACCAGGACTAAATCAGGACTGAACAAGGAGGGCTGAACCAGGACTAAAAAGGTCTAAACCAGAGCTGAACCGGAACTGAACCAGAATGGAATCAGCAATAAACCAGGACTACACTAGTACTGAACCAGGTCTAAACCAGGACTAAACCAGGGCTGAACCAGAGCTAAACCAGGTCCAAACCAGGTCCAAACCAGGAATAAACCAGGACTAAACCAGGAATAAACCAGGACTGAACCAGATCCAAACCAAGTCCAAACCAGGTCCAAACCAGGAATAAACCAGGACTAAACCAGGAATAAACCAGGACTGAACCAGATCCAAACCAAGTCCAAACCAGGTACAAACCAGGACTGAACCAGATCTAAACCACGTCTAAACCAGGTCCAAACTAGGTCCAAACTAGGTTTAAACCAGGACTAAACCAGGTCTAAACCAGGACTAAACCAGGACTAAACCAGGTCTAAACTAGGACTAAACTAGGACTAAACCAGGACTAAACCAGGACTAAACCAGGTCTAAACCAGATCTTAACCAGAACTGAACCAGGACTAAATCAGGTCTAAACCAGGTGTAAACCAGGTTTAAACCACGTCTAAACCAGGCCTAAGCAAGGACTAAACCAGGTCTAAACCAGAGCTGAACCGGAACTGAACCAGGATTGAACCAGGTCTAAACCACGACTAAACAAAGACTAAACCAGGACCAAACCAGGACAAATCTTGGACTAGGACTTGGAATCTAGGACCGTCACTGAGAGAACCCCAAACCCGTGAAGCAGGACGTCTGATCGGGCGACGGCGCAGCAGATTTATCCAAAACCACTGATTTGTCCCAGTTTTATACAATAAAAGTTCCATATGTTCCTATTTTGGACCAATCTGATGGTAAAGACAAACATAAACTGTCATTTGTTTCAGTAAACTACAGAAACGCTACTTAAAAAACGACCAAAAAATGTGACTGTACTGACTCACATTAGTCCCAAACGCAGACCAGTTGTCCTTAATTCCGCACTCGTTTCGCAATTTTATTATTACCGTATGGAAGATAATTAGTTTCATCAGATCTCGAATGTTTTAACTCTGAAAAAACATGTTTGAATTATTTTTATTCTCAATTTTAGTTGTTGAAATTTTAAAAAGCGTTTGAATTTTGATGGTTGAATTTAAGGACTTGAATATATTTGTGCAAAATATTTAAAAGCTGGATTTTAATTAATTAATTAATTTATGTATTTATTTATTTATTTATTTTTTTACTTTTTTTTTTTTTTCTTTTGTTGTGAAATTTTTCAGTGCAAATTTTACACTCTGATTTTTTAATTGATTTTGAGGCCTTGAAAATATCTGTCCTGAATATTTAAAAGGTGAAATTTGTATATATATATTTTTTATTTTATTTTATTTTATCTTATGAAATATATTGAAAAAGTATACGTAAAATTTCAGCAACATAAATTCTGAATAAAATTTTTTTTTTTAAATTTCAGATTTAAGTGAGAAATTCAGCGGTATTTAAAACTAAAAATCTGATTAAACAAACCATCCCAAACCAGGAACATCCCAGTTTTATTTTATATTTTATTTTATTTTGAAAATCTGGTCACCCTAACCTCCACCAGAAAAGTTACACAGTGCACCTTTAATCAACACGATAACCGCAGACGTAAACGTGGAGATCCAGCCTTGTCCCGGTCGCATTATCGCAGTCGGCGCGGTCTCAGTCATTATCGTCTAAACTCTTTTGATTGTGCGGTTGTCACGGCGACGCTGGACTTCCTGTTTGGGCGGCGAGTTCGGGGCAGGAGGCGCCGTGTCGACCTAACCTCGTTTTTATAACTGATCTGACTGTTCACTCGATTATCGCGCGCTGAGTCCGAGACCTATTGTCAAAGAAACAAACGCAGACTGGTGTGTGTGTGTGTGTGTGTGTGTGTGTGTGTGTGTGTGTGTGTGTGTGTGTGTGTGTGTGTGTGTGTGTGATTGATCCAGTGTGAACAGAGCAGCGTGGGGGGAGGAGTTAACACGAGTCAATAAATTTGGTTTAGATGAAAATCTGGCTACTTAAATGTTTTTGTTTTTTGATTTTGGGTTTTGGTTTTCAAAGTTTTAAATGTCATTCGTTCTTCAAGACTAAAAGTAAAAATAAGAAAATGAAGAAATTTGTCTCCAAAACGAAACTGAAAAAAACAGATAATGATTCGTTTTTTCAGTTTTTCGATTTTCTGTTTAAATGAAAAATGGAAAAAAAAAAACAGATAATGGATGTTTCCCGTTTCTGAAACTTAAACTGCGATGCCGGACTGAACCAGAACTGAACCAGGACTGAACCAGGACTAAATCAGTCTCAGTCCTAGTCTGGTCCTGGTCTGGACAACATTTTAAATAAATAATGTCTTTATAGTCGAGCTGTAGTCGGCGTTCAGCTCTAACACAGATTTGAAAGGATCTCGCGGCCCAAATAGGATTATATCACGGCCCAAATTTGGTCCTCAGGCCTGAGTTTGACATGAGTAAGATTTCAAAATTTCGATGTAATCTTAATTCCACATGGATATAACTCACGTATTTCAACAAATTCACTGATTTTGAGTGAAATCTCCAAACTTCTCATCCACAAATGTTCAACCAATCCAGTCGTCTTTAGGCTTGAAGTTTGGTCAACAAATCTGCAATCTGACAAATTCCGCTACAGAATTGAGAATTGTGATTCCATGTAAACAAAAAGAGTGATATTAAGACCACAGAAAGTTACTCGAAGTTCATTTTTGTTCATTTTGAGAGTCTTTTCCAATAGAAAACCCAAGGAAACAAGTGAATTTGGATCCGGCGCAAGGTTGGTAATGCAAGTTTTAGTTATTAATGACAGTATAAATGAAGTAATTGTTTATTTTCTGTATTTATTTGACATTTGATTGTCGATTTCTTGCGTAAAGCTGGAAATATTGATAAGCTGCTGGTTTTATCTAATGTAATGTCTATATTTTTTGTTGAAAAAGAAGAAATAATAGAATAAATACACAGATGCTTTTCTATTAATGTCCAATTATTAATATTGTGCAATCAGAGCTGGTCTATAATGAATAAATTTACTCTCTAATTCATATTGTAAGTTCAGATTTTCATTTGATTTGCACAGATCTGAAATCACACACCAGGAAAAATGATCTCGAGAGATTTTTTCCAAGTGTTTACATTTGGATCGGACAAAAAAAGCGTCACGTGTCGATGAGTTTCATCTTTCTGGTTTAGTCCTAGTTTAGACCTGGTTTAGTTCTAGTTTAGACCTGGTTTAGACCTGGTTTAGTCCTGGTTTAGACCTGGTTTAGTCCTAGTTTAGACCTGGTTTAGACCTGGTTTAGTCCTGGTTTAGTCCTAGTTTAGACCTGGTTTAGTCCTAGTTTAGTCCTGGTTTAGTCCTGGTTAAGTTCTGGTTTAGACCTGGTTTAGTCCTGGTTTAGACCTAGTTTAGTCCTGGTTTAGTCCTGGTTTAGTCCTGGTTTAGTCCTGGTTTTAGACCTGGTTTAGACCTGGTTTAGTCCTAGTTTAGTCCTGGTTTAGTCCTGGTTAAGTTCTGGTTTAGACCTGGTTTAGTCCTGGTTTAGACCTAGTTTAGTCCTGGTTTAGTCCTGGTTTTAGACCTGGTTTAGACCTGGTTTAGTCCTGGTTTAGACCTAGTTTTAGTCCTGGTTTTGACCTGGTTTAGTGTTCAGCAATAAGTGGAATTACCGAGAAAAAAAAAACAAAAAAAAGAGGGATTTAGCCCGAAATGTGAAAACAGGAAAATCCCGCCATGTAATCCATTTATTCCAACAAAGTAACTGTAATCCAATTACCACTCACTGAAACAGTAACTGTAACTGAATACAGTTACTCATAATTTGTACTCTGATTACATAACTCCAGTACATGTAATCTGTTACTCCCCAACACTGACAATCCAGGATTTTAAGACAAACATCTCTCAGATTTTATCATCACCACAACTTTATTTGTAAATGAGTGAAGTAAAAAAACAACTTTATGTACAACAGAAAATACAAAAATGCCTTAAAATGTTTGATCAGATTGAGGACGGTGAGTTGTTCCTTTTATTTGGAGCTTTGAAGTTAAATTCTCTGCGGCCAATTTCTTTTTTTTATCGCAGTAACATTAAAAAATAGTTACTCAGTGTGACATAAATTATCCTCTGATCTAAATGGAATTGAACGATTTGACAAAACTGTTTATTTACGTCTGAACAATCCAAAATGTGTTGGTCTGGACTTTGGAGGTTTTCCAGTTCCAAAACGCAGAACTAGAAAGAAAAGAAAAAAATGAAATCAAAGAAATAAAAAAGAATCGTGAAACCAAAATTGGAAACTGAATCGTGAAATTGAAACAGATTAAAAATGATGTTAAAGTGTCATTTTGTCTTGTTCCAATCTCGTACCTCGTCTCGTCTCGTGGAAATTTTGTCTTATCTCGTCTTTACAACTTACAATTTTATTTATTTTCTGGCTTCTCTGGAGTCTGGAGTTATTGTATTTCCAAACAACAGTGTGAAAAAGAAACGATCAAACGTCCAAATATTAAATCGTTAAACCTTTTATCACTAAAAGTTACCAAAACCTTTTCTGTACGAGTCATTTTCTGTTCATCTGGGCCTTTTTTTTTGGACTTTTTTATATTCGAATAAGCCTATTTTTGCGTTCTTGTTAAACAAATCTCTTTTTTTAGTGTCATAATTGCTAAAAATTGATTTGAATTCACTTTGAAAACCTCACATTAAAATAAAAAACGTCTTCGGTACACTTTAAACTAGTGCTTTAACATGAATATTATTAGATTTATCTCTACTCTATTTCGCTTTTTTGATGAATCGGGTGTAATTTGAGATTGTGTAACTATAGAAGCTGATGCAAGTGTGTTTTTGGAAGCTTTTATTTCTTGTTAAATGATTAGAGATGATCAAGAATAGCTCCAGTTCTTGCTGAGGTGCGTTTTTGGCCTCTCATGAAAAGGCAGAGCTGGCACGGGCCTGAAGCAGAGAAAGTATCTGGGCCACAGCTGAATGGAGTTAAAGTGGAGCATTGGTTTGACCCGGAGCTTTTCTCACGGGGTTAAACACGCTCAGATAAAATACATTTGCCGTTTGGTGATTATTTATTGACCAGCAGCTGACCACGACGCGCCAAAACAAGAGCGGAGCAAACGTGCAGCTCTGGGCCCGGAGCTGCTTCTGCTGACCCGTGAAGACTGTGAGAGATTCAGACTGGCTGCGTGTGTTTCCAGCGGGTTTTTCTCTTGAACTGGCGCGTTGTGCAGAGCTTTGATTCCCCCGCAGCAGCTGAGCACTGAGCGGCTCTTTGTGCTTGAGGAGGCCGCTGTCTGCGCGCCCCTCTCCGGCTCCTGACAGAGTCCTGCCCGGGACAGATTGATGGGCCCGTTTGATTGAAGTCTCTTTGTCGTGCTAATGTCACGGGCCGTGATGGATGAGGCGCCGCGTGTGGTAATGCTCGCGCGCGCACAAACGGTGTCCCTATAGGAAACCCCCTCTCCGCCGCCGCGCGCACACACACGGGCCCTCACCTCCCGGCACCATAGGCGACCTGAGAGTCACGTGAGCGTCCGGAGGTAAGAAAAGAGCCCAGAGCAGAGAGGGGACCAAAACCAAACCAGGACCAAACCAGGACTAAAGCAGGACTAAGCCAGGACTACAGCAGGACTAAAACAGGACTACAGCAGGACTAAAACAGGACTGGAGCAGGACTCGATCAGGCCTGGACCTCCTGATGGATCGGAGCTGCGCTGAGCTGTGCTGACACGGCTCACTTCTCGCGTTATTTCCCGCTGTCAGAGGAGCAGACAGGTTGAGAGTTATTGACACCGTGGCCTTGTTACGCACACCCACACACGCACACACGCACACAGGGAGCGCGAGGGCACAGCGCGGGGACGCACCGCTCTGGAGACTGATTTATGTGTTTCTCTGTGGACATTTACGGCCGCTTTACGCACACTTTCGGAGCGTTCTGTGACGCGTGCATGGACACATCCGACATGAACTCGTTTGTGGAGTATTCGTACCACCAGCCGCACGTGCACCAGCAGCAGTCGGACCCGGGCTTCTCTCTGGGCCCGGGCTCGTTCCACGCGGGTCCCGGGGCGCAGGCCTCCTCCAGAGGAGACGGCGGCGCGTACAGCGGGGACGCGCGCCTCTACCAGGAGCCTCTGCCCACGCACCATCAGCAGCACGAGCATCACCAGAACCACGGCTACCACCACGCGCCCCCGCAGCACCACGCGCACGCTCAGCAGAGCGCGCCCCCGCACCAGAGCGCGCAGAACGGGCTCGTGTACGGCGGCCCCGGGGCCGGATACAGCTCCTGCGCCGCGAGCTCGGACTATGTGAGCCCGCAGTACTTCCTGGAGGAGCCCGTGGGGCCCTCGTACTATCAGCAGCCTTTCCCCTGCTCAGCCCCAAACACGGGCCCGAGCTACGGGGCCCTGGCGGGGGCCTACTGCGGGCCCACAGCCGGACAGTATCCGCAGCAGCAGCCTCTGCCCGGGTACCTCCTCCAGCCCGGGGCCTACGGAGACCTGTCCCTGAACCAGGAGCGAGAGAGGCCCGAGGAGGAGCCCGGGGCCCCGCAGGGACAGACTTTTGACTGGATGAAGGTGAAAAGGAACCCGCCTAAAACAGGTCAGTCTCCCACACACTCTGTCTCTGTCTGTGTGTGTCTGTGTGTGTGTATGTGCCTGTGCCTGTGTGTGTCTCTGTGTGTGTAGAGGGTCATTTGTACGCGTCAGGAGCCGGGTCATCCCGCGGACACACGGGCTGCACAGGCCTGTGTTGTTTTAGAGGAGCAGAGGAGAGGAGAGGAGCACTTTAACATCTCTGCTCTATGGAGGGAATATTTAACCAGAGCGCGTGCACAGGGCCCGTGCCTCAGAGCCCAGGCACAAATAGAGCTGCGGCTCTGCTGTCACCACAGAGCCGAGTCTCTGTCACCACAGAGCCGAGTCTCTGTCACCACAGAGCCGAGGAGCAGAGCCAGGAAAACCAGTGCGGCCCGGGCTGCTGTGACTGACAGACATGTTTATTCTGTTCAGACACGGTTCACTCATGTACACGAGGGCACAAGTATAAAGTCTAAAGAAACATTTGGAATTCAGGTCCAGACATTATTACAATGCTGGGCCTATATAAAAATAAAATTATGGTGAATCACCTGATGTTCAGCTGCGGCCCACAGGAGCCTCCGCCCCGGACCCACGGCCCCGGACCCACGGCCCCGAGCGGCTCCTATAATACAGACTTAATACAACTTCCACAATAAATAATTCATGTGCTATATTTATTTATATATGTTTGTTTGTTTTTTCTTATAGCCTATATTGGGCTTTTGCACGTTATGACGTAATGATGAGACGCTCAGTGTCACAGACGCGAGGCCAGAAATGCCTGAATAAAAACATGACATATATTTATGTTTTGTTTTGTTTTTTTCTGTGTTTACATTAAAAGTCTTGACATATATTTGTTTTCTTCTGTCTCTTCAGTAAAAGTGTCGGAGTTCGGGCTCGCGGGCGCGCAGCAGAACGTGATCCGGACAAACTTCAGCACGCGCCAGCTCACGGAGCTGGAGAAAGAGTTTCACTTCAGTAAGTACCTGACGCGCGCGCGCCGCGTGGAGATCGCGGCCACGCTCGAGCTCAACGAGACGCAGGTGAAGATCTGGTTCCAGAACCGACGCATGAAGCAGAAGAAGCGCGAGCGGGAAGGTGCGCCCGCGCGCTCCCCGGCCTCCGGCGGCGGAAAAGACCCGGATGACTCCAACTCGGAACACTCGTCCGCGTCCACGTCTCCAGGCGCGTCCCCGAGCTCTGAGACATAACACTGGACTATGACTGTCTCCGTCCTGTCACCTACAGGAGAACATCAGGACCAGACCTGTGGAACATCTACAACTGTGTCTGTCCTTCAGAGTGTCCTCATGTCCACACAGATGTCCTCATGTCCACACAGATGTCCTCATGTCCACACAGGTGTCCTCATGTCCACACAGGTGTCCTCATGTCCACACAGATGTCCTCATGTCCACACAGGTGTCCTCATGTCCACACAGGTGTCCTCATGTCCACACAGATGTCCTCATGTCCACACAGGTGTCCTCATGTCCACACAGGTGTCCTCATGTCCACACAGGTGTCCTCATGTCCACACAGGTGTCCTCATGTCCACACAGATGTCCTCATGTCCACACAGATGTCCTCATGTCCACACAGATGTCCTCATGTCCACACAGGTGTCCTCATGTCCACACAGGTGTCCTCATGTCCACACAGGTGTCCTCATGTCCACACAGATGTCCTCATGTCCACACAGGTGTCCTCATGTCCACACAGGTGTCCTCATGTCCACACAGGTGTCCTCATGTCCACACAGGTGTCCTCATGTCCACACAGGCCTGACCACAGAGGGACCAAGAGAACATTATGGGATGGAGAGCACAGATTATTATGGTCTGGAGCTCAGAGTGAGACTTTTCTGGGACGGAGATGCAGATGTAAATACAATCATCATGAGCCTTAGATCCACAGTGTCTTGTGACGTCTGAATGTGAATGTGCACTGGAGACACTGGAGACACTGGAGACACTGGAGACACTGGAGACTCTGGAGACACTGGAGACACTGGAGACTCTGGAGACACTGGAGACTCTGGAGACACTGGAGACACTGGAGACACTGGAGACACTGGAGACTCTGGAGACGTTCTTGAGACTGGTCTGTTGTGATGAGGCTGGTGTTTGTGAATCTGACGTAGCGTAGACTCAGGGCTGTCACATTAAATTATTGAGCACATTTTGATAAGGGTTTTAGCGGGCGGGTGTGTGTGTAGGGATGTGTGTGTGTCGGGTGTGTGTGTGTGCGGGGGTGCGTGGATGTGGTCGGCCTGGGTACGGCTGGTCTCCACGGCGACAGATGCGACTGTATTTTTATAGTATTTTCTTGTATATTTGTGACTTAAGAGCAGAGTGGCTGAGTTTTATTAGTTCTGCTGCCTTACAACACGAATCACTGTGTCCATCTACCTCAAATAAAAATTATTGTTCTTAAAAAAAAACAAAAAAAAAAACACTCTCTCCCATTTTGTTGCACTTTTTTATGTCGGCCTCTCAGAAAAAGGCCACAGGCAAAATTTAACAAACCACTTTGAATTTTATTATTTAATGCAAAGTTTTTAATTTAATTTAATTTAATTTATTTTATTTATTTATTTATTGAATCAATTAATGTATATTATTATTATTATTATTATTATTATTGTTGTTGTTGTTATTATTATTATTATTTTAAATTATTATTATTATTATTATTAATTTATTTATTTATGTTAAGTGTGCGTAAGGCCTAAATCTGCTTCTTACTGACAACAATAATTTAAACTGAATAATTTAAATAAATAAATAAATAAATAATTTTACATATTTGAAGTGTCTTGCTAAAAGACACAACAACAAAGATTTATGGTTTAATTGAGAATGAAAAGACCATTTTTGAGTTCCATTATTTTTTTATTTTTTTTTTTTTTTAAAGCAACACTGTGTAACTTTCTAGAGATAACACAAAAATTCTTGATTTGGAGGAAATGGGAAGTTAAACGATGCTTATGAGTCAGGTTTGTGGAGATGCAAGCTCACGCACATTTTTCAGTCTAATAAAAAAAAAAAATGAAATAAAATAAAATAAAAACATGTTTTTTTTTTAAAAGGACATGTTTTTCAGTGCACACACACACACACACAAAATTATTTAGGTGTTTTTTCTTTTCTTTTTTTTCAGCTGAAGTCACACAGTGTAGCTTTACGTAGAATAAAACAAAACTGTAAATCCAAAAAATAGGCCGAAGTATTTCTTTACATTCTATAATTCTACAGTTTCGATTTCAAACTCCCTGTGGTCGTGCGTTTGTCATCGTCTTCATCGGAGCCAGCGCCTCGGAGGAAGAGCCCCGTTTATTTTCTCTGCTCGAATCAAAGCCTGTGTCTCACTCGGGGCCCCCGCTCGTGAATGGGCCCCGCACTATCGGCCCCTGGATGACCCCTGGGCGACCCCTTCCCCCTCATCACATGCACTCTGCAGTGAGGAATGTGTGTGTGTGTATAAACAGGTAAACACAGCAACTTTTTACATTATTTAAAGTTTCTGTGCCTGAATTTTCCTTTCTTAAAAACATAAAAAACAAAACTAGGTCATTGTAAACGGTTTAAGTATATTCCTCATTTACATTTTTGCATTCTGAGCGTCCTAATTCCTGGTTCGCGGACGATAAAAGAGCTGCACAACTTATTTTTTACCTCAAGAGCTGATTTAAAAATACTGGGGCAAAACTAAACTGACTTTGAAAAATATTCGTTGCAGTTTCTTTAAGATCATTTTCAATCGCAAGTTTGTAGTGGCACCATATTGGCAGAGTGGTTAACATTCACTTTTATTTTATTTTTGCGTATTAACAAATTCTCAAGAAGGTTCTGGGTTGGATTTCCAGGCCATTACAATCCTTTTTATGTAGCGTTTGCATGTTCTCTTACAATGCTCTGCAGTTTAGTTTTTATCACGTGTCCAAGTACCAAACCAAACCAAACTTTACAAAGGCGATTGAGTCTGAAGCCGTTTCCTGTCTATTTTATTTCTAATGGTTGTGATTGTCAGGCGGATGGACCAATCAGAGACGTGCACAGTAAAAATTATGCAAAGGAAACAGAAAAAAAAAAGATGTGTATTTCCACATTTGAGAAAAAGTAAGGATACATTGGACTACATTTATATTTTATTATTTATAACGGATAGAAGCGGTCAAAATGAGCTCGGAGTAGAGCCGCTGCTCCTCCACGTTGAGAGGAGCAGCTGAGGCTCGGGCATCTATCGGTCTCTCCCTTGGGAGGTGTTCATGTCCCACCTGGACGAGACCCCGGGGAAGAAATGCTGGAGGGACTGTGTCTCTGGGCTGGTCTGGAAACGTCTTGCATCTTTGGGTAATCTAGCGATCTCTCCTGGGCCTTTTTCAAACCCTTCTTATGGTTAACTGTAAGATTCTGTAAAAGGCTCCGCCCACAAGCCTACATCATCCAACATTACAAAACTGTACACAACAACTTGACAAACCTGATGCGATGTGCAGTAGTTTCATTAGTGGGATGCAAGCTTGTGTTGTGATAGTGCTCTGAAGGGGGAGGGACTTAGCATGAGGAGCAAAGGGAGAGGGGAGTGTTAAATATAGCTTTTTTCAGAACAATATATGGTAACATCTGTTAAAATGAACACTCTAAAATAAAATAGTCTAAAATAGCCTCTGTTTTTAAGAAATCACAATTATTTTACGCTGAAAATGACATTCTGTTAACTCATATTGTTTGAGTTTTTTGTGGTATTAAAGTTGGTTGGAGCATCGAGGCTTGTTCTTGTTGAAATGTCGGTTTGGTGACAACACTGGAACACACACGGAGCCACATTCGGATCCATTTTTCACGAGGCGCTCGGCGAACATGCGATCAGACGCGGGAGGAAGCGCAGATGAGAAGCGTGAGGAGAGATGGATGATTCTGGAGAGAAAACAGAAGATTCCTCCGGTGTGACCTCACCGCCCGACCCACAGTTCAGCGCAACTCATAACTCACCAGTCCAGAGCCAGAACTCGAGCGCCGAACGAGCCTGGGAGAGAAACGGCCTGAGAAAATATTACACGAATGTTGCACTTTCAATTCAGACGGATCATTCCTGGTTGATTATGGGGAAACTTAAAGCCACTGTATGCAACTTTTAAGTGAAATACACACAATTTAAAGCATGTTTCTTTTTCTTTTAAAAAAAAATTTGGATGTTCTTATTTTTGCACTGAAAAACGTAAATAATGCTACTAATAATGCCTTTTGCACTATTACTATTGCAGTGCTACTCAGTTATTTTCTGTCACATTCCCCCTAGGAAGAAGAAAACATTTCACTCCACGGTTTCACTTCGTGGAAACCGTCTGGCCTCGCTGCATTAGGATTCGTTCACTGGACAGTAGGCGGGTACTTTATTTATTTAACCAATCGCTGCTGTTTGGTCGTGACGTATGTAATGCACCAAATCCCGTAGGAAGAAGGACAATAACGTCTTTCCTCTTGATAAAATTCACCAAACATTCTCTGTTCTGGCTTTAAATTCTTGATCTCGGGAATCGTCGCCAACACAGAATGTCTGTCTTTTTGTCTACATCCATCTTGACGCTTTGTTTACTGTTGTACTGAATCACAAAAGGGACACAGACAGACGCTTGAGTTTGACATCTACAACTTCTGGGGTTTTTTGCGAACCGTCTAGTGCACGGGTGTGAAACGTGGTCCGGGGGTCAGATCCGGCCCTCCAAGACCTTTAATCTGGCCCTGGGATGATGTTCTACTCAAATATTTGAATTATATTTTCTATTAAAATCTTGTTAATTTTCTGTGGTGTTTATCACAGCAGCGTCTCCAGCGTCTCTGTACGTGGCCCCTCCCACCAGAGCAGCACAAATGAAGACTTGTCTCTTTCCAAACGCTCTTAAAGGACGATCGTTTTGACTGTTGACCGTGACACCCTCATCAGAAAAATGTCCAACATGAGAAAAGTGGAGCCGAGTGCAGGATTTATTGATAAAAGTTCATGTTAAAACTTTGTGTTGAAATTTTATTTTTCTTAAAGTTTCAGGTTGTTCATAATATTATAATATTTTGTAAAAGAAAGAGTTCATCAATTAAAAAGATTTCTGTAATAGATTTGTGTTTCTCTGCACAAATATTTGAACTTATTGTTATTTTTGGGGTTTATATGACATGAGTTTTCTGATCCGGCCCCTTTGGGATCAAAGTCGGTTGGATACGACCCCCGAACCAAAATAAGTTTGACACCTCTGATCTCGTGTTTTCTGATTCCTGATCTAGTCACTGGAGAGAAATGAAATTGTGGAGGCACTAGGTGGCGCTAGCTAGACTAGGTAGGTAGCTAGACTCTGACCGGCTCGTTTAAGATCATTTGGAATTACAAAATAAACATATTTTATCATTTTACCTCACGCATGGACTAAAGCTGCATTGCTTTTATTTTAGAGGTGTTTTTATTACATTTTTTATAAGGCAACCTCAGTTTTTCATTGCTTAGTCATAATATAAACTCTCACCAGTCTGAGCAGCTCGTCAAAACAATGCTTTTTACTACTTTTTATAAAGAAATACTATTAATATTATGCAGAACTAGAACTGAGTTAAACATTTGGTCACCTACGGTCATGAGCTCTGGGTAATGACCAAAAGGACGAGATCGCGGATACAAGCGGCGCAAATGAGTTTCCTCCTCAGGGTGGTTGGGCGTCTCCCTTAGAGATAGAGTGAGGAGCTCAGTCACACGGGAGGAGCTCGGAGTAGAGCTGCTGCTCCTCCACGTCGAGAGGAGCAGCTGAGGTGGCTCGGGCATCTGTTCTGATGCCTCCTGGGAGCCTTCCTATGTCCGTGTCTCTGGGCCGGCCTGGGAACGCTTCAGGGTCCCACTGGAGGAGCGGGAGGAAGTGTCCGGGGTGTAGGAAGTCTGGGAGTCCCTGCTGCCCGAACGACCCGGCCCCCGGATGGATGGATGAGTTAAGCATTTTGACCTTCCACAATATCTTCTGACTTGTGCTCCGGACTGCACTGTACACCAGTGTTTTTAGTTTTATTTATTTATCTATGATTACTGTAGTGCACGTAAATGTTGTCCTGTCTTGCACTTTAATGTTTGTCCTGTCTTGTCGTCTAGTGTCGTAGTACTAGAGACAGGTCTTCTTCTCGAGACTGGACTAAAGACCCTTTTTTTTACGGTCTTAGTCTCGTCTTGGACTTGACCGTGCACCTAATGTAGTAGTAGTTTAAAACACAAAAACAAAACTAAACATAGACTACGGCCACGTTTATACCAAGACGGTCTGAACAGAAGACGCAAAAGTGGCGTCGCGTCTTCAATTTTTATTCGGCATTTAGACGAGCGTTTTCGGGAGTAAATCTGCTGCAGACGGTGACGCAAAAGTGTGTGGAATTGGATTGTGTGTGTTTGTACTTCAAGCCACGAGGGCGTCTTTGGACATATGGAAGTTAATAAGTAAACTTATTACTACTTTTGGGGTTTATATGACATGAGTTTTCTGATCCGGCCCCTTTGGGATCAGAGTCGGTTGGATACGGCCCCCGGACCAAAATGAGTTTGACACCCCTGGCTTAGTCTGAAGTAAAAAGTACTTATTATAACGTCAAACTCTGTTAAACAATGACAGAATTCCAAGAAAGAAAAGCAAGTTTGCGTTTACAATTTCACTTGTGACTTACTGTAAATATAAGAAACATAATCTACGTCAGGCTTCAGTCGTAGTTCCCGAGTTTACGTGGATTTGATCAACGTATTTCAAACGGACCAGGATCGTTTTCACACTGCAGCTGCCTTCACTCAGGGACATGTCAGCTCTGAAACTCACAGCTATTGTTCCTCACCTTATTTACCCTGCTGGCCGCGGCTTGTGTTGTGAGTAAACGCGCTGCATGTGTGCGTAGCTGTGTTTGGTTGTGTGTGACGGCAGAGTTCACTCAGAGTTCACTTCTCTCTGCGCTCTCTCCTCTCCGCAGGGGCCCGGGGCCTCAGCGCAGGGGCCCCTCTGTACAAGTGGATGACATCGGCACTGTAGCCCACATGTTTCCAGTAACACACACACACACACACACTCACACTCGCGCTGTGGAGGAAGAGTTTAGCTTCGAACGGGAGGGTTGCTGGTTTGAGTTCCAGCAGTCGGTGAAGCATGAAGAGTGTTTCCTCCTTTTGTCTCTGTGACGGAAAAAGAAACAATCGAAAATGTGTAAAATTGTCTCTTTTCCGCTGGTGCAGTTCTCCTGGGGTCTTGGAGCGGGTCTGTGGAGTGGCTCCCTCCAGACCATTAGTGTGTCCAGTAGTGTCATAGTTCATATTCTAGACCGGTCTTTGTCTCGAGACCGGCCTCAAAACTGTATTTTTTCCGGTCTTGGTCTCATTTGGGCTCAGTCTTGTCTCGGTCTTGAAGGCGCTCGGACTCGGTCTTGTCTCAGTCTTGTCTTGGTCTTGTCTCAGTCTTGTCTCGGTCTTGTCTTGGTCTTGTCTCAGTCTTGTCTCGGTCTTGGACTCGGTCTTGTCTTAGTCTTGTCATGGTCTTGGACTCGGTCTTGTCTCAGTCTTCGACTCAGTCTTGTCTCTGTTTTGTTTCAGTCTTTGACCCTGTCTTGTCTCGGTCTTGTCTCAGTCTTGGACTCGGTCTTGTCTCGGTCTTTGACTCAGTCTTGTCTCTGTCTTGTCTCAGTCTTGTCTCGGTCTTTGACTCAGTCTTGTCTCTGTCTTGTCTCAGTCTTGTCTCGGTCTTGGACTCTGTCTTGGACTCAGTCTTGTCTTGGTTTTTGACTTGGTCTTGTCTATTTCTTGTCTTGGTCTTGTCTTGGTCTTGTCTCAGTCTTGTCTCGGTCTTGTCTCGGTCTTGTCTCGGTCTTGTCCCAGTGTTTGACTCGGTCTTGTCTCAGTCTTGGACTAAGTCTTGTCTCGGTCTTGATGGCACTTGGACTCGGTCTTGTCTCTGTCTTGTCTCAGTCTTGGACTCGGTCTTGTCTCAGTCTTGGACTAAGTCTTGTCTCGGTCTTGATGGCACTTGGACTCGGTCTTGTCTCTGTCTTGTCTCAGTCTTGGACTCGGTCTTGTCTCTGTCTTGTCTCAGTCTTGTCTCTGTCTTGTCTCAGTCTTGGACTCGGTCTTGTCTCTGTCTTGTCTCAGTCTTGGACTCGGTCTTGTCTCGGTCTTGTCTCAGTCTTGGACTCGGTCTTGTCTCTGTCTTGGACTCGGTCTTGTCTCTGTCTTGTCTCAGTCTTGGACTCGGTCTTGTCTCAGTCTTGGACTCGGTCTTGTCTCGGACTCGAGAGCATTTAGATTTTGTTCTTTACGCTGAAATGACCCGGTTCTGTTCTCTTAAGACTTTTGGACTTGTGCAGCTTTTCTGATTAAAGCTCCACCTCCTGTTTCCATGGAGATCTTATTACTTGTCTGTAATGTTCACAGTAAATTAACACCAACCTTTATTTATTAAAAGCATTTATTACATTTACTGTATTTAATTACCATGAGTGGGGTTGCCTCTCTATCTTGATAAGTTTAATGCCAAATTGTGGAACATTTCAGACAAAGCAGGCGGTCGACTTTCTTGTTTTTTCCTGTTCTATTCTTAGATTTCTTTTACTTAAATTTACCTCGGTACTTTTCATTGCAGTAAACCAAATCCGCGCTTGACAAACGACGGTAAATAGTCAGAGAGAAGTTGCTTAAATTTCGTAAGGCCGGTCGCATAGCTGAGATGTCACCCGGAGTGCAGGGGCCGAGAGGTTATCAGGTCTCGCGTTTGTGTCTGTCCGAGCCTGAGACAAACCAGGGACCGAACACGTGACCTTCTGGAGCTGCGCCGGTGTCCTCATACTTCATACTGCGCACAAATCATCTCTGTGTACATCCACGACGAGTGCGAGTCTTTGTACACGAGTGGAGCTGGAGACTGTAAAATATTTCTCGAGTGAAAGTGCTTATCCAAAGAGTTACCGAGGAAGGGAAAAAAAACATCTGGAATGGGAATCGGCTTTAAAATACGACAACACGATCAAGAAATAGTTGAAATAATTAGACATTTTAGGCATAAGGAGATCAAAAACGCGTGCTGTCTACAATCAGGAAGTGCAGGATCAGCATGATAGTTGTTGGGAGTCTTACCGTCATGGAAAAACCTTCGCTTTGGTCTCAGAGGTGGGGACTTCGACTTGAGTCACTATTTTTAGGACTTGACTTGGTAAAACGGACTAACACTTGGGACTGGACTTGGACTTGAAGGTCAGTGACTTGGGACTTGAGGCCTGTGACAAAAAAAAAATAAATGTTTTTAGTCAACACTTTTCTCTTTACAGTTGGTAAATGCAATGTTGAGTTTTATAGGAACAAACTGGAACATGTCGCTCCCACTTCTGTTTGTTACTTTGGTTGGAACTGAAGTACTGTGATGTGGTGTCCTCAAATGTACTACAGTAAGGCTCCATCTACTCTAGTACACATTCGAGTTGTTTTCGTTGTGGATGCAGTGTTTGTTCACACCAATCCGACAGAAAACGGCTCCTGAGACGGAACGATCTGGTGCCTCCAGCTCCACGAATTCATGTTCGTACAGATCTGATCTTTGACTGTGTGGACGCCTGAAAACACTGATACTCTGACGTAGGAGCTCTAGTCACGTCCTTATTGGACCACGTCACTGTGATTTTCTCCTTCCTAATTCTCTGGGTTTGTGAAAATAGTTTAAACAAACCAGAGACAAACAGGAAACAGCGCAGCCATGTTCGTCTTAAACGAAAACACTGTTTTCACACTTGCCATCTTCCTCGGCTCGAAATCGGCTGCTGGAACTTCAGACACGGTGCTCCACTTGCTTGTTTTTACCTCCTACGTGACATCGTGACATCGTGACAGGTCATGTGACTAGTGTTTCAGGCGGTTTCACGTTATTGTGTGGAGAGGGAAGGCTTGCGGACACAGAAACGACATGTCTGGACACAAATCGTTTCTGATACGGTGAAACGGTGATTTGTCTCAGCGTGAACCTGGCCTAATATACAGTACAGTACAGGAATATACAGTACAGTACAGGAATATACAGTACAGTACAGGAATATACAGTACAGTACAGGAATATTACAGTACAGTACAGGAATATACAGTATTGTACCATAGGCATGGTGGCTGAGTGGTTCGCACTCACAGCAAGAAGGTTCCGGGTTCGATCCTCAGGTGGCCTGGGCCTTTCTGTGTGGAGTTTTCATGTTTCTTCCCTTGTCTGGATGAGTTTCCCCCATCAAACCAAAACATGCTACAGGTCTCCAGGAAGAACAGTAATAAATAAATAAATACAATAAAATAAATACAGTAAAACAAGAACTACAAAAAACATTGATCCTTTCAGTTCAGTTATTTTGCACTTTTAAATCTGAATTATTTCTGTTCTGACCATCATGATTCACACTAAGATAGGCATGTCCAAACTATGGCCCGTGGGCCAAATGCAGCCTTCAGATACATTTTTCTTGGCCCTCAGGCTTCCAGGAGAATTTGTCCAAATTACCTTGCATGAATTAAAAATTAACTTTTTACTGCAAGTTTTTAGAAAATAATAATAAAATAATATTTAATATTTAGTGTGTGGTTTTAATGATCTTAGCTTGAATAAAGACGGATGACTTATTCTAACGTGTTTAAACATGCACATATTTCAATTATTCACTGTATTGTGCATCAGTCGACGGCCCTCGATCAGCTGTCTGCTTCATCTGTGTTTAGAAATATGGACCTTGATGAAAAAGGTACGAACTGAACCGTGATTTTCGTTTACCGTTACACCTCCAGTACTGAGTTTAAAGCGTTGGTGCCTCCTCACCTCTCGGTAACATCTGACCCCGTGTCCTCTGCCTGCTGTGTGAGCCCGAGATAAACAACCCAATGGTGGCATGTCCTGTCATCACTGACTCTGTGTGTGCATACGTGTGTATGTGTGCGGAGGGGGCGGGGTCACGTGCGCGGAGGGGGCGGGGCTGCGGACGCGCGGGGCCAAACGCGGGTCACATCCATCACAGCTCCTCCGTCGTTCAAGTGTATTTATGGAGCGAACGTGGCGGCGGCGGCGGCGGGGTGACGGGTGCAGGGTGACGGGTGCAGGGTGACGGGTGCGGGTGACGGGTGCAGGTGACGGGTGCGGGTGACGGGTGCGGGCGCTGGTCGACCCGGGGGATGGGTGGGCGGGGTCAGAGCGCCCGGAGGTGATGTATGGAAAAGGTTAAACGTGAGTGGAGAAATAATGATGGATTGTAGAAAGGTAAATGTTAGTTTGGCTCATGTTCGACGGACGAGTGAGAAGAAGAACTGTTGATGAATCACACACTGACTCATGAGGTCAAACTGCTTAAAGCTACAGTGTGTAACTTTCTGCAGGTGGAAAGTCGACAGTGTTGGGGAGTAACAGATTACACGTACCAGAGTTATGTAATCAGAGTACAAATTATGAGAACTGTTTTCGGTTACAGTTACTGTTTCAGTGAGTGGTAATTGGATTACAGTTATTTTGTTGAAATAAATGGATTACACAGAGGGATTTTCCTGTTTTCACATTTTGGGCTATTCCCTTTTTTTTTTTTTTTTTTTTTTTTTTTTTGGTTTGGTAATTCCACTCATTGCCGGGTCTAAACCAGGTCTAAAACCAGGTCTAAACTACGTCCAAATCAAGACTAAACCAGGACTAAACCAGGTCTAAAACCAGGTCTAAACTAGGTCTAAAACCAGGTCTAAACCACGTCTAAACCAAGACTAAACCAGGACTAAACCAGGTCTAAAACCAGGTCTAAACTAGGTCTAAACGAAGACTAAACTAAGACTAAACCAGGACTAAACCAGGTCTAAAACCAGGTCTAAACCAAGACTAAACCTGGTCTAAACCAGGACTAAAATCAGGACTAAAACCAGGTCTAAACCAAAACTAAACCAGGACTAAAACCAGGTCTAAAATCAGGACTAAAACCAGGTCTAAACCAAGACTAAACCTGGTCTAAACCAGGACTAAAATCAGGACTAAAACCAGGTCTAAACCAAGACTAAACCTGGTCTAAACCAGGACTAAAATCAGGACTAAAACCAGGTCTAAACCAAGACTAAACCTGGTCTAAACCAGGACTAAAATCAGGACTAAAACCAGGTCTAAACCAAGACTAAACCTGGAGTAAACCAGGTCTAAACCAGGACTAAACCAGGTCTAAACAGGATTTAACAGGACTATGCTGTGTGGACGTGTCTCCTCGTTTTCTATCAATAATATTTTTAATTTGGTGAAGTAAAGACTCGGCCTTTTTTCATTTTCTTTTATCAAACAAATCTTCTTATGTGAAGATTTCCTCGTCTTTGTTTCTCTACAGTAAATCAAATAATCCAAAGTATTCAGATTACATTACTCACTTTAAGTTATTTACTGGATTACGTTACAAACTACATTTTGGGGTATGTAATCTGTAATCTGTAGGGGATTACATTTTAAAAATAACCTTCCCAACAGTGAAAGCCGAACACCTGAAAATAGAAAGTTTAAATCATATTTATGCTGCTTCCAGGTCAAATATGAGTCAGGTTTGTGGAGATGCAAGCCCACAAACATGTTCAGGTTTGGTTTGCACTGGAAGTTTTCTATTACTTTTATTTTAGTCAATTTTTAAGCAAAAAGTTACACACTGGGGCTTTAAGTCGTCTAGAAAAGTCTTTATTAATTATGTAAGTTTATTACTTCAAACTTCATTTCCCGTTCTCCTCTTTAGATTTTTTTGAACACTGTGAAATAGACCAGACTGGCCTCTTCATCTGCCTTTTTCAGTGCCAAAAGTAATGAAACTATAGTCTTAAATCCCAGCTCCCGTTTGCTTAGACCGTTTGAAGGGCCCAGTTTGGCTCCTGGGCGTCACTTTGGGCCCCTGTGCTCCTCTGACTGCAGCTGTGAGTGAGTTCATGATGAGCAGAAACCACAGAACACAGTCAGAAGCTTAAAGCGTTCACTTTTACACCATCACTCTTTAAAGCTCCAGAACAGTAGCCTGACCTCGCAGCATTAGGATTCATTCGCTCGACGGTTTGCGGGTACAGCAAACAAAGCAGAGAGTGAACGTGTCTGTCAACGATCACTGTTGTTTCTGTGAGGTGAACTTGTGAATTAAAGGTGCAATAAAAAATGTAAAGTTTGTATTTGATAAAGGAAGTCGTATGCAGTTTGATATCACAACTCAGGTTGGTTCAGCTCTTTGCTGATTGGCTGGTGTGTGATCTACAACTTCCGGGGTTTTGCAAACCGTCTTGTGTATTCAGATTCCTGTTCTAGTCAATGGAGACAAATGACATTGAGCGGAGGAACTACATGGCTCCAGCCTGGCTACCAAAATAGACCGAGGTGTCCAAACTATGAACCTGAGACTGATTTTTGTCGGCCCTCACGCCTTTCTGAGTTGACTCAAATGAACATAAGCAGAGGCAAGACTTTTAACTGCAAATGTAAGTGCTGTGCCACACATAAGCTCATCTCATCACACCAGACTGTGATTCAGATCCATGAATAGAGTTCCAGGCCTTTGTCAAAACTGTGTAACAGACGTCCATCAGAACCAGCACACATCTGTGGCCCTGCATTTGTTGGTCACTGACCTCAGTAACACTGACGTGTGTTTTGATCAAACCAAAAGTTTTCCAAAATGAACAGAAAAGTGTCAGTCATCCTTTGCAATCGTCATTCCTGTGTCCAAATAATTACAGTAATCTCAGTCTTTAGATCAAGGGTTTGGAAACTGTAGCTCGCCAAGGGATTTCTGAATTATATATATTGGGCTGAATAAGTAAAATTTGATTGTAAATCTGTCATTTTAATGCCCAGTTTTGTGCATTAATAAATGAATAATGGTTTATATTTTATAAGCATCTAACTGCCCTCAATCTAAGGCTCTGGCTTAGGATGCATCATTTACCCAACTATTTGCACATTTTATGAAAATCAATCTGTACCTAATATCAATTTTTTACACCTGCCAAAGTAAAATTCCATGAGAACTTTCATTAATTTCTCTTGATGTTTATTGGGTTCACCAAGCCTCTGAAGTTTGGCACCTGAGGCCTTAAATCTGAGGTGAAAAATCAGTTTTTCTTTAATAACATCCTTGAGCCGTATGTGTCATTGAGACGCTCTGGTGACGTCACACTCACTTACTCCACTTTTTTTTATACAGTCTATGATCACTACAGAACGTACAAACTTTATGTCTCTCATTTCATTTTCTCTTTCATTTCTTTGGACTTTGTAGATTTTGGATACCATATTTTCTGGGTTATTAGACGCGCTCTTTAGCCTCCAACCCCATCCAAAAATAACGGTGCGCCACAATCCAGAGCGCCCCATACACGAATCCACTCGGGTGTCCCAGCACGACTTTAGTAAACTACAAAGCCACAACACCCGCAGAACACACCCACAGACACACTCATCACTCCACGCCGACGAGGGACGGAACGGAGGAATGAACCGACACGACTGAACAACTGAGTCACTGCGAACACGCCGACAATCCGTTGGATCCCAGACACACCCTCCCTACACGCCACAACTGAACAAAGCCCAGAGTCACCGTGAACGCCACAAACAAACAAAACCACTCACCCATCACACTGTTGTGTTTCCTTTAAAGTCCCACGCGGTTTATTTGTGGAAAAAGTTCGAAAATAGACCATTTAATGACAGTGCGTCTTATAATCCAGAGCGACTAATAGCCCGGAAAATACGGTAATTATGAAAAAAAACATTCAAAATCTTAAAAAGAAATTGCCATATCTTAGAAAGCTGTGAAGGTAAAGACATAATTGGTACCAAAAGATGCGGAATAACAACATTTATATTCAACTTTCACTGACACCATGGCCCTAAATGGATTATTTTTAAAGTTATTTGAGAAAAACTGTTTTATGGACACTGGATGGAACTTAAGAGTCTTGTTGGACTCAGTAGATTTTATTCAACTGAGCAAATATTCCACAAATTTTCTTTTAATTGGTTTTGTCACATTTTAAAATTGAGTACAAGTTGAATTTTTGACACTGGGGCAAATGATGCACAGCCTAATGTGGCTCTTATATATAGTCAGTTTTCTTGTTAAAATAAGCAGCTCTTTGGTATTTTTGTTTCGTAAAAGTAGCTCATAGGAGGAAAAAGGTTGGACGCACACACTCACACACACTGGGCTGACAGGTGACTCTACTCTCGTGTCTGTCAGTTCGGCGATGGATCATTTGTCACGCGTATCTCCGAGAGAATCGCCCACATTTACGTTCAAACGCACAAACACGTTTCTACAATGGGACCTGTGTGTGTCGCGCCGCGGCGTGAACTCTGTCAGAACTCTGCACGGTCCACATTGTGTTCCGGCAGTCGTCCGGTTTCGTCACACCGTCTCACCCGGGAGACGGAGAGGCTGAGGAGGCTCGTGTTCCGCTGCTGTGCTGGAGATAAGGCAGAGGAGGGTTGGGACGTGACAGACAGGAGAGACAGGACGGGACGAAGAAATGTAAAAAGACACGAACTTCACCTGAACTTTGCACCCCCCTCACCCTTTTGGAGGAATCTTTAATCGCTCATTTTTCAGACGACATTTTTCCGATGAACCTGTTTTCAGCTCCATCGGTCGACGGTCACACTTCCAGTTTGATCTTCTTAAAGGTTGTATAGAGGATTTTTTTAAGGGAAGAGAAATACGGCGACAGTTCTTTTACAAATGTTGTGCATGCGAGTTTTTAGACCCTTCGTCCGCTTCACTCGCGCAATCGCTGGAAGGAATCTCCAAGAATCACCTCAGTTTGTCTTCGCTCCTTTTCCCCTTCTCTTCTTCTTTCAGCGACCTCGAGAACCGACTTTCTTTTGCGGCGAACCGGTCGTGGATTCTCGTCCGCCGTCGCAACAAACTTTGTGAGGAAGTGACAGTTTGAAAAAGCCTCCAAGAACCGCTGCATAAACCACGTGATCCCTGCATCCCGACGAGTCAATTACACTAGAAACGTAGGGAGTTTGATTGATGACGTGACAGCCAATAGGTAAAGAGGCAGCCTCGTTTTCTATTGGCTGATGTTTATCTGGCCTCAACACGTCCACAGTTGATACATTTTCATTCTTTTTTTTTTTGGTCATCGTAATTACAAGGCTGCTGCGTCTCTGTAATGGTATTTTAAACTTTCATTGACAATTTGAAACAAAAAAACCTCCATACAACCTTTAATGGGTGATACTCGTAGGATTGGGCAGCGTCGCGTCGTCATTTTGGTTCAAATATTTAAAAACAAACATGCTCTGACCTAGTGTGATGTGCAGTGATCCACAGGAGGAGCCCACAGCCTGCGGCGCTTTGTTGTCATGACATTTTCTTTTACTAAGTTGTTTTAGATGAACATTGTGATTTAAATTATAACAGAATAATCATTTGTCATATATAAATAGAACTATAGAGCACAACAAGTCTTCTTAAAGTCCCAACTGTCAGACTAAGGCTGCGTTCAGACTGCAGCCTGAAGTGACCCAAATCCGATTTTTTTGGCCTCTATGTTCCTGTATCTGATCTTTTAATGTCAGTCTGAACGACACAGATCCGATTTTTTCAAATGTGACCCAGGACACTTGGATATGTGCTCCTGAAACTGATACATATCTGTTCTTTCGACATGCAACTTCAGTCTGAACGGCCAAAGTGCATTCATCCACCTACACGTTATCAACAAGACACAAACGTCACTATTTTGCGCTGAAGTAGGCGAAAATTGTTAATGAACTCTGTGTCACTGAAGTGAAGCACATCTCCACTCACCACTCTTGGCTCCGTCTCCACATCCACACGTTCCTTTCAACGAACTGAACCACAAAACACCACGACCAAAAACCTCGTCCTTCTCCTTCTCAATCTCCTCCTTAAAACAAGTAAGTTGTTCATGTTCTGGCTCCGGTACGAGAGGAACTTTAAAATCTCCAGGTGCTCGATGCTGCGTCCATGTTTGGACAACTTCTGTAAACACAGAGACGCTCGCTGCGGTTGACGTCGTCGTGTCTCCAGTGTCACATGTGGGACACTTTCGGGCCGTTTAATGTTCACACTGGAGTCACACACAAGTCACATTTAACTGGAAATGCGAACGACCTCGAAAAAACATCGAATTTCACCAAAAAAAAAAATCTGAATTGAGCGTTAAGCCCTGCAGTCTGAACGTAGACTAAGAGGCTTCGTTAACATTATTATTAGTTTGCATGATCATAAACCAAAAACAAATAATCCTTACATTCTTTCACTCTCATCGTTGCTTGTTTCACACGATCATAAACGATAAACTGTATCGCCTTCAGTAACGTTATTATTAGTTTGTACGACTATAAACGAAAACAAAATGTCCTTACTTTAAAAAAAGAAAAAAAGAAGAAAAAAAAAATTCTCATTGTAGTTTATTTCGCACGATCATAAATGATAAACTTTTACGCCTTCGTTAACATTATCATTAGTTTGTACGACCATAAACGGGAGGAAAATATATGTATGTGTGTATATATACGTGTATATATATGTATGTGTATAAAACTAGAATTGATTAAAAAAATAAAAAAAAAAAAAAAAAAGAAAATGTCTCCCACAGTGGTTGCTCAAAAATCTAGCACAGTCATTAGTTCTTTCTCAGATGGTTTATGCATCTGTCATTTGGTCAAACATGTGAAAATAACTTGTACAGGTCACGAGTCGCTCAGAACAAAGCCGCCCGTCTTGTTTTGATCTTCCCGTACAGAACGAATATAATCACAATGAACGATGAGTTGACCTGGTCGACTGTAAAATCCAGACTCAAGTACCATTTATTAACTTTTATTAGAAGTATAATTTTAAACTAAAATCCCAGAAATAATTCATAACAAATTAGTGTTTTTCTCAGATACCCACGATTATGATTATTATGTATTATTGTTATTGATATTTCTTTTAATTGTTTATTTTTACATTTTATTTATTACTTTTCCTGTACATTGAGCTTTCATGTCTTGTTATTGTGTGTGAAGTTTAAGTATTGCACAATAATTTCTATGTAATGAATTTGAAGAGACCCCAGGAAGAACAGCTACTGATGTTGGGGATCTTAATAAACTAAACCAGTTAAGGTCGAAACATGTCGGCTTTGTCCATTCAAATAAAGGTCTTTTAACTATATTTTTCCTCGTGCGATTTTTTACTTTTTCTACTTCTTTGGAGCGCCTGGAGTCCGTTGAGTTTTAGTTTTGATCCTTTTTCCAAGAGCGCCCTCTACCTGCTCCCACTGACTGGAAAACCTGCAGCAAACAGCCACATTTTTTGTTCTTTCTGCGCCATTTGGATCAACTCCGACCCCGACCTTCAGTGGTTCTGGCTTCGACTGGCGTGACCCGACTTTTGTCTTTGTCCAACGCTGATTCTAACTCAAAACCTTCTTGTAAAATCCTGCCTGTGCCCAAATGAAATACTCCTCCACAATGACACCATCTTTGCCCTTTCGCTCATAAAAACAAGTGTACGAATCAGAATCCATCGGTCAGAAGTGCGGCCCTGACCCGCTGCCCCGCGCTCCCGCCCGCCGACACTCACTCACGCACGTCGACGGGGGTTTGGCCTCATCCGCGACATAAACGAGACAGAATGCCGGGTTCACGGTGTTTACGGCGCGGTCGCTCCGGAACGGCCGACCCGGAGGCGCGAGACATGACGAAACGCGGCGGTCGTGGGACACCCGCCTCGTAAAGGGAATGGATGACGCCGCGGACGGGGAAGAAGAGCGAGGGGAAGGGTTTCCGTCACGGCCGTCGGCGCAGGTGGACGCGCGGGTCCGCGGGAGCTGAGGTCAGGGCCCGACGACGCGTCACACGACAGGACACAGGTTACGGGCTTTTGTTTTGTTCGGGCGGGTCAGACTTTTCCATTTTTATTTTTCATTTTTTGACCAGTGGGATCGAAAAAAAAAAAAAAGGAAAAATGTGCTCAACTCAAACAGTGAGAGATACAGGACGACATTTATACAACAACGCACCTTTATGTAACAAGATAATACTCCCTACAACTGTACAACTCACTCTTATGGAACAGATAATACTCCCTACAACTGTACAACTCACTCTTATATAAACAGATAATACTCCCTACAACTGTACAACTCACTCTTATATAACAGATAATACTCCCTACAACTGTACAACTCACTCTTATATAACAGATAATACTCCCTACAACTGTACAACTCACTCTTATATAACAGATAATACTCCCTACAACTGTACAACTCACTCTTATATAACAGATAATACTCCCTACAACTGTACAACTCACTCTTATGGAACAGATAATAATCCCTACAAATGTAAAACTCACTCTTATATAAAAATAATACTCCCTACAACTTTACAACTCACTCTTATATAACAGATAATACTCCCTACAACTGTAACAACTCACTCTTATATAACAGATAATACTCCCTACAACTGTACAACTCACTCTTATATAACAGATAATACTCCCTACAACTGTACAACTCACTCTTATATAACAGATAATACTCCCTACAACTTTACAACTCACTCTTATATAACAGATAATACTCCCTACAACTGTACAACTCACTCTTATATAAAAAATAATACTCCCTACAACTGTACAGCTCACTCTTATGGAACAGATAATAATCCCTACAACTGTACAACTCACCTTTATGTAACAGATAATACTCCCTACAACTTTATAAAAACTCACCCTAATGTAACAGATAATACTCCCTACAACTGTACAACTCAGCCTTATGTAACAGATAATACTCCCTACAACTGTACAAGAACTCACCTTTATGTGACAGATAATACTCCCTACAACTGTACTACTACAACAACTACTACGACGAATACTGCTACTACTATTACTGCTCCTACTACTACAACAACAACAATAACAACTACTACTACCAATACTACTACATTGACTATTTCTACTACTGCTACTACAGATAATACTGTAACAACTGTAGAAAAACTCGCCCTTATGTAACAGATAATAATCCCTACAACTGTTTGTCTAAGTCTAAGTAAAAATAGCTAAAAATGTTCTCAATTACAAGTAACAAGCAGGTACAAGCTACTTGTAAGTTTTAATGCAATTTTAGATCAAATGTGATTTTATTTACTTATTATTTCATTTTATTTTATGTAACTAGTTACAATTACAAGGCCAGAACAAATGACAACTTCGAGTAGATCTTTAAAGCTGCGTTCAGAGTCAAAACCGAGACAAACGCGTGGACACTTCACATTTGACACAAGTTTAAAAAGGAAGGCTGCTTTATTTGAATTGTTGGTACCAAGTCCACATTTGTTTGCCAGTTGGTGGAGTTTTTCCAAATGTTGCACTGAAGCTGTACAGTCTTGGGTGAGTGTGTGCAGCAGATTCAGAAACACAAAATGACTTCTGTTTGGGAGTGAACGGCTCAACCTGAAAACAGAACGAAAACAAAACATTAAAGGTTGTATAGAGGATTTTTTTTTAAGGGAAGAGAAATACAGCGACAGTCCTCGTGCGCGTTCAGAATTAGTGTTGAAGTTTCCTGTCTAGAAAGTAAATTCGCTGGACGAGATCTCCAAGAATCACCTCAGTTTGGCTTTGCTCCTTTTCCTCTTCTCTTCTTCTTTCAGCGAAAAAACTGACTTTCTTTTGCGGCGAACCGGTCGTGGATTCTCGTCCGCCGTCGCGACAAACTTGGTGTGAAATGCGAGGAAGCGACAGTTCGAAAAAGCCTCTAAGAACCGCCGCGTAAACCACGTAATCCCCGCGCTCCGACGAGTCAGTTATACTAGGGAGTTTGATTGACAACCCAACAGCCAATAGAAAATGAGGGAGCCTCGTTTTCTATTGGCTGATGTTTATCTGGCCTCAACACGTCCACAGTTGATAGATTTTCGTTCTTTTTTTTTTTGGTCGTCATAATTACAAAGCTGCTGCGTCTCTGTAATGGTATTTTAATCTTTCACTGACAGTTTGAAACTAAAAAAAAATCCTCCATACAACCTTTAAATATAAAATCTTGGCCTGTTTCTAAACAAGAATTGCTTGCCAAAATGATTGGCCTGTGAAATTTTTTGGACACCCTGTATAATGACACATGGTACATTTTGCCAGTGTGGACACTACTGCAGGGACAGTGTGGACACTTCTGTAGGGACAGTGTGGACACTTCTGCAGGGACAGTGTGGACACTTCTGTAGGGACAGTGTGGACACTTCTGCAGGGACAGTGTGGACACTTCTGCAGGGACAGTGTGGACACTTCTGGACAGAGATAGCCCTGTCCTGACCCTTGACCTCCGCAGGGGTCAGAGTGAGGTCACATAACATTCCTGACATGTCTCTGTGTCACTTGACCAGCTCCCAGTGTGTGTGTGTGTGTGTGTGTGTGTGTGTGTGTGTGTGTGTGTGTGTGTGTGTGTGTGTGTGTGTGTGTGTGTGTGTGTGTGTGTGCGTGTGTGTGTGTGTGTGTGTGTGTGTGTGTGTGTGCTCAGGTGTGATGTGACACTAAAAAAGTCCTGACCAACACTAAAGTCCTGACCAATGTTGAGGAAAACAGGCTTTTCCTCTTGTTTTCATTAGTTTCTGCTTAAAAAAAATACACTTGAAAGAGAAATAAAGTCCAGATAATTTACAAATATTAGAAAGCCAGACTTGTACAACGAGTCTGTGCCCACATTCCCCTTCAGAGACTCAATGTTTATGCTTATACAATGACTTTTATATGCAAACTATAGTGTTAGGTGACCAGGGTTTAAACTTAACTCCTCTTCATTGGTTCACAGTCCAGTCAGACTCTACCTGGGCTTTTATCTGGGTAACAAGTCATGACAACATCCCTATCAGTAGCTCTTGTCCTGTTTAGTGAGTTTGTTATTAGACAGATTGGACTGGATTCAGAGGCTTTATCGTCACGTGACCTCGGTACAATAATGACCTACAGAAGTGGTTATACAAAATAGTTAAGCCTAGTTATTTATCCTAACACTGACACTAAGGTGGTCCTGAACAAGACTGAAGTACTGATTAAGACTAAAGAAGTTCAGCAAGACTAAGGTACTGACCAAGACTAAGGTACTGACCAAGACTAAGGTCCTGACCAAGACTAAAGTACTGACCAAGACTAAAGTACTGATTAAGACTAAAGAAGTTCAGACTAAGACTAAGGTCCTGACCAAGACTAAGGTCCTGACCAAGACTAAGGAACTCACCTAGACTAAGGTCCTGACCAAGACTGAGGTACTGATTAAGACTAAAGAAGTTCAGACTAAGACTAAGGTACTGACCAAGACTAAGGTCCTGACCAAGACTGAGGTACTGACCAAGACTAAGGTCCTGACCAAGACTGAGGTACTGACCAAGACTAAGGTCCTGACCAAGACTAAGGTACTGACTAAGACTAAAGTACTGACCAACACTAAGGTAGTCCTGACCAAGACTAAAGAAATCCAGACTAAGCCTAAGGTTCTGACCAAGACTAAGGTACTGACTAAGACTAAAGAACTTCAGACTAAGACTAAGGTCCTGACCAAGACTGAGGTACTGACCAAGACTAAGGTCCTGACCAAGACTGAGGTACTGATTAAGACTAAAGTACTGACCAACACTAAGGTAGTCCTGACCAAGACTAAAGAAGTCCAGACTAAGACTCAGGTACTGACCAAGACTAAGGTACTGACAAAGACGGACGTACAAACCAAGACTAAGGTAGTCCTGACCAAGACTAAAGAAGTCTTGTCTAAGACTCAGGTACTGACCAAGACTAAGGTAGTCCTGACCAAGACTAAAGTACTGACCAAGACTAAAGTACTGACCAAGACTAAGGTTGTCTTGACCAAGACTAAGGTACTGATCAAGACTAAAGAAGTTCAGACTAAGACTCAGGTCCTGACCAAGACTAAAGTACTGACCAAGACTAAGGTCATCCTGACCAACACTAAAGAAGTCTTGTCTAAGTCTCAGGTATTGACAAAGACCAAGGTACTCCTGACCAACACTAAGGTCCTGACCAACACTAAGGTCCTGACCAAGACTAGCTCAAGATCCCAAAACTTGCTCCAAACCAAAGTCTTTTCCTGACTGAGAACTGGTCGTAAACCTCTGCATCAGAAACACCCAAACTGACCCAGATGACCCAGATGACCCTTAGACCCGAGTGAATCTTCGTTAAATTTTATTCATTTCACAATCCTACAAGTTTAACCTGTACAACCAAAAACTAAATAAATGATGTTGCTTCAAAATCATGTTCACGTTGAGAAATATGGCGAGATAAAACTTAGAGGTGCAGTTTTCTGTCCTGATCATCACGTTTGAGGATCAAAAGCCCCACAGACCCTGGTCCGACCCTCCTGCGCTGACAGCCCGCTCCCCTGACCCCGCTCACGTTTCCCATCATGCCGTGCTGCAGACAGGACGCACCGTCACACTGTCCTCCGAGCGACCCCCGACCTCCGACCCCCACGTGCGCGCTCACGGTGACCTCCTCGTGCGCGCTCACAGGTCTCCGCAGGTTCAGAGGGTGGAAATACGGATCGAATTCCAAATCATCTCACCGTGGACTGTAGGAAGCGAACACGGGTACGATTTGGCTCCATCGACTCTGGTTCCAGTTCACTTTCTATTGAACTCTCGCTTCCTCTGTAACTGCAGCTGTCGGACTCGTCATTTTGGTCTTAAAATGTTCGTATAAAATTATCTGAGACTTGAATATAATACATCTACAATTTCAGTCTAATTAGGAGATCGTTTATGGATGAATTGTGTAACAAACAGGCTGGTTTGTTACCCCAGAACCACACTTAGCACCTTCACCCTTCACTAGAGCACTTTAAAACACTGCACTTTCCTTGCACACAGCACTTTTAACATATTTGCACATCACAAAATAAATTGCACACAGTTGGTTTTAAAAAATATTTATTGGCTTTCCTTTAACCATTTTTTATTCCTGAGGCACAGTGGCACTTTAATTGGAAGTTGCTTGTCCCTGGAGGAAAAGGGAGACAATAACAAATTACATTTCAAATTGACTTTGTGCAATAAATATGGTGCAATATCTGTTTTAGAATGTTTTAAGTGTTGATGTGTTTAGTGTATTTTATTGTGTTTTAATGAATGGTGGATCTGCTTTTACTTAGCTCCCCTTTTTATCTTCTGTCCAGGTGTGAAAAGCATCCCCCGGAAACGAGCTCCCTCTTTTATGGTTCCGGGCTGGACCACGTGTAACATTTTGTACAGGGGTTTTAGGTTTGGTGTTTTATTGGTTTATGGGTTTTAACATTTAATTGGTGTAATGGTTTTAGGGTTTTATGTATATAGTTGGTGGTTTTAATAGTTATCTGGGTTTTGGGTTGTTTTATGGAGGTTTAGGTTTTAATTTTACGCTAATGATAATTTTAACCATCCCTGTTTTAGCATAGTGGTTTTATCCAATCAGTGGGACCGGCATAAAAGGCGCCTTCAAGATCAGTCTGTGTTCTGCTGCTGGAGAGGAAACTGCTGCCTGCCTCCGTTTTGCACCCTGCACTTTTTGCACTTTTGTAATCATTGAAAAAAACAAAAGTAAACTGTGGACCACAACTACCGGTCTGTGTCTGGATTTGTTTTTTTTTACCTTGCTCACTGAACCCCAAGCCGCTCACGGTCAACCGACGTTACAAATTGCCATGATGTTTTTTTTTTTTTATGATCTGGTTTCTGACAGAGCTCACAAACATAAAGCCAAAGGGGGAAAAAATAAAGTGTTAAATGTTTTGGATAAAAAATAAACGTTCACCTATCACCGTCTCATCATATGATCTGCCCCCTCCTTCTCTCTCCCTTACTCTTTCTTCGTCTCTTTATCAGTCACCCCTCAACCCCCCCCCCTCTCTCTCTATCTGTCTCTTCTGTCCGTATAGCTCCATTCCTCAGTGTTCATCCATCCTGCTCGTTAGTCTGAGCAGGGCCGGGGGCAGGACTCCTCCATCTCTCTCCCTCCACTTCCCAGCTCTCCCCCAGGCCCCACGGCGCAGGTCAATCCCACTGTTTAGGTGAGCCTCACGGTGCAGGTAAGCCTCACGGTGCAGGTAAGCCTCACGGTGCAGCTGAGTCCCACAGTTTAGGTGAGCCTCACGGCGCAGATGAGCACCACTGTTTAGGTGAGCCCCACGGTGCAGGTGAGCCTCACGGTGCAGCTGAGTCCCACAGTTTAGGTGAGCCTCACGGCGCAGTTGAGCCCCACGGTGCAGGTGAACCCCACTGTTTAGGTGAGCCTCACGGTGCAGGTGAGCCCCACGGCGCAGTTGACCCTCACTGTTTAGCTGAGCCCCACGGCGCAGGTGAACCCCACATTTTAGGTGAGCCCCACGGTGCAGGTGAGCCCCACGGCGCAGCTCGTCCAGGGGGCTCCATTCGTCACAGAGCCTGACACATTCCTGCTGTCGGCCTGAGGGTCCCCACATGCAGCAGACTGGTGTACACCCACACACACTCTCTCACACACACACACTCACACACACTCTGCAAACACACAAATTTATTTATATTTATTATTTTAAAATTTTACTTAACTTGGTAGAATAAAACCTGATAGTTTTACACCAATCAAGAGGCAATTTGTGAAGAAAAGTTGAAAAATATGTTGAATTTCAAAGTGTTTTCTTCTATTTTGATTTGTCAAATGTTCATTACTGTGAACTTTAGTGGAGTTTTGGCTCAGTGTGTCGTGTAATGATGAAATTCCCAAGCGTTATGTAATGATTACCTACCAGTACATAAAAATTTAAACATAAAAAATAGACAAATTAGGAAAAGAAAGTACATTTTTTAAAGTAAAATCTTACATACAATAATTATAACTGTGTTTCGGTGTGATGTCGGTGAAAACAGGTCACCTCCCGCTTCATTTACACCTGTGTTTAACTCCTCTAGTGTGACACGTGACTCCCACGGGTCTCTGCTGTTGGCTCCAGACCCCCCGCGCTGCACCCGATTACCGCTCAGCCTCGCTTCCCCCGTCCCAACTTCTGGCTCGTTTCTCACTTGAAAACCCAGAGTTATTTACTTGGTTAGATCCGGTCGCTTTATTCGTACCCGTAGGTGAATTTGTTTTGCAGATTTTACGAGGCAGGTCCCACATTTCACATTTCACTCATCCACATTCTGTACAATAAACACGCATAAAAACACAATTACAAAATAAAGTGTTGCAGAGCTCTAGTGCAGAATGGTTTTGTTAGTTCAATTCCTCCATCACGCTTGGCTGAGATCACATCACAACAAATATATAAAAACACATGACAAACGTACTAAAACAAATAGATTACAATTTAGCAGCTGGAACGAAGCTCCCTTTAAAACGATTCGTTCTAGATCTTGGGACTAAAAGCCTCTGACCGGGGAGAAACAGCTGAAACTCTGAGTTTAGTGGATGTTGCACGTCTTTTAAAATCCTCTGGGACATTCTCTGTAAATGTCTTGAGTACAGAAAGTGGAGGCGGCTCATTTAACAAACTGATTCAGGGAGTTCTTGTTTTTAGCAAAGATACTCCCAAACCGTAGGCAGCCTGGGGCCAACCAGTGCCTCTGCTCAATTTCATTTCTCTCCAGTGACTAGATCAGGAATCCGAATACACTAGACAGTTTGCAAGAACCTCGGAAGTGTGAGTTCGGGCACCAGCCAATAAGCGAAGAACCAGATATTCTGTGTTGGCAATGATTCCCGAGATCGAGGATTTAAAGCCGGAACAAAGAGAATGTTTGGTGACTTTTATCAAGTGGAAAGACGTTATTGTCCTTCTTCCTACGGGATTTGGGAAAAGCTTAATATACCAGTTAGTCTTGTTAGCGGCGCAGTACATACGTCACGACCAAATAGCAGTGATTGGTTAAATAAAAAAAAGTATCCACCTACCGTCAAAGGAACGAATCCTAATCTAAACCTCTGATGAATCAGGCTACACAACAATGAGACCAGTGAAAACGTTAAAACTGATTCCAAAATCGTTATAAAGACCAGTGGGTCTGGTCAAGTGGTAACGGAGGGAAACAGGAGCAGATTTTTGACATTCAAATGTCTCTTATTCAGAAACTAGAGGAACTATTGAAATAAGTAAAGTATCAGAATGTAGGAAAGAGTTACACTCCAACAGGGTCAAGTTAAACCTGTGAGATTCTTTCAAGTTGGTGACAAAAAATTTAAAAACTCATGTTGGTAACGGAGGGAATGAAATATGCAGCACTTTTTGGGCAATAAATCCAAACAGTGATAACTCTTGGTTCTCACTTACATATCCTTAACAAACTGGTTTGAATATTTGCTTCATATAGTTTTCTACCATATGGTTCAAGATTAGGTTGAAAAACCTCTTACTTTTTGAGTCATGAGATTTTTTATTACGAAAGGTCATGGTAACGGAGGGAAAAGTAACGGAGGGAAAATTGTGCAAACAAGTAGAAGGTGCAGGATTTTACATCATTTGTTAATTTTTTTCTTCTGAATACTTTAATATTACTTCAAAATGAAAGGAAACTATTTCTATAAAATATGTCAGTCCTTCCAAGCTAATTTTTATCATTTTAAATACTTTTTTTTTTTTTTTTAAATCATGTACCTTCATCAACAGTTCAAAGATGGAATAACACAAGATATGATGAAATACATCCATTTATTGACATGATTTTTGGGTCTTTGAAATTTGGGAAATAATTTTTGTTCCATGTTTCATACATGGTCTGTTTAAAACATATGAAACTTTAGAACCAAAAATGGTACAGAAAAAAGGTCAACAGTTTCATAAACTAGAGTACATATGTATCTGTTCAATACATTTTTATATCAGCTGCATTAATTTGAATTTTTGGCCTTGTTGTTTACTTCTGCTGGACCGGGTCCATATACACGGTAAAAGGACAATTTCCTCAAACAGTGAAGCTGTCGGTGTCTTTCTTACACACAGCAGCACAATTATCGTCAAAGCTCAATTTTGAATCAATGATTGTTCCAAGACACTTACAGGAACCAACACACTGACCGCCCCCTTTACCTCTGTGACGTCACTCTTTAGAAAGTCAGTTGTTTCAGATACATTTAGGTGTAGATGTGACTCCTCACACCGTTTTACAAAATCATCAACAACTGGTTTTCATTTTTCTGAAACAAGCTCACAATGACAGAATCATCCACATATTTTATTATTGTTCTAGTCTCGTAGGTGCTCTTATTGACACTTGCTGGTGAACAGTATGAACAGCAGGGGTGAGAGAACACAACCCTGCGGTGCTCCTGCTGACGACACCATCTGGTCGGAAAGGACACAACTGATTCTTACTCTTTGTGTTCTCTGGGTTAAAACATCAAGAATCCTCCCTGCAATATTAGAATCAAGGCCAGTGTCGGGGAGTAACAGATTACATGTACCGGAGTTATGTAATCAGAGTACAAATGATGAGTAACTGTATTCAGTTACAGTTACTGTTTCAGTGAGTGGTAATTGGATTACAGTTACTTTGTTGAAATAAATGGATTACACGGAGGTATTTCCTGTTTTCAACATTTTGGGCTAAACCAGGAGGACTAAACCAGGACTAAACCAGGACTAGGACTAAACCAGGTAGGACTAAACCAGGACTAGGACTAAAACCAGGACTAAACCAGGACTAAACCAGGACTAAAAGGACTAAACCAGGACTAAACCAGGACTAAACCAGGACTAAACCAGGACTCTAAACCAGGACTAAAAGGCAGGACTAAACCAGGACTAAACCAGGACTAAAACCAGGACTAAACCAGGACTAAACCAGGACTCTAAAACCAGGACTAAACCAGGTAGGACTAAACCAGGACTAAAACCAGGACTAAACCAGGTCTAAACCAGGGACTAAAAGCAGGACTAAATCAGGACTAAAACTAGGACTAAACCAGGTCTAAACCAGGACTAAACCAAGACTAAACCAGGTCTAAACCAGGTCTAAACCAGGACTAAACCAGGACTAAAACTAGGACTAAACCAGGTCTAAAGCAGGACTAAACCAGAATTTAACAGGACTAAATCCTGCTGTGTGGACGTGTTTCTTCTTCTTCTATCAATAATATTTTTAATTTGGTTAAATAAAGTCTGGACTTTTTATTTTCTTTTATCAGACAAAACTTCTTATGTGAAGATTTCCTCGTCTTTGTTTCTCTACAGCAAATCAAGTAATCCAAAGTAATCAGATTACATTACTCACCTAAAGTAATTTAATGGATTCTGTTACAAACTACATTTTGGGGGATGTAATCTGTAATCTGTAGGGGATTACATTTTAAAAGTCACCTTCCCAACACTGATCAAGGCTAAAATGTTCTAAAAGTCTTTCAGAAAGAGAATGTGGTTGGACTGAGTAACACAACTGAGTAACTTTTTAAACAAATTGTACTTTTCTAGAAGCTTAATTTTACTCCTACTTGAGTAAAACTTTTATGGAGGTAACACTACTTCGACAGAGTTACTTTTAGTTGAGTAGAACTTTTCCCAAATCCTTTTTTTTACTCTAGAGTCTTTTCTTTTGCAAATTTAATCTGATGTGACCAAGATTTTAAAACTTATATCATCTTGTTTTCAGATTTATTCTCTAGTTACTACTTCTGAAACTGCTTAATTCTTGTTTCGAGGTAATTTATTTTAATGATCTTTCTGCGTGGACACATAATTTCACTACTTTTTTTTAATTTTCTGATCAGTTTAAGTGTTTATATCTTAAATTTTGGCCAAGCTTTATGGCAGTTTCGCTCCTTTGTACTTCTACTTCAGTCGTATTATTCTGAAGTAATGTTAGTTTTTACTCGAGTACAGTTTTTGGCTTCTCCAGCTCGTGTCACTCTCGCACATGATGAATGGATTCCGCTCGGCTGGCCAATGAGCACGGAGCAAACGGCGGCGGGACTTCCTGGTGCGGCTCCATTGGCTGTTTTCCCCCGTCCGCTCGGAGGCCGGGCCAGATGCCGAGTGCGGCGGAGTGGAAGGGCGCGGAAGACGGATGGGACGGAGGATCGGGATGACTTCCTGTGCAGAGGGGGGGGGGGGGGGGGGGGGGGGGGGGGGGGGGGGGGGGGGAGGAGGAGAGGGGGGGCGCGGGAAACAGGGAGAATCTGAATGAATCACAGCGAACTGATTCAGATTCTAAAAGTAACAAGAATCGTACTCAAAGAAACGTCTGCGTGGTTTTATAATCACACTAGGAGAGTAAATCCAGCAGGAGTCAATCTGCAGTGTCGGGGAGTAACAGATTACATGTACCGGAGTTATGTAATCAGAGTACAAATGATGAGTAACTGTATTCAGTTACAGTTACTGTTTCAGTGAGTGGTAATTGGATTACAGTTACTTTGTTGAAATAAATGGATTACACGGCGGGATTTTCCTGTTTTCACATTTTGGGCTAAATTCCTTTTTTTTTTTTTTCTTTTTTTTTTTTTTTTTTTTCGGTAATTCCACTCATTGCTTGATACTAAACCAGGTCTAAACCAGGTCTAAAACCAATTCTAAGCCTGGTCTAAAACTAGGTGTCTAAAAACTAAAACCAGGTCTAAAACCAGGTCTAAACCAGGACTAAAACCAGGTCTAGGTCTACACCAGGTCTAAACCAGGACTAAACAAAGACTAAACCAGGTCTAAACCAAGACGAAACCCAGGACTAAAACCAGGTCCAATCTAGGTCTAAACTAAGTCTAAACCAGGTTTAAAACCAGGACTAAACCAGGTCTAAACCTGGACTAAACAAAGACTAAACCAGGTCTAAACCAAGTCTAAACCAGGTCTAAACCTGGTCTAAACCAGGTCTAAAACAGGATTTAACAGGACTAAACCAGGATTACACCATGCCATGTGGACCATGTCTCCTCTTCTTCTATCAATAATATTTTTAATTTGGTTCAGTAAAGACTCGGCCTTTTCATTTTCTTATGTTACGATTTCCTCGTCTTTGTTTCTCTACAGCAAATCAAGTAATCCAAAGTATTCAGATTACATTACTCACTTTAAGTAATTTAATGGATTCTGTTACAAACTACATTTTGGTGTATGTAATCTGTAATCTGTAGGGGATTACATTTTAAAAGTCACCTTCCCGACACTGTCAGTCTGATGTTCACTGTAAACTCAAATAAATTACCAGAACTCAATTATTTAAGTCGATGAGCTCAAAAGTCACAGTTTTCCAGAACTTAAAAGGCTGGATGGTTTGATAACAGCTGAATTAAAAATGCTCATTCAGCTCAACTCAAATATTTTGGAATAATTCAATGATCAGTTTTGTATGTATTTCATGATTCTGTACAGACACACAGTCCAGTAGGGGTGGGCGGTTATACAGTATTACACAATTTCGTTGTTCTCTGTGACAATGACTAGAAGTTGAAATAAACATAAACATAAACATAAACATAGAGTATTACAGTATTCTGCGGTATCAGAAAGTAGCAACTGTATCAGTTTCATGACCGTCATAAAAAAAATCTGCAGCAAGGACCTAATATTGATACATACATTTGTTTGTTCAGCACAGCATCACAATTTAAAACTAATAGTGTCTATAATGTCTCTTTTTACTGCTTGGAGAGACAACATTTAAGATAAGATAAGATAAGATAATCCTTTATTGTCTCCCATGGGAGAAATTTGTCTTGGGACAGGGGGTCACATGTTTTATCAAAAAACAGGACAACACAACACAGAGCAGCACATAAACAAACACCATAAAACAAAGTAAATATGAGACCAGTATGACCACGAGTGATGCACCAACAGGACCCTTAAATCATCCTTAACAGGCAAACCCTTGCATTCCTCTGTTCTATTAATTATTGCACATTCCCTAAGCCTATGTGCAGTTTTAGTTATAATTATTGCACATTCCCTAAGCCTATGTGCAGTTTTAGTTATAATTATTGCACATTCCCTAAGCCTATGTGCAGTTTTGATTGCACATTACCTAAGCCTATGTGCAGTTTTAGTTATAATTATTGCACATTCCCTTAGCCTATGTGCAGATTTAATTATTGCACATTCCTTAAGCCTATGTGTAGCTTTAATTGCACATTCCCTACACCTATGTGCAGTTTTGATTGCACAATCCCTAAGCCTTTTATAATTATTTTTTAACTGCATAATCTGAATTTGATTAGTTTTGTTCCATTGTCGTGTGACCCTCATAAGAGAGACCGAGACAAACGGCAAGTCCAGCCGCGAGTGAGTTGGTCCCAAAAAAAAACTACTCATACTTCTACAATTTGGCAGCATTTTGGCTTCAGATGCACATTTGTTTACGATTTACAGAAATGAAACTTAAAACCACATGACTCATTTGCATAAACTATAAGTGCTGATAAAAACAGATGATGTGGTTCAGTTTCTGTCGGACTAAAGGACACGACTCAGTGGAATATGAGTGTTCTTTCTGTGACAGAGGGGTGTTCTGCTGATGCTGAGTCTGTTCTGTGTTTCTGTCGTGTTGGAGATGGTTCATGGGAAACTTTTCAGAGATTATAAGTCTGCAGGTCAAACACACAGCGGTGCGGCTTCGTAGTTTACCAAAGTCGTGCTAAAACATTTTGGTAATACAGTAATACCGTTTACAACATTTGGATACCGCCCAACCCAACAATCCAGTACATCCAGCTCCATCTACACACATTCTAGTAAACATATAGACACGTCAGAGTATACACACATTATATATACACACATTATATACACACATTATATACACACATTATATACACACATTATGTACACACACCGTAAGAGGGGGATTTGAACCCAAGGCAGGGGATTTACGAGCCTAATTAATATTATATAATACATACATACTTACACACATTACACATTATAATACACACATATTACTACACATATTATTTTTTTATTTGTGTTTTTAAGTTCCAATCACTTATACGCACAATAGTCTCCTTTAATCAAAAAATATGAGTTAAAATGACTCAAAAAGAAGAACATGTTACAGCAACGTGACATAAGTTAGTCGGACCATTTCTAAAACTTTATCTAGTCTTTCTAAAGTAGTTTTTTTAGGTGGGTGCTGTAGTTTTTTTGGTCTAACATGGTAAAGATGGCACCAAATGTATTTTTTCCATTTGTAATAGTTAATATCTTCTAGATCACAGGTGTCAAACATGCGGCCCGGGGGCCAGATCCGGCCCTCCAAGACCTTTAATCTGGCCCTCGGCTGATTTTCTACTAAAATATTTTAATTATATTTTCTATTAAAATATTGGTAATTTTCTGTGTCGCTTTAGCATTAGCAGCGTCTCCAGCGTCTCTGTACGTGGCCCCTCCCACCAGAGCAGCACAAATGAAGACTTGTCTCTTTCCAAACGCTCTTAAAGGACGATCGTTTTGACTGTTGACCGTGACACCCTCATCAGAAAAATGTCCAACATGAGAAAAGTGGAGCCGAGTGCAGGATTTTACAACAAAAACTGACTTATTCCTATTTACAGACAAGTTCATGTTAAAACATTGTGTTGAAATTATATTTTTCTTAAAGTTTCAGGTTGTTCATAATATTATAATATTTTGTAAAAGAAAGAGTTCATCAATTAAAAAAGATTTCTGTAATAGATTTGTGTTTCTCTGCACAAATATTTGAACTTATTGCTGTTTTTGGGGTTTATATGACATGAGTTTTCTGATCCGGCCCCTTTGGGATCAAAGTCGGTTGGATACGGCCCCTGGACCAAAATGAGTTTGACACTCCTGTTCTAGATCATTCATTACAGAGGGTCAGTTTTAAAGTATAATAAAGTCCACAGTGGGATGTGCGAGAAGTTTTATGTTTCATATCAAACCTCTGTCTTTGAAATTGCTCTTTCCACAGTCCTTCAAAGACGCCCTCAGATTTGAAGAGAAGAATTTTCGAGCAAATTCAAGCCCCAGAAATCTGAGATAAACCAAAAGCACATGTGTAAAAGTCCAGATTCTACAAGTACATTTGACAAATTTTAACCCTTGAAAATTTGAAGGACCGACCTTAAATCGTTTTTTTAGATACAGAAATCTGAAATCTGCGGCTCCTCGGAAAACTCTGCTCAGAACAGGTCAGGGCAGAGTTGACAAAATATATTTATGACAAAACTATAAGGAGTCGGGAGCTAAAATTTGAGACTTTTCATATTGGAAAGTGTGTGAACCTCCTAGAACCTCCTTTTTTCAGTCATATCTGAGACGGTTGAGCAGGGACATTCAGATATTTGGCGTGGAATGACCTGGTTACACTTCAAGACTCGTCCCCCATGGAAAACTTTGACTGCTGAATCCACAGTTTTATCACATACCCAGTGGATAAAACCGGAAGTCGTCGTCCACACGAGCCCACTCTCTGTCCTACTTCCTGTCCTGCGACCCGACAGACTTGAGTTGGTGAACATGTGGAGCTGTAGAGTTGTTTAAATAAATCAATGCGACCTGTGGAGCAGCTGATGTGAGGAACACGGCTCGTCCTGAATGAAGCCTGTGTCCCTGAGCTGTCCCATCAATATCCCCCCCCCCGTCCTCCTCTGACAGGTGAGGGACAGGGACCACAGGGGGAGGGGACAGGGACCGCAGGGGGAGGGGACAGGGACCGCAGGGGGAGGGGACAGGGGGAAGTCTTCTGAACAGTAGAATATAGAGACAGTACAACCACAAAAGTCAGACATCTGTTAAAATGGAGTCTTTTCATAATTAAAGGTGCACTCTTCCACTTTTTTCTTTGTTCGTTTCCGTGGAGATGATAGCGTTTTTGCTTGGAATGTTTCACAGTGCGGCATTAAAATTCACTCTTTCGACAGAACACACGGGAGACGTTAGTGTGCCGGAGCGGGTTATACGCTCCGAGTGCGTCGCCGAGAAAAGCAGCGACGGTTTTGTAGCTTACACAACACTGCGGCATACGGCGTTTTAATAATATCGACATTTACACTTACTGTCATTTTTTAAAAAATACTGTTATTATTTGGTTGTTTTAAAATGTCATTATTGTTTAATCGTTTTAAAATATACCGTTATTTTTTGGTCGTTTTAAAAGATATAGTCACTAAGCAAAAGATGTTCATTTTGTCTTCTTATATACTTTAACTTCTTGGGTTCTTTTTAAAGACAATGCAGTAACGTGTGTTTACCTTGTTGACATGTTTCAGCTGCGAGCTGCAAACCATCTTCAGAACTGTCCCCGGTGTTGGTGGTGACGTGTCGTATATCAGCTGTTGTTACTTCCTGTAGGCGTGGTCAGACCTGATGGACCTGGCAGGTCTCTCAGACTGACCACGCCTCCCGTCGCCCGGTGTCTCTGGAGGAGGGTGTCCCAGGTGTGTGAAAGGAGGAACGCTCCGTCATCACGGTTAACGCTGTCCGTGCCTCGTTTCCTGGTTTCACCGTCCTCCTTGATCCAGCGTTTGAACTTGTTGTTTTCCGATCCAATGACCCGAGCCCCGTCCCGATCCAGAATGTGGTTGTTCCTTTTACAGTGTCTGATGTGGCGGATTTTAGGTTTTCGGGAGGCGTGGTCAGTCTGAGCGACCTGCAGGTCCATCAGGTCTGACCACGCCCACAGGAAGTAACAACAACTGATATACGACACGTCACCACCAACACCGGTGACAGTTCTGAAGATGCAGCAGCCGAAACATGTCAACAAGGTAAACACACTTTACTGCATTGTCTTTAAAAAGAACCCAAGAAGTTAAAGATATAGTCACTGTTTGGTCGTTTTTAAAAAATACCATTATTGTTTGGTCGTTGTAGCGGAAGAATTAGCGAGTCTAAAAGAGTTTTACCCAAGTAACATGTCTGAATAAACTCTGGGTCCATGTTTCACTTCATTACAACAACAAAAGCACTTGAACACAACACACTCGTAATTTCCACGTCACAAATGGAAAGGATAATCATTCCTATGCCACGTGAAGGCAGCATTAGATTGAATTTGATTAAAATAACAGTTTGGAACATATACATTCCAAAACTATATTTTATTGTCCCTTCCAAATCCTGGATGAATTGACTCTGATGTGACGATGTAATGATGGATTTCCTGAAGATAAAAATTGAGTTGGTTTGAAAAAAATATCAAATTGTTCATTAGTTCTCCGACTCAATTGCACAGAATTCTAACTGTGGTCATTGTGTCCTGTGTGTGACCTGCCATGACCCAGACTCACTCACTGCTGCCCCCTGTGGTCACTCTGGGGTCTGGTCACTGAGCTGTAGTTCAAACAGCAGCAGCAGCAGGAGCAGGTTTTCCTGATTATCAAACAGTAAAATACTACTAGTAGTAGTAGATGCAGACAGTACACAGTGAGTTTGAATTTATTTATTTGTAAATATTGCAAAAGAGCATTTTTAAATGACAGGGCAGAAGTTAATGCCAAAATTGATGAAGGAAGATCGTTCCAATCAGCGGGAGCTTTATATTTAAATGAGTGTTTTCCTATTTGTTTTTTGACTCTTGGGAAAACAAAAAATATCTGATATGTGTGTGATGTAAACTGTAAGAGGATGTGAACGGAATGAAATACAGTTTGAGATATTCAGGAAAACTGAGATGAATGCAAAGATAAAGGTCAGTGGGAGGACAGAGGGGGAGCTGTTTATTAAGGGTGTAACGATATTGGCAATAGTAGTAAAGTTGCCACAATATTGTCGTGGTCTCGTCACGGTATTAAACTGTGTGTGCAAAAATTAATTTTCAGTTTACTCCTGCGGCGCACAGTAAACTACATGGACCATAATGCTTTGCGGCTGCCCATTGTGGACGCACCAGCGGCTTTTAAGTCTGAGGTCTAGAAGCATTTTGTGTTTGTCGTGACACGAAACGAGAAAGAAGAAAAAGTGATGGACAAACAACAGACAGTGTGCAGAGACGACGCACCGTGCGCTTCACCTCGAAAAATACTACAACATGAGAAGTCACGTGATGAGCCGACATGCAGAAAACGTTCAAGAATGTGTTCAGAAAATCAAGTCGGGCCAAAAAACTATACTTGAAACATTTACAACAGCGCTCAAGAAATAATAAAATACATCGCAGAATATGTAGCGAGTGATTTGATCCATTTTTCACGGTGGACGGCATCGAGTTTAAAAGGTTAGTGGCTAAACTGGAACCAAAACATAAATTGCCATCACATTTAAGTTTGTTTTT
>NW_026571115.1:34960053-35027553 GCF_026225935.1 Boleophthalmus pectinirostris | reverse complement strand
GAGATTGAGATATTCAGGTCATGTGACTCTGGCGTCTGGGTGGAATAAAGTCTACTGAACTTCGATAAAACTTGATTTCATCCATAAATAATGATCAGATCAGACTGACACACGAGCGTTAATGGACTAATAATGATCAGACGAGTTTTTGTCACGATGGATTTCACGAAAACGGACTCGATTATTCACTTTTTGTCTGAAATTATCGATCTAATCACAGCTGGAGCTACGTTAAGCGGCAAATATCACCATAACGTTTTATTTAGTCGTGTTTTATTCAGAATCAGGATCAGCAGTTCCATAAACCACCTTCCTCTGCTTCATTCAGTCGCGTTGTGTCCAGTTAAACTCTGGTCGCTGAACGCCGTTGTTTTCCCGACTCTCCCAGTGCATAGTAAACGCTCTAGCCACACCGATGCCCACGACTTTTCAAGGTGCACTGTGGGAAATTTTGAGTGCCCTACTTTTTCATCAAAGGGTCATTCGGACACACCTAAATAGAGCTTTTTCACAACGGTCGGAAGTGTCGCGCTGTAGGTTTGCTGAACTTCCGGTTAATGGTTTTCTGTGTCAAAATGTGTGTGTAAATGTGTCGTACCAGCTTCATAATTATGCTCCATCACCAAATCTTCAACCAACAAGGTCCACAAAGGATAAACATTCTACTACAAGCCTGATTCATTCGTAGAAACCGTGTGACCTCGCAGCATTAGGATTCGTTCGCTCGACGGTAGGTGGATACTTTCTTTATTTAACCGATCGCTGCTGTTTGGTCGTGTCGTATGTAATGCGCCAAATCCCGTAGGAAGAAGGACAATAATTTCTTTCCCCTTGATAAAATTCACCAAACGTTCTCTTTGTTCCGGCTTTAAATCCTCGATCTCGGAAATCGTTGCCAACACAGAATTTCTGGTTCTTTGCTGATTGGCTGGTGCCCGAACTCGCACTTCCGGGGTTTTTGAGCGGTGGCACTAGGTGGTCAAGGTAAGAAAGACGAATGCTTAAAGGAGAACATCGACAATTCATTAGTGAACTACTGAGCAAAACTAACGTTATAGTATTTTAGAGATGTCTAACGTTTGAACTGCACAAATCTCTCTATCTATGCAAATATCGATATCATGAAATTGATTTTTCATTTTAATTCTAGAATCAGTCCGAGTGAACAAGTTCCTTCTGTTTTATTCATTAGTTTTGTTCAGTGTGTCACTGAGTGCGTATACATGCACATCAATAACCCGGTTATGTCAGTATTCGTGTTACTGTGTTTACATGCGCACTGAGAAACCGGGACACTCATATCCGCGTGTACATGATCAAATGGAGTGTCCCGGTTTCTTGACATAATCTTACAAATGCGAAAGTGCAAATATTAACTTAAATCAATTTCATAAACCAGGAAAAATACAAACCGTGAGCTCCTTTAGCATAAGAGGCTAAGGAGCTACGAGATCTCCCACAATCCACTGTGCAGATTCTTCATTAAAATCTTCTGCATAAATAAACTCAACTTTTCAACATATAAACCATAAACACTATAGACACATCAGCCCGTTTGATCAGATCATTCAGCTGTGATCACATTTGTTTACGTTTTACAGAAACGAAACTTAAGACGGCATCGCTAATTAGCGTAAACTATTAGCAGCGGCTTCTTGCGCCGCTGATGTGGTTCAGCTTCTTTTGGACTAAATGACACGACTCTGTGGATTATGTGTGTTATTTTAGTGACAGAAGAGGTGCTGATGATGGTGAGTCTGTTCTGTGTGTATATCGTAGGAGATAGTTCATGTTTTAGCTTTTCAGCGTCACACGAGTGCAGGTCGTAGGAGTGCAGATTGTACGTGTGCAGGTTTAGCGCAGCTCTTTATTTTACAGTCATTTCACTCGTGTGGTCACTTTATTAATGCTGGTCACTTTATTTATGTCACTACTGTTGTGATGAAAAGACTGGAAAGCGTTTGTCTTTTGGACGCATGCGCACTCCACTTTATGTTGCAGGTTACTATCGGAATAAACCAGCTACAGTATCCCGGTTTCTAATAACCAGGATACTGAAACCGGGATACTGCGTTTACATGCACAATGAAGAAACCGGGATACTCAAAAAACCCGATCATAACCGGGACACTGATGCGCACGTAAACGCACTCACTGACAGTCCGAACGACACAGATCCGATTTTTTTCAAACGCGACCCAGGCCACTTCATGTGACTAAATAAAAGCGTCTCCATTTATTTGTATTAGTTTAATCGTAAATATCGTGTAATTTAGACACGTTTTGGCCCATGTTTACGTTATAATCGTTAGGAAACTTGTCTTATCAGAGTCAAACTGTACTTCACCAAAACTACAGAAGAGCGAAATGTGAACCTAACGATGTGAAGTGTTTTAGAGAAATGAGCGGACTTATCTGTCATGTGCTCTTTAACCCTTTGTAAACACGTGGAGGAGCTCTTTTGTTCTGCTGAGAGGTTTGATCTCCAGGAGCTCTTTAGAACTCTCATCGGTGTTATGATAGCGGCATATTAGCTCTATTTGAACACATGAGCGGCTTTGTGCAGAGTCAATACGGCCGTGAGGGAGAACACACACGTCGCTCAGACCCTGAAGTGCTTCGGTTCATCATCCGAGACGGACACGTTGAGTACTTAAGCGTTGAACATACTCGTCTAAGTATCTTATAAAAATATCAGACAATTAGAACGAATCAAAGTCCCAACGATTTGCGGTTGAAAACTGCAGCTCTGACTCCCGAGTGACCCTTTACCGGTCTGATTCATCAACCGGTTTTACTTCGTTTCACTTCGTACAAACCGTCTGACCTCGCAGCCTTAGATTTCGTTCGCTCGACAGCAGGCGGGTACTTTTTTTATTTAACCAATCGTTGCTACTTGGTCATGACGTTTAACTCTTTCCCCCCTGGACGCCGACTAGGAACAACCCATACATATGTTACTAGTTCTACCCATAGAGCATAACTGCATAAAAGAAAACAGACTTCCACGAATGATTATAAATGATTTTTACATTCATGAACTTAATTGTAACACAGACATATTTGTATCTCTGGAAACCTTAGACTCTGAACTCTTCATTTATGGATGTTTAAATGTGATTCAACTCATTTATAGGTGTATAACAGCTCACTGAAAATGAGAGTTTACCTGGTCAGGTGCAAACTCGAAAACAAAAAACTACATTCAGCATCTGATATCTGCATGTTCTGAAAACTATATTCATAAAAAAAATAAAAAATATACTTTGTCAAAGTATTTAAACAGATTTCATATCACCAGATACAGTAGAGCCAAGTGTTCACCTGTTTTTACCTGTTGTTCACCTGTGTGCACCTAATTCATTTTTTTCCATTTAACTTATTCAACTCATTTAGCTTATTCAACTTATTTTATTTATTCAACTAATTTATCTTATTATAATATAATAATATAATAATAAAACTCTTCCCCGTCAGTGTGTGTCCAGTATTTGTCATCTTGTTTATTTTCTCGTGTGCAGAGCTCCACATAAGTGTTTTTTCTGTAGTGATTCTGTTATACGTCGCATCTTGGAAAAAAAGACTGAAATATTTTAAAGGACTGGCCTGGGCAACATCCAGATTTCAGGGCAATTTTGGTTCATAATCGAGTATAAAGCTCAGATAGTTTGTTGGGACATCGCAGGAGTCCACACAGACGCATCAGTGGCATCTCACCTTCTCCCCGAAAGTCCGTCGCTGTCGCTGTTTTCCACTTTATAATCAACTTCAACATCATCACTTTGAAATCTATAAAAGTCACTTTCTCTAAACTTATCCATAAAATACGTCCGCTCCTCATTATTTCTAAAACTGTGCGCCACAGCGCCGCGATCTTTCCATTGCACGTGTTTCGTGTTGTGTTTTTCCGGAAGCTACCATCGTCACTATTTCGATTAACTTCGGAAAAAATCGGCGAAAACATATCCTTGAATCCTATTGGTCAGTCTAGTGTGGGTTGTAGTGGCCCCGACCTATCACAGTCTCTGTTTAAATGTGAAAAAACCGAGCCATTTCTAAAGGTCGTCAAATCTCGTCTTTAGTGATACGGCGGAGGAGTCAAAAGTCGTCATTAAGGAAACAGGGGGGTCGTCAAATGTCGTCTTCATGGGGGAAAGAGTTAATGGGGCTACTTGGTATATTAAGCTTTTCTCAAATCCCAAACATTCACATAAAATTCTCCAAACATTCCGACCGATTGTCACCAAATTTGGTACGTGGGTCAAAAAAGGGTTAGTGAGGATCCGAGGTCATTTGAGGTCACACGGGTCAACTGAAAGGTCAAGCGGTTATAAAAGATAAAGGCAATTTCGGCAATTTCTGAACCATCTGCGGCCTAAAATAGTCACCCAATCATCACACAAGTTGGTGCACACATAACCGGGGCACACTGGACGTTACAGGTTGAAACCGGTCAAGGTCACCAAGGTCAGATATTCGTTTTTGGTCATAACTCCGCGAAGGATGGAGCTCGAGCGACGAGAGTGTCTCAAAATCTCAGAAAAATTATGATCTATTTGTAATTCTATGCATTTGAATAGTCAAATATTAATAATTTTCCAGATAATAACTAATTATAACAGTTCCTTTCTCTTCCATTGTATGCCGTTAAAATTCTAATTAGGATGAAAATAATTTCCATTTCTTGTTTTTGTATTCCGCATGTGCAGTGAAGGACACAACGACGTCACACAGCGAGCGAAGTCGCCTAAACGCTGGGCTTGTCTCCTAAAATCCAGTCCAGTTCTTTGTAGAATGGACAGGTTACACGTCCACGGCCGCTTTGTTTGTTTGAGTCTTTATCCTTCTTGCTACTTGCAGATTCTTTATTTTTCATTGACATTGGAGCCAGGACTGTCTGTAGTCATTTCTTTGGCAATCATTAAAAAAAATGCTCAAACCCCTTCAATTTGGCCTGAATACAGCGATCCCCCCAAATTTGATTGAACTTGCTAACCTCGCTCTCCCTCCATCGATGAGACTCTGAGCCTGACGTGTAGGTGGGATGAATGTGACCTGACCGTTCAGACTGAAGTCACATGTCAAAAGATCAGATAAGTATCGGGTTTTAGGAGCACATATCCAAGTGTCCTGGGTCACACTTGAAAAAAAGACTGTCATTAAAAGATCAGATCCAGGAGCATAGGGGCCAAAAAACTGGACTGGGGTTACTTCAGGTCGCCGTCTGAACGCAGCTTAATTCTAATGTGTGTGTTTTTTCTCTTCTGTAAAAGCCCGTCGAGGGGTTTGGCTCTAACTGCTGTAGTGTGTCACTCGTCTAATGTACACACTTGTCCCGATCAAACACATTTAAATAAATGTGAAAATTAAGTAAACACGGAGCAGGGGAAATGGCACATTTAGAGCAATGGCCGTTTGTGAGTTCACTCATGAGACCCATCGTCCTGCTGGTGTGACAGAGACGCCACCTGTGGGCCTGAAATTGGACCAAACCAACCAAAACAAACATGGCGGCGCCACCAGACGCACTTCAGCCGATTTGAGTGAAAATACAGACTATTTAGCAGGAGGTAAGGACTTTGTGCATTTGAGGACACGAAAGACGTCTGTGCTTTTCTCTCAGCTGGATTTAACAAAGTTTGAATGTTCCATCTCTTTCAGTGGGAGCTGTTCCAGAGTACCATGTTTTTCGGACTAGAAGTCAAGCTTTTTTTCATGGTTTAGGTCACAGGTGTCAAACATAAGGCCCGGGGGCGAGATCCGGCCCTCCAAGACCTTTAATGTGGCCCTTGGGTGATCTTCTACCAAAATATTTAAATTATATTTTCTATTAAAATCTTGTTAATTTTCTGTGGTGTTTATCACAGCAGCGTCTCCAGCGTCTCTGTACGTGGCCCCTCCCACCAGAGCAGCACAAATGAAGACTTGTCTCTTTCCAAACGCTCTTAAAGGACGATCGTTTTGACTGTTGACCGTGACACCCTCATCAGAAAAAGTCAAAAATGAGAAAAGTGGAGCCGAGTGCAGGATTTTCTTATTCTTATTCCTGTTTACATACAAGTTCATGTTAAAACATTGTGTTGAAATTGAATTTTTCTTAAAATTTCAGATTGTTCATAATATTATAATATTTTGAAAAAGAAAGAGTTCATCAATTAAAAAAGATTTCTGTAATAGATTTGTGTTTCTCTGCACAAATATTTGAACTTATTGTTATTTTTGGGGTTTATATGACATGAGTTTTCTGATCCGACCCCTTTGGGATTAAAGTAGGTTGGATACGGCCCCCGGACCAAAATGAGTTTGACATCCCTGGTTTAGGTCGTCTGGCAACTTATATATTAAAATTTTCAGACTGAAGCCGCGAGAGGCTCTAGTCTTTAACTTCTTGGGTTCTTTTTAAAGACAATGCAGTAAAGTGTGTTTACCTTGACGACAAGTCACCACCAACACCGGTGACAGACAGCGTCAAAACCTGTTTAAATCAGCCGACCAGACACGTCACAGCAACATCACGTGACTCTGAGGAGGAGCAGTCGAAACTGTCAGTATGAAATAACACTCTAGGTCTGAAAAAAAGAACCTAATAACACAGAATATTGGAAGACCAAATGAATCACATTGGACTAACACCGGTGACAGTTCTGAAGATGGTTTGCAGCTCGCAGCCGAAACATGTCAACAAGGTAAACACACTTTACTGCATTGTCTTTAAAAAGAACCCAAGAAGTTAAAGTATATAAGAAGACAAAATGAACATCTTTGGCTTAATAAGGCTCTAGTCTTATGTGTCAGTATCTATTCCTCCTGTACCACTGTCACTTCGCTCTACTGCGCATGTCTCCTGTAGAAAAAGTCGTTGTTCTGCTGCAAATAGTGAAATCTGCAGCTGAAAATGGTAATCAAGCAACAGAAAGAAAGTTTGGAATGAGCGAGAAACTTGTGAGGGACTGACGGAAAGCGGGGATGGAGAACACAACTTCACGGGAACCGGGAGGATGCACCACGAATCTTTCCCGAAGTCACTGGATGAATCGACAAAGCCTGAACTTCAGTGACCCCGAAACCATCCTGTCGGGATTCAGAAAGACCCAAATCATTCGAACTGGAACTGATGCTGAGTCTGACGACAGCGACACAGAAGAGGGAGTGGCGCTCTGTTTACATCATGGATCTACGGTTTATTTCCGGAGGTCGCGCAGAAGTGACACCGAGGACGAAGAACTGAATGGATTTAGTGATTTGGAGTGAGATCGTGAGTTTGGTGAACACTGTTAACACTAAACATGTGTCATTCAACTATATCTATGTGCAATACTGAAGACCATGTAGAACATCTCTGATACAAGCCACTTCACTGATATTTATCCTGTTTAATGCTGCTGTATATAAACAGAGTCATGTTACTGTAAATGCTGCACTGTTACTTTTATTGTCCATAATCATTTTTAAGTCTATTTTTAAATTCTTTTTAAGCCTTTATCTATTATCTGTTTTATTGCATGTTACCTTTTTCCTCCTGTTCTTGAATTGCGCGTTGCAACATTGGAATTTCCCCACTGTGGGACTAATAAAGGCATAACTTATCTTATCTTATCTTATGTTCCGTTGTTTATGCTGTAATTATCTGAAGAACTGTTCATATGTGACATTAACATATTAACGCCTGTTCAGTCTGTTGTTTTCTCTTCTATTGTTTTTACAAGAACTTGACTTTCAACATAAAATATCGGTTCCTGGTCTCTGATTTTATAAAATAAATTTCCCCAAAAAGTATGACTTATGTGTTTTTTTTCTTCTTCATTGCGCATTTTTTTTTGGCTGGTGCTTATAGTCCGGAAAATATGGTAACGTTTCAGCTACGTTCAGACTGCAGGGCATAATGGGCGGCAGTAGCATTCGCCCACTCATCTGAAGGTTGGCGGTTCGATTCCAGCTCTCGACATAAACATCACAGGTTGAGCGGTCAGATCCACTAACCCACAGGTTGAGCTGGTGTGATTCCAGCTCCCACAGATGAATGCTGCCGTTGTGTCCTTGGGCAAGGCACTTAACCCACAGTGTCTGCGTGCACTGGTGTGTGAATGGGTGAGTGGTTCCTTGTTGTAAAAGCGCTTTGAGAGCCTTGAAGGTGGAAAAGCGCTATAGAAAAATGTGACCATTTACCAACGCTCAATTCAGATTTTTTTTCTTTGCGAGGTCGTTCACATTTCCAATTAAATGTGACTTGTGTGTGATCTCCGGTGTGAACGTTAAATACCCCGAAAGTGTCCCACATGAGCACTGGAGGACACGACAACATCACACACAGAGAGAGCCGCCTAAACATGGACGCAGCATCGAGCACCTGGAGATTTTAAAGTCGCTGTCGTACAGGAGCCAGAACATGAACAGATAATTTGTTTTAAAGGTTGTATAGAGGATTTTTTTAAGGGAAGAGAAATACACCTCCCTCCTCCACAGCTCCCTCAGTAGAAACATCTCCTCCCGCCTCCTTACTCTAGAAATCACGCTTGTTTACAGCCTTGCACGTTCAGAATTACTGTTGAAGTTTCCTGTCTAGAAGTAATTCAGCGACCGACGCGTCAGTTTTTAGATCCTTCGTCTGCTTCAGTCGCGCCATCGCTGGAAGAGATCTCCAAGAATCACCTCAGTTTGGCTTTGCTCCTTTTCTCCTTCTCTTCTTCTTTCAGCGACCTCAAAAACTGACTTTCTTTCACGGCGAACCCGTCGTGGATTCTCGTCCGCCGTCGCAACAAACTTTGTGCGAATTGCGAGGAAGCGACAGTTTAAAAAAGCCTCTAAGAACCGCTGCATAAACCACGAAATCCCCGACGAGTCAGTTACACTAGAAACGTAGGGAGTTTGATTGACAGCCTAACAGCCAATAGAAAATGAGGCAGCCTCGTTTCCTATTGTCTGATGTTTATCTGGCCTCAACACGTCCACAGTTGATGGATTTTTTTTTTTTTTTGGTCATCATAATGACAAGGCTGCTGCGTCTCTGTAATGGTATTTTAAACTTTCACTGATAATTTGAAAAAAAATAAAAATCCTCCATACAACCTTTAAGGAGGAGATTGAGAAGGAGAAGGACGAGGTTTTTTTGGTCATGGCGTTTTGTGAGACAGTGGGAGCAACGTCCATAGAAAAAAGGAAGGTGCGAGTGCAGAGTCGCAGCCAAGAGCGGTGGGATTGAAATGTACTTCGTTGCTTCACTCACACACAGTTCAGACACAATTTTCATATGACGAGAAGAACGTTTGTGTACATTTGTGAGCGCCTACTTGTACCACTCTTGCTGGAGGAAACGTGTCGGCGTTAGGGTGTAGGTGGGATGAATGTGACCTGTCCGTTCAGACTGAAGTCATATGTCAAAAGATCGGATATGTATCAGTTTTAGGAGCACATATCCAAGTGTCCTGGGTCACATTTGGATAAAATCAGATCTGTGTCATTAAAAGATCAGATACTGGAGCAGAGGGGCCAAAAAATCGGATTTGGGTCACTTCAGGCTGCAGTCTGAACGCAGCCTTAGATATGTGCTCCTAAAACTAGTACATATTCGATCTTTTGACATGCGACAAAGAGAAACAGAGGTCACATAGGGGCGAAAATCACTTCAGGCTGCAGTCTGAACGTAGCAGAAGAGTTCAGAGTCACACAGATCAGTCTGAGCAGGTGAAACTGAACACAGAGGATTAGTCAAAGAGACGTGAATCACTCTAAGTCCATCTTTGAGTTTGACTGAAAAGAGAAAACAGTTCTGTTCCAACAAAATATATCCTCTATTCCAGGATTTAGTTCTGTGGTCATCTGAAACATGTCAAATACGTCTGCATACTTCAATATGTGTTGGAGATAAGTTCGCTATAAGTTACACACAGGTTCAAAGCACGTTACTCTTAAAGGTTGTATGGAGGATTTATTTTTTTTGTTTCAAATTGTCAATGAAAGTTTAAAATACCATTACAGAGACGCAGCAGCCTTGTAATTACGATGACCAAAAAAAAAAAATAATGAAAATTTATCAACTGTGGACGTGTTGAGGCCAGATAAACATCAGCCAATAGAAAACGAGGCTGCCTCTTTACCTATTGGCTGTCACGTCATCAATCAAACTCCCTACGTTTCTAGTGTAATTGACTCGTCGGGATGCAGGGATCACGTGGTTTATGCAGCGGTTCTTAGAGGCTTTTTCATATTGTCACTTCCTCACAAAGTTTGTTGCGACGGCGGACGAGAATCCACGACCAGTTCGCCGCAAAAGAAAGTCGGTTCTCGAGGTCGCTGAAAGAAGAAGAGAAGGAGAAAAGGAGCGAAGACAAACTGAGGTGATTCTTGGAGATTCCTTCCAGCGATTGCGCGAGTGAAGCGGACGAAGGGTCTAAAAACTCGCATGCACAACATTTGTAAAAGAACTGTCGCTGTATTTCTCTTCCCTTAAAAAAATCCTCTATACAACCTTTAAGTTATTATTTTCTATAAGTTATAGAAAAATATTCTTATTCTCCTTATTTTTCTACTATTATTCAATGTTTTTTCTATTATGATTATTATTTCATTATTAGTATTATTACACTGTATGTTTTTTGAATATGGTGTTTTGGGTGCACTGCTTCTTTATGACCTGTCACCCTTGGGTGCTTGCCACACCCTATTTAAGATGGTCACGTGAGGTCTCATTCTGTTTGCCGAACACTGTTGGGCAAGTTACTTTAAAACTGTAATGTGTTATTTATTACTTATTACTGTCATTTCAAAGTAATTCGTTACATTACAATATTACTGCATTTAAATTGTAAGGCATTACATTACTATTGCATTACTTTAAGTTACTCTCACCAAAATAACTGCGAAAAAGCTGAACTTTTGAGCCGTATATGGACTGAACCAGGACTAAACAAGGTCTAAACCAGGACTAAACCAGAGCTGAACCAGGACTAAACCAGGACTATAACAGGACTAACCTCAGACTGATTCCAGGACTGAAGAGGAGGACTAAACCAGAAGTGAACCAGGACTAAACCAGAACTGAACTAGGACTAAAACAGGACTCACTGTGGGGACGGGCTCGAAGGTGACGCAGGAGAAAGGAGCGGCTCTGCTCCGCACCTCACGGAGGTAAGAGCGTCTGTCGCCCGGTCGCTCTTTATGGACTCTGCTGCTCGGGCTCACGGTCCTGATTTCAGCACCTATTTGCGGGTACAAGACCCGGTGCAAAACTCTGCTACAGCGCGTAACTTCTACCTTCCTTCAACGTGTCCAGAAGTCCAACTTTTTGTGCGATGGTTTGCATCGTCCTCTGTCTTTTGGGTGCGAGCGCAGGAGCCTTTGTCGGTGCAGAACGTTTCGTCGACGTTGTGGATTTTGTCGGAGAGAAAACTTGCAGACATACAGCACTTCAGAATCACACTGCTAGAGACTGAACATTTATTTAAATTTGGCAGCTGAACACATCCTGTACTGTAGAGGAGACAGGAGTCCCTCAGCCAATCAGGACGCAGCGGGAGGAACACAATACGTGTTCATACACTAAAAACAAAAGGCATGCAAAATTGCACAAAACAAAACAAAAAACAAACAAACAAACAAAAGACAAACAAACAGCGAAACAGCGAGACCGCGAAAAGTGAACTACGTTAGAGCGAGGGACGACTGTAAACCAGGTCTAAACCAGAAGTGAGTCAGGTCTAAACCAGGTCTAAACAGCGGGTTGGTCCTTTCGCCCGCGGTTAACTGAAGGTTTATCCGGCGCGTCTCTGGCGTTTCACCGCTGCTGATTTCATGGAGATTTTAGCGAATTTCTATGAAGAAAAACCCACCACTTCAATCCAGGTTAAAAAAGCATTGTAACGCGCGTTACTCACATTTGTACCGAGTAAAATATTAAAATTTTTCCCCCTGTAATGCCTTACATTACTGCGTTACAGCAAAAATCAACGCATTACTGTATTACATTACTTTTATAATGCGTTACTCCCAACACTGCCGACGAAGGCCTAGAGCCGAAACTTTGCACGGTTTGTCCTAATAAATCTCACAATTTGCAAGTAAGACGGTGTGCGTGATTTTTCCTCCATATGAAAAAATATCCTTAAATAAACTTGATTATCCGACTTTTGGAGATCGTTCGACGCGCGGCGCGATCAAAATTCACAACATTTGAACAGACTTAGATAAATGTTTTCAGAAACGTTTGCAAACTTCAAAAGCGTCCATTATCTTTTTAATTATGATCCTTGTTTTGTTACTTCACAAACCGTCACAAGTTGCGCGATTAGTGAAAATCCCGAGCACAAGTGAGGGTCAGCTTCAAGTGGGATTACGGCGAAGAGCAACGCAAACTGTTTATTTAAGACGCCAGAGAACAAAGACGCTCCTTCTCCTGCGTCTGTGTCCCGTCATCTCCCGTCATCACGTCATCCAGAGCCCGAGCGTCCGTCTGTCAGCGCCCGGGCTTCAAATACTTACAGGGAATGAAACCAGGACTAAAACAGGACTAAAACAGGACTAAAACCAGGACTAAAACAGGACTAAAACAGGACTAAAACAGGACTAAAACCAGGACTAAAACCAGGACTAAAACAGGAATAAAACAGGAGTAAAACCAGGACTAAACCAGCACTAAACCAGGACTAAACCAGGACTAAAACAGGACTAAACCCAGGACTAAAACAGGACTAAAACAGGAATAAAACAGGAGTAAAACCAGGACTAAACCAGGACTAAAACAGGACTAAAACCAGGACTAAAACAGGACTAAAACAGGACTAAAACAGGACTAAAACAGGACTAAAACAGGACTAAACCCAGGACTAAAACAGGACTAAAACAGGACTAAAACAGGAATAAAACAGGAGTAAAACCAGGACTAAAACAGGACTAAACCCAGGACTAAAACAGGACTAAAACAGGAATAAAACAGGAGTAAAACCAGGACTAAAACAGGATTAAAACAGGACTAAACAGGACTAAAACCAGGACTAAAACAGGACTAAAACAGGACTAAAACAGGACTAAAACAGGATTAAAACAGGACTAAAACCAGGACTAAAACAGGACTAAAACAGGACTAAAACAGGACTAAAACAGGACTAAACCCAGGACTAAAACAGGAATAAAACAGGAGTAAAACCAGGACTAAAACAGGACTAAAACCAGGACTAAACCAGGACTAAAACAGGATTAAAACAGGACTAAAACCAGGACTAAAGCAGGACTAAAACAGGACTAAAACCAGGACTAAACTAGGACTAAACCAGGACTAAAACAGGACTAAAACCAGGACTAAAGTAGGACTAAAACAGGACTAAAACAGGATTAAAACAGGACTAAACTACTACTAAACCAGGACTAAAACAGGACTAAAACAGGAGTAAAACCAGGACTAAAGCAGGACTAAAACAGGACTAAAACCAGGACTAAACTAGGACTAAACCAGGACTAAAACAGGACTAAAACCAGGACTAAGTAGGACTAAAACAGGACTAAAACCAGGACTAAACTAGGACTAAACCAGGACTAAACCAGGTCTAAAACCAGGACTAAACCAGGACTAAAACAAGGACTAAACCAGGACTAAACTAGGACTAAACCAGGTCTAAAACCAGGACTAAAGCAGGACTAAACCAGGACTAAACTAGGACTAAACCAGGGCTAAAACAGGACTAAATCAGGACTAAACCAGGACTAAACCAGGACTAAACCAGGTCTAAAACCAGGACTAAACCAGGACTAAACCAGATCTAAACCAGGACTAAACCAGGACTAAACCAGGTCTGATATTTTCAGAAACGTTTGCAGACTTCAAAAGCGTCCGTCCGTCATCACGTCTCTCAGCGCCCGGGCTTAAATACTCAGAGTGACTTTGCCGTGCGCTGGGGGGAGGCGTGGGGCCGTGGGCCGTGGGGGGGGAGGCGTGGGGCCGTGGGGGGCGTGGGGCCGGGGGGGGCGTGGGGCCGTGGGACGGTGAACGGGACAGTTGTTTAGAGAACGAGCCCGAGCCTGCTGAGGAGGCGCTAACGTAACGCCGCCGACTGTTGGTTTAGGCCGCGACGACGCCATGACAACGGGCTTTTCACCGTCCAAACAAGCGAAAACATTACAGGTCTAATCTGCGCGGAACTGAGCGCTTTTGACGTCTGCTAAAACAACTGAGCTGACAGCCGACGTCAGCGCGTGACAGAGCGAGAGTCTGACGCCTGTTCATCGTTTACTCAGATTCTGTGTGACGCAAAACCGGCTCAGAGTTACAATGTTGTTCCCTCCTCACAAACCTGGACTTGTGTTTTGTTTCATTAAATCTTTTATTATTAGTTTTAAACCACAGGTGTCAAACATGCGGCCCGGGGGCCAGATCCGGCCCTCCAAGACCTTTAATCTGGCCCTGGGATGATTTTCTACTAAAATATTTTAATTCTATTTTTTGTTCAAATCTTGTTAATTTTCTGTGGTGTTTATCACAGCAGCGTCTCCAGCGTCTCTGTACGTGGCCCCTCCCACCAGAGCAGCACAAATGAAGACTTGACTCTTTCCAAACGCTCTTAAAGGACGATCGTTTTGACTGTTGACCGTGACACCCTCATCAGAAAAATGTCCAACATGAGAAAAGTGGAGCCGAGTGCAGGATTTTACAACAAAAACTGATTTATTCCTATTTCTACAAGTTAATTTTAAACAAGTTCATGTTAAAACACTGTGTTAAAATTGTATTTTTTTTTTTTTAAGTTTCAGATTGTTCATAATATTATAATATTTTGTAAAAGAAAGAGTTCATCAATTAAAAAAGATTTCTGTAGTAGATTTGTGTTTCTCTGCATTATTTAAACTTATTGTTATTTTTGTTGTTTATATGACATGAGTTTTCTGATCCGGCCCCAGGACCAAAATGAGTTTGACACCCCTGATCTAAACGCTCTGTTCCCCTTGTGATGTTATAAAGTGGTAGTTTTCATGTGAACAACTCTTTTTACCTTTAGTTCAGTAGAGATTGGACAGTTTCAGGGTGGAGATTATTCAAATGATTCTAGTGATGTGTGGAGTTTAAAAACACAGTGGAGCACTCCCTGTATTACCACGTGTCATCACATGTTCTCATCTTAAATCTGCAGGTTTGTTTGTTAAACTTGTGTGACTGAAACAAAACACAGCTCCAGGTCTGTGTCACGACTCTCACTTGGTCCCCACCCTGGAGCCGGGCCTGGGGCTCCGTCCATGAGGAGCGGGTCCAGGGGGACGCAGGGAGACCTGAGCCGCAGTCGAAGCCGGGGTCTTGAAAAGCTGATCTCCAGTCACACACACTGGTTCTGGGACGTGGGGTCACCTGGCGGGAGGGGCAGGAGCTTGGAGACGGCGGATCGGGATGAACAACCTCTTTGATCTGAACTCGACCCGTGTTCTGATGTTGGACTTAGTGTCAAATTATCACGTTAATTGCGATTAATTAATTACAGTCATATTTAGCGCGTTATGTTTTTTAATCGCGTTAATCTCATTTTTAATCTCTAACTTTACTGTTTCTGTATGTGAGTTTCTTTAGTATAAAACCTGTTTTTATGTGTTGGGACAACAACACACACACACACACACAAACACACACCTTCATCATCGTCATTAACCTGAGAACGCGCGGACCACGTTTCCTTCCGTAGTTACTGCGTGGACACCGACGTGCTCTCCGTGAGCCGCGTGGAGCGTGTTTTCGTGTTTTCTCGCTACGCTGTGTAAACCGAGCTTCCTCCTGTGAACCTCTAAACCAGAACTAACACCAAGACTAAAACCAGGACTAAACCAGGTCTAAACCAGGACTAAACCGAGACTAAAACCAGAACTAAAACCAGGTCTAAAACCAGGTCTAAACCAGGTCTAAACCAGGACTAAACCAGGACTAACACCAGGAATAAAACCAGGATTAATCCATTCCAGGACTAAACTAGGACTAAAGCAGGTCTAAACCAGGTCTAAACCAGGACTAAAACCAGTGATCTCATATATAAAGCATTTCTCTATCAATAATATTTTTAATATGGTTAAGGAAAGACTGGACTTTTTATTGTCTTTAAGTCGACAAAAGTTATTATGTTCAGATTTCCTCGTCTTTGCTACTTTACAACAAACAGTTTCTTATTCATGGAGACTTGGGCTCAACAGCCAATTTGGAGAAATTTGTTAAACAATAAATGACTTTATAAAGTCACTTTTTTTAAATCTATATCAGTCTTTTGATCTGCCACAATAATGTAATAATGAATTTAAATGAAAATACCTCAAATTGAAGCTTTTCTCAATTTTTAGATGAGATTAAAATGAGATTAATTAGATTAATTAATTACAGATCATAATTAATTAATCTCTCAATTTTTTTAATCGCATGACAGCACTAGTTGGACTTCTGTTCTAATCACAGTTTTTCTATAACGAGCACCGTGTTCAAGCACAAGGGCGTCCACACGGCACCAGGACACACAGGCCGGACGTCCATGATCGTATCACCTGACCTTCAGTCGTGCGTCTTGGACACTGAGGTGAAGAGAGGAGCAGAGTAGAGCGCCACCTGGTGGTGAGGTGAACAGTTCTAGACTCTCCGCCGGGTGCACGAGGGTTTATGGGAGTTTATCCAACCAGTCCACATGAGCTGTGTGGATCTTTGTGGATCTGGAGGAGGCGTGTCCCTCGTGTCTCTCATGGTCCTTGTGATTATTAATTCAGATAAACTTTGATTCAAATGTCAAATCAAAAAAAGTGACTCAGATATTGTTTCAGTACAAACTCATATTCAACACTTTCTGAAGGTGTGAGTCTGGCTGAAACTCCCTGACTTCAGATGATTGTTCATGTTTGTGTGATTGACAGGTGGATTAACCAATCAGGGACATGGTCCATATCAAAACAAATACAAACACTTGTGAGGAAATAAATACAACAAAACTATCACATGGACTGAAAAACATGACAGAATCACTGACTGAAACATTAAACCATGTTCCTCTGAGACAGAAATGTGATTTTATTTACAAATGAATGAGCTCTTTTTGTGTCACTGAATGCTGGATGATCATTGGACGATCATTTTTGTTGAAAGCTACACTGGTCCAGGAAGAATATCTGATGAATAAGATCAATTAAAAACAATCAGACAAGTAACCTGGGAATGAGCACATCCTGGTCCAAAACATCTCTCCTGTTAAGATGAATGTTTATTATGTTAACACTGTCCCTGCCAGTGTCGGGAAGGTGACTTTTAAAATGTTTTTCCCTACAGATTACAGATTACATCCCCCAAAATGTAGTTTGTAACGTAATCCATTAAATTACTTAAAGTGAGTAATGTAATCTGATTACTTTGGATTACTTGATTTGATGTAGAGAAACAAAGACGAGGAAATCTTCACATAAGAAGTTTTGTCTGATAAAAAAATGGTTTAGTTCTGGTTTAATTTAGGTTTAGTCCTGGTTTAGACCTGGTTTTAGTCCTGGTTTAGACCTGGTTTAGTCCTGGTTTAGACCTGGTTTTAGTCCTGGTTTAGACCTGGTTTAGTCCTGGTTTAGACCTGGTTTTAGTCCTGGTTTAGACCTGGTTTTAGTCCTGGTTTAGACCTGGTTTAGTCCTGGTTTTAGTCCTGGTTTAGTCCTGGTTTAGTCCTGGTTTTAGTCCTAGTTTAGTCCTGGTTTTAGTCCTAGTTTAGTCCTGGTTTAGTCCTGGTTTTAGTTCTGGATTAAGTCCTGATTTTAGACCTGGTTTTAGTCCTGGTTTAGACCTGGTTTTAGTCCTGGTTTAGACCTGGTTTTAGTCCTGGTTTAGACCTGGTTTTAGTCCTGGTTTATTCCTGGTTTAGACCTGGTTTAGACCTGGTTTTAGTCCTGGTTTAGACCTGGTTTTAGTCCTAGTTTAGTCCTGGTTTAGTCCTGGTTTTAGTCCTAGTTTAGTCCTGGTTTAGTCCTGGTTTTAGTTCTGGATTAAGTCCTGATTTTAGACCTGGTTTTAGTCCTGGTTTAGACCTGGTTTTAGTCCTGGTTTAGATCTGGTTTTAGTCCTGGTTTAGACCTGGTTTAGTCCTGGTTTAGACCTGGTTTTAGTCCTGGTTTAGACCTGGTTTTAGTCCTGGTTTAGACCTGGTTTTAGTCCTGGTTTTTAGTCCTGGTTTTTAGACCTGGTTTAGACCTGGTTTTAGTCCTGGTTTAGACCTGGTTTTAGTCCTAGTTTAGTCCTGGTTTAGTCCTGGTTTTAGTCCTGGTTTAGTCCTGGTTTAGTCCTGGTTTAGTTCTGGATTAAGTCCTGATTTTAGACCTGGTTTTAGTCCTGGTTTAGACCTGGGTTAGACCAGGTGTAGAACTGGTTTGGACCTGGTTTAGTGTCCACCAATGAAAAAAACAACATAAAACAACCCCAAAAAACAACCCACTCATTGCCGGAAACTAAACCAGGTCTAAACCAGGTCTAAACCAGGTCTGAACCAGGTCTAAACCAGGTCTAAACCAGGTCTAAACCAGGTCTAAACCAGGTCTAAACCAGGTCTAAACCAGGTCTAAACCAGGTCTAAACCAGGTCTAAAACCAGGTCTAAACCAGGATTTAACAGGACTAAACCAGGACTAAACCAGGTCTAAACCAGGTCTAAAACAGGATTTAACAGGACTAAACCAGGCCTCATGGACTGTGTCTCCTCTTCTTCTATCAATAATATTTTTTATTTGGTTCAGTAAAATCTCGACTTTTTATTTTCTTTTATCAGACAAAACATCTTATGTGAAGATTTCCTCGTCTTTGTTTCTCTACAGCAAATCAAGTAATCCAAAGTACTCAGATTACATTACTCACTTTAATTAATTTAATGGATTCTGTTACAAACTACATTTTGTTGTATGTAATCTGTAATCTGTAGGGGATTACATTTTAAAAGTCACCTTCCCAACACTGGACATTTGTCTGAATCAAAAACACAGAGATGTTCTGGATTTACAGTGAAGCATCTTTGATAAAACCTTTAAAATCAGAGCGTTTTGTTATTTCCTGTGTTAAACCGTCCTGTAGTTGAGGCGATCCTGAGCGCGAGCAGATCTCTCCTCCCCTCGTGTGCACCGACATGTCCCGGCGTTAGCGTTAGCATGTTAGCGCGCAGACGTGAAATGTGGTTTCCCCGGCAACGGCGCAACCAGGAACAAACAGGGAGCTCGGCCAATGGGAGCGCGGCGCCGACACAGAGGGGGATTGTGGGACGCAGAGGGAAATATCTGTTGTGACCATGTGATGTGGAACTCACACACACACACACACACACACACACACACACGCTTCACGTCGCCACGGTAACCGGGCTCTGGCAGCTCCGGGCTCTAATGTGGCACATTTTTCACTCAACTTCTTTAAACATATTTAGTGTTTGTCCACACGCCGATTAATCGAGCAGGATTAGTCGATTAAAGATTTTATTTCGATGATCAGGATTTTTGTAGGACACCAGGAGACAGTGTTGGGGAGTAACAGATTACATGTACCAGAGTAATCAGAGTACAAATGATGAGTAACTGTGTTCAGTTACAGTTACTGTTTCAGTGAGTGGTAATTGGATTACAGTTACTTTGTTGAAATAAATGGATTACACGGCGGTAATTTCCTGTTTTCACATTTCAGGCTAAACCAGGACTAAACCAGGACTAAAACCAGGACTAAACCAGGACTAAACTAGGACTAAACCAGGACTAAACCAGGACTAAAACCAGGACTAAAACCAGGACTAAACCAGGACTAAAACCAGGACTAAACCAGGACTAAACCAGGACTAAAACCAGGACTAAACCAGGACTAAACCAGGACTAAACCAGGACTAAACCAGAACTAAAACCAGGACTAAACCAGGACTAAACTAGGACTAAAACCAGGACTAAACCAGGACTAAAACCAGGACTAAACCAGGTCTAAAATCAGGACTTAATCCAGAACTAAAACCAGGTCTAAACTAGGACTAAACCAGGACTCAAACCAGGTCTAAACCAGGTCTAAACCAGGACTAAACCAGGACTAAACCAGGACTAAACCAGGTCTAAACCAGGACTAAACCAGGACTAAACCAGGACTAAACCAGGATCTAAACAATATGACACTCACATTAGGATGGACATCATTTACAGCAGCAGTGTCTCATATAAAAATAATTTCTTTATCAATAATATTTTTAATATGTTTAAGTAAAGTCTGTTTTTTTTATTTTCTTTGATCAGATTCATCTCGTGTTCAGATCCTCGTCTTTTCTTCTCTTCAGTAAAACAAAAGTCTGTTCATGGAGACTTGGGCTCAACAACCGATTTGAAGAAAACAAACAAGAATTTTCAGGATGTGTTTGTTACATTCATGTAGTTTTAAAAAACCCTGACAACATCAAGTAATCCAAAGTATTCAGATTACATTACTCACTTTAAGTAATTTAATGGATTACGTTACAAACTACATTTTGGTGTGTGTAATATGTAATCTGTAATCTGTAATCTGTAGATCAGGGTGTCAAACTCATTTTGGTCCTGGGGTCGTATCCAACTGACTTTGATCCTAAAGTGTCCGGATCAGAAAACTCATGTCATATAAACAACAAAAATAACAATAAGTTCAAATATTTGTGCAGAGAAACACAAATCTACTACAGAAATCTTTTTTAATTGATGAACTCTTTCTTTTACAAAATATTATAATATTATGAACAATCTGAAACTTAAAAAAAAAAAATACAATTTCAACACAATGTTTTAACATGAACTTGTTTAAAATTAACTTGTAGAAATAGGAATAAATCAGTTTTTGTTGTAAAATCCTGCACTTGGCTCCACTTTTCTCATGTTGGACATTTTTCTGATGAGGGTGTCACGGTCAACAGTCAAAACGATCGTCCTTTAAGAGCGTTTGGAAAGAGACAAGTCTTCATTTGTGCTGCTCTGGTGGGAGGGGCCACGTACAGAGACGCTGGAGACGCTGCTGTGATAAACACCACAGAAAATTAACACGATTTGAACAAAAAATAGAATTAAAATATTTTAGTAGAAAATCAGCCGAGGGCCAGATTAAAGGTCTTGGAGGGCCGGATCTGGCCCCCGGGCCGCATGTTTGACACCTGTGCTGTAGGGGATTACATTTTAAAAGTCACACTGGCTGTAGATCTGATATTTTTTGGAATCTCTGCTGTAAAATGTCGGCTTCATCTGTCTTTATGTAATCAGGGTTTCCTCGTGCCTCAGAATTTCTGAAAAACCTGGAAAAAGATTGACTTTTTCTTGGACCTGAAAGATGAGAAACAAGAAAATCTTCACTGTGTCCTTGGGAATTCCTCCACTTTTACACTTTTTCTTCCGATAGACTTTTACTACCACCTGTGAGAGTGTTTACTTTTTTATAACTCCTCTAAAATCCACCAAAATGCAGGAAATTAAACCTCTTTTGTTACAAAACGTCTTGGGAGAGAACCTCCAAACCCCTTACATCTTTTAACCGAAGTCTCTTTTCCATCGGCACATGTCTCTCTGGGTCTTGGAGCGGCTCTGTGGAGTGGCTCCCTCCAGACCAAAGTGTGTCCAGGCTCCAAGTCCAAGTCCAGAGACACTGATGTCCCCGAAACACAACTCATGTTTTAATCATGAATAAAATCGAAATCAGATCTGAATTACACTCGGTCAGTGATTCACAAAAACATGTTTAGTGATTCACAGTTTCATCTGGTTTATGGTCAGTTTTTTTCTGCATTTCTGTCACTTCTCTGCTCCTCTACGCTGTGTTTTCACCTCTTTTTATGTAACGCTCTGGGTTTGGCTCGGGTTTAGAGGCTTTCGCTCTGGAAATATCAGATGTTGGATCCGGGAGAGAGAGCAGAGCGTCCAGAAACTTCACTGGAAACACAAGATCGGGTCAGCGTTCGGGGAGATTATTATTTTCAGTTTTTGTCATCTTGAGTGGTGAGTGCTTTCTCTCTCGTCCAACAATCTCATTTCATTCAGCGGATTCAGGCCTGAGCTGAAACGTCTGTACCACACTGCCCCCTCTGTCCACTCCAGACCCTCAGACAGAAAACAGACCGGACCTTTCAGACTCTGGAGACTCTGCGACCTGCGCCAACCTGCTCCAAACCCAACCAGAACAAACAGGGCTTTTACTTTGGCTGTTCTTGGCCTTTTAAAGTCTCGGTCTTGTCTTGGTCTCTGGACCCTGTGGCCTCGGACAGGTCTTGGTCTCGATTAGTGACTGAGGGTGAAAAAATGCACAGCACACTCGATTGGCCGATGTCCAAAAGCTTTTTTATTAACAAAATTACGTTTCGGCAAAAAAAAAAAAAGCCTTCATCAAATATTTTTCTTGTCTTGGACCACAGCACAATTAATGACTAAAACACTAATATTTTGATTTTAATTTCATTGTTTTTAGGCCTAACATGCAGGTTTATGGAAGTTATGTTGTCAAAGATGCAGCATGTGGACCGTGGAGATTGGGTTCTTAATCTAATATGAGTGAAGAATTAATAGATGCATCCAGAATTTCGGACTTCAGGTCATCGCGCAATTCATACTGAGAAGAATTTTCTGAAAAAGTGAGCATCAAACCTCCGTGTTTGTTTTCCCAGTGGGATGTGTCTATTGACAAAGTGGATCTTTTCAAGTCTTTTGAACCATTTCACTTTTGTTTCTGGTTCTTGTGGGCTTCTACCCTGTGTTTTTAAAGTTTCATTCATATGTTAATACGCCCTGTAATTAATCTCTGTGTTCCTTGACATGCTGTGTATGTTTTTGGACTTTGGAGTGTCAATGGTGAATGTATATGGGACAGATAAGGGGTGTATCTCCAACCTTTAGCATCTGCCAGTCTGTTATGGGACACGTGTTGGGACAAAGTGCTGTGTATGTTTCCATGAAGATGCTAATTCAACAGTTATGCTGGTATAAAAGGCATCCAGTTTTTCTGTGCATCAGTGGGGGAACGTCGACCGCGTTGTCGAAGGACGACCGACGCACAGAGAGACGCCGCGTAGGCAAAATCATGCTGAATCAACTTGAATCTTGAGACCTGTACCTGCCTGACTCAAATAAAGAGACATGTCTGAGACCTTTCTAACTCTCCAAGTCTCTTTCTTAAGATCCTCTGTTCAGGCTGCCTCCAGGAGAAGCTGACATTCTGATATTGTCATATTTTAGTTTTGGGATTCGGACATGGTAATTGTGTGGTTGTTGGATCCTAACAGCGGAAAACGGGCTTCGGAAGTTTGCGAACTCCATAAATGAATCAGATGTGTGTGACTCAAACCTCCGTTCAAACTGTTTCTCTTCCCAACGGAATTGAAAAATAGTGAAAGGTGAAGGCGATGGGCAGGATTGATCCACAGGAAGAACCAAAAAGGAAGCATTTGACTGACTAAAAAATCATCCAGAGTTTGTGGAGCGTCAACAAAACAAAATCCCGTTTGTTAATGGAGAGGAGCAGAAGACAAACAGACTGAGCTGCACTTTCTTGTTCTTGTGGTTTTACAGCAACATCACGTCTTGGTCTCTTTGCAGTGGAAGGTGTTTCTTGGTGAAGGTTGAGCGACGGATCGGGATTTTGTTTTGTTGTCGCTCCACATACAAAATGTTCACTGTAAACTCGGGATGATTTAGACCAGGGGTGGGCAAACTTCCTGGCTCGCGGGCCACATAGGGTCCTAAAGTTTGATTGAAGGGCCGGACAGAAGACGGGACATAACGTGTTCAGAGCTCAGATTCATTAGGTTCTTATTCACATTTATCCTAGGACTTCAGACGCGCGCTACACGTTTCTTAAAGATTCAGAATATAAAACTATTGAGACCTGCTCCACTCGACACCACGAGTGAACCTCACGCCAAAACCACAGATACACACCTGTGAGAGATAAAACCTGTCCCCAAAATATTGTACACAACAACAATTACAACTTTGAAACCTTTAGTTTCTTTGATCGATTTTCATCAACTCAAACAGGAAGCAGTGCATCTTATATCTTAAGCACCAACTACTTCAGTCATGGTCCGAATAACTCCTGTAAGAACACTGTCCCATAAAGCACAGGTGTCAAACATACGGCCCGGGGGCCAGATCCGGCCCTCCAAGACCTTTAATGTGGCCCTTGGGTGATTTTCTTCTAAAATATTTTAAATGTTGAAATTGAATTTTTCTTAAAGTTTCAGGTTGTTCATAATATTATAATATTATAATAAGAAAGAGTTCATCAATTAAAAAAGATTTCTGTAATAGATTTGTGTTTCTCTGCACCAATATTTGAACTTATTGTTATTTTTGGGGTTTATATGACATGAGTTTTCTGATCCAGCCCCTTTGGGATCAAAGTAGGTTGGATATGGCCCCCGGACCAAAATGAGTTTGACACCCCTGCCATAAAGCATTGCGGCCAACATAATACGCCGAAACTCAATGTATATGTAGTGCGCCATCTACTGGGAAACGCTGGAAATGCATGACAAATAAAACATCAACAAGGTTTATTATTGTAATTTATTCCAGTTCCTCGGGCCGGATTAAAAGGTTTAAAGGGCCGCATAAGGCCCCCAGGCCGTAGTTTGCCCACCCCTGATTTAGACAGATAAATGTTTCCTTTTTGGTTCTTCCTGTGGATCAATCCTGCCCATCGCCTTCACCTTTCACTATTTTTCAATTCTGTTGGGAAGAGAAACAGTTTGAACGGAGGTTTGAGTCACACACATCTGATTCACTTTTGCATTTATGGAGTTCGCAAACAAATTTCTCGAGTTGTTTTCCGCTGTTAGGATCCAACAACCACAACAATTACCATGTCCGAATCCCAAAACTAAAATATGACAATATCAGAACCAGAAACAAAAGCGACATGGTTCAAAAGACTTGAAAAGGTCGACTTTGACAATAGAAGAAAACAAACATGACGATTTGATGCTCACTTTTTTTGGAAAATCCTTCCCAGTGTTCAAGGATCACTTAGGCTTAGACCACATCTTTCACTAAAAATAAAGTTAAAAATAAATAAATAAATACATAAATGGGGATGATAAATGTGATAAACAAAAGTCCTGGAAAAAATAGTTTAAAGAAAAGTGCGAGAACCTTGATAAAGACGTTGTTTCTTAGTCCTTTTTTAGTCATTTTTGCTTGAGCTTTAATCGAATAACAGAAACGATTCTCCTCTCATCCTCCTGTTTCTGAAGGTGTGTGTAATCCCTCGCTCCCTCTCTCCTTTTCTCTCTCCTCCTCTGCTCTGTTTATGTTTGTGTGTGACAGAGAGAGAAGCATCAGAAGGACAACAGCGCCCCCGCTGGTCAGACCCGTGCACTGCCTCGGCCTGAGGAGCTCATAAATCCTCTCACTCACACACTTTTCTCATCGTTCTTTCTTTTCTGCTCCTCTCTTTCTTTCTTTTTCCCTCTCTCCTCTCTCTCCCTCCCTTCTGTCACCCCTCTCTCCTCTCCCGTTCTCTCCGTCCCTCTCTCTTTGTCTCTCTCTCTTCTTCTTTTCTCTCGCTTTCCTCTCTTCCCCTCTTTTTCTCTTACTTCCCTTTCTCCTCTTTTCTCTCCTTTTCCTCTCTCCCTCTCCCTCCTCTTTTTGTCTCTCCCTCTCTCATCTCTCCTCTTTTCTCTCTTCTTTCTCTCTCTCCTTCTCTTTTTGTCTCTTCCCTCTCTCCTCTTTTGCTTTCCTCTCTCCCTCTCTTTTTGTCTCTCCCTCTCTCCTTTTTTCTCTCTCTTTCCTCTCTCCCTCTCTCTGTCTCTCTCTCTCTCTTCCTCTTTTCTCTCTTCTTTCTCTCTCTCTCCTTCTCTTTTACTCTCTCCTCTCCCTCTTCTCTTCCTTTCCTCTTACCCCCTAATTTACCTTTACCCCCTTGTTCTCTTTTCTCTCTCTTTCTCTCTCGCTCAGTCTCTTTCTTTGTCTCTCTCTTTCCTCTCTCCCTCTCTCTTTGTCTCTCTCTCTCTTCCTCTTTCCTCTCTTCCATTCCTCTCTCCCTCTTTATCTGTCTCACCTCCTTACCCCCATTTCTCTTTTCTCTCTCTCTCTCTCTCTCTCTCTCTCAGTCTCTTTCTTTGTGTCTCTCTCTCACCCCCCTAACCCTTTCTTCTCTCTCTGTCCTCTCTCTCCCCTCCCTCTCTCCCTCCCTTCTCACCTCTCTTTCTCTCTCTCTCTCTCTCTCTCTCTTCCTCCTCCTCCTTCTCTCTCCTTCTCTTTCTCTCTTCTTTCCTTCACAGATGAACTCCGGTGAACAGCTCTCAGCGACACACACACCACTGCCCCCAACAGGACAAACATGAAAACTACAACAACTACAACAACTACACACCTCCTGCACGTGTGTGTGTGTGTGTGTGTGTGTGTGTGTGTGTGTGTGTGTGTGTGTGTGTGCGTGTGTGTGTGTGTGTGTGTGTGTGTGTGTGTGTGTGTGTGCGTGTGTGTGTGTGTGTGTGTGTGTGTGTGTGTGTGTGTGTGTGTGTGTGTGTGTGTGTGTGTGTGTGTGTGTGTGTGTGCGTGTGTGTGCGTGTGTGTGCGTGTGTGTGCGTGTGTGTGTGTGTGTGTGTGTGTGTGTGTGTGTGTGTGTGTGTGTGTGTGTGTGTGTGTGTGTGTGTGTGTGTGTGTGTGTGTATGTGCGTGTGTGTGTGTGTGTGTGTGTGTGTGTGGCCTGTAAGTCTAATGATCTTAAAGCAACAGTTCAATACGACACAAGACGTACGGTCTACGTTTAAATAAAGAAAAATATATATATAAATATTCTAGTCGGTCAAGTAAAATGTAAACGCAATATATTTAATAAATGAATTACAAAAAAATAAAAAATTATTGATTATTTAAAAGCAATATTGGATCATTTTTAATTTCAAAATTGGAATATACATTTTCATCAGAATTTAAATGTCATATTAATTAGGCTGGTTTCTTTCAATATTTTCCTATTTTATTATTATTATTTTTTTATATAAAATGTAAAAAAAAAAATAATAAAAAAAAAAATGGAGTGTACATTTCTAATTATTTAGGCTTTTTAATTTTATTTTATTTTTTTTTAAAATACTTTTTTTTTTTATTTAAATGGAATGTACATTTTACATTTTCATCAGAATTTAAATGTCAAATTAATTAGGCCGGTTTCTCTGAATATTTTCCATTGTATTTTTTTTTATTATTATTATTATTTTTTTTATAAAATTCTAAAAATGAAATAAAAAGATGAAAAAATATTGACATTTCATTTCTGAACATTGTTGTTGTGTTAAAATCCACTTATTATAAGAATGAATCATGAATGAATCTAATGAATTTGACACGACGAAGATGTGAGAAGATGAATCTCCTCCCTGTGTCCTGATTGGTCGTTAGAGTCACACAGCGAACCAATCAGAGCTCAGGACGAGGACGAGTGTGTGTGTGGTGTGTGTGTGTGTGTTTGTTTGTGTATTGATTGAATGAATCTTAATGATGTTATAATGAAACTGAACGATGTTTCATTATTAAAAGAATCACGTCGTTCTCTGAGATTGACATGATTCTTTTTATTAAACCTGTTACACTTCAACACCACGAACATTTCATTATCAAAACTATGACATAAAACTAAACAAACATGATTAAAATATATATATATATATTAGTCAATTAAATCCTTTTAATCGTTTTTTGTTTAACTGTACCTCAAACTAATAAACAATTCCTCTGTGTTCTTCACATCTGTGCGGCATGAATACAGTTTGGAATCTTTTCTTTTTTTTAAGAATGTAAGAATAAAAATGTCAAAAGTGAAGTTTGTGAGGTTTGGATCATAAACAATCACCAAATAATCTCCTTCCACAGAACAAATTCTTGTAAATAGCTGAGATTTTATATTTTATTACGTAATTTTCTATTTTATTTTGACTTGTACGTTTACATTTATACAATTTTGTCTTTTTTAAACGCGTGTCTCTTGCTCTTTTTTGCAACTTGTTTAGAATTTATTATTAATATTTACATTTTGACTCTTTGTTATTATATTATATTGTGATGTTTGAGCGTCTGTGTCCAAATCAATTTCACTTGTGGATCAATAAAGTTTGTCTAAGGCCCGGATCAGGCCTGTTCCACCGGGGGCCTAGTATTAGTTTTATCGTTTTATTCCACACAGATCGGATCCGTGTGAGCAGTGAGCAGCGTAAATCGGGTTAACAACAATAACTGCAAGATTTAAACTGATCTTAATGAAAATAAACAAAACCAACTCTCAATTTTGATTCAGTTTTGATTCAGATTTGGGTTTAAATTCCATAAACGTGACCTTTCTGTGTAAACTTTAGGGCTGTGCAAAAATATTAAAATGAAATATCGATATATCGTGTCGTTTAACGTGATGATACAGTATCGATATCGTGGGCTGCTGTGTCGATATATCGCCAAGAGTATATTTTGGTTTATTTTAATCAATGAGTTTGTTACAGAGCTACAGTTTTGTTGTTTGTTTAGCGGAAAGAAACTCGTTTATGCGACACGTTTGACATTTTCACTGTTTTGATGATTAAAATGTTTGTGTTTCGTATGAACTTTGCACAAGAAGAAGTGGTTTAACAAAGATTTTTACTGTCACAGCCATGATTTAGACTTTATTTTTTATTGAACCGTATCGAAATGTTTTGAAATATATCGTATCGAATTGGTCAACATGTAAAACTTACCTACAAACTTTGATTTATTTTACAAAAAAGGACCCTGAGAATTATCACCAACAGACTTTATACTGTAGAGAGACGTCCAATTCAATATTTGTTCAACTTAAAGTGTTGAAAATGCAGGATATTGTCGACTTAAGTCTCCTCAAAGTCGTGTATAAAGCAAATGGCAATGAGTTACCTGTAAATATTCAAAGACTGTTTGAGATGAGAACAAAACACTACAATAAACACATCAAATCAATCCACCATGTTTGTTTTCCCAGTGGGATGTGTCTATTGACAAAGTCGATCTTTTCAAGTCTTTTGAACCATATCACTTTTGTTTCTGGTTCTGATATTGTCATATTTTAGTTTTGGGATTCGGACATCGTTAATTGTGTGGTTGTTGGATCCTAACAGCGGAAAACGGCTCGAGAAATGTGTTTGCGAACTCCATAAATGCAAAAGTGAATCAGATGTGTGTGACTCAAACCTCTGTTCAAACTGTTTCTCTTCCCAACGGAATTGAAAAATAGTGAAAGGTGAAGGTGATGGGCAGGATTGATCCACAGGAAGAACCAAAAAGGAAACATTTGTCTGACTAAATCATCCTGAGTTTGCAGAGAACATTTTGTATGTGGAGCGACAACAAAACAAAATCCTGATCCGTCACTCAACCTCGGTTATGAATTTAAGAAGTCAACGCCAAAGTGAAAGGCTCCAACTGTTCACCAAGAAACACCTTCCACTGCAAAGAGACCAAGACGTGATGTTGCTGTAAAACCACAAGAACAAGAAAGTGCAGCTCAGTCTGTTTGTCTTCTGTAACTCTCGATTAACAAACGGGATTTTGCTTTGATGGAGGGATTCATATACGGTTTATGCAACAGACTCACCATCAGCAGCACATCCTCTGTCAGAGAGAGAACACTCATATTCCACTGAGCACTGTACTGGATTATAAGGTTGAGCGGTATCCACATTTTGACACCTTCTCAGGATTTTACTGGGGTATACAGTATTACTGTATTACCAGAATGTTTCAGTACAACTTTGGTAAACTACAAAGTCGCACCGCTGTACGGCCTATGTGTACGACCTGTAGATGTATAATCTCTGACAAGTTTCACATGAACCATCTCCAACACGATACATGCACAGAACAGACTCAGCATCAGCAGAACACCCCTCTGTCACAGAGAGAACACTCATGTTCCACTGAGTCGTGTGTGGGCTTCTACCCTGTGTTTTTAAAGTTTCATTCATATGTTAATACGCCCTGTAATTAATCTCTGTGTTCCTTGACATGCTGTGTATGTTTTTGGACTTTGGAGTGTCAATGGTGAATGTATATGGGACAGATAAGGGGTGTATCTCCAACCTTTAGCATCTGCCAGTCTGTTATGGGACACGTGTTGGGACAAAGTGCTGTGTATGTTTCCATGAAGATGCTAATTCAACAGTTATGCTGGTATAAAAGGCATCCAGTTTTTCTGTGCATCAGTGGGGGAACGTCGACCGCGTTGTCGAGGGACGACCGACGCACAGAGAGACGCCGCGTAGGCAAAATCATGCTGAATCAACTTGAATCTTGAGACCTGAATCTGCCTGAATTAATAAAGAGACATGTGAGACCTGTTCTAACTCTCCAAGTATCTTTCTTAACATCCTCTGTTTAGGCTGCCTCCAGGAGAAGCTGACACGTGTCTTTAAGTTCGACAGAAGCTGAACTGCATCAGCGCACAAGGAACGAGCTGCTTTTTTCAGAGCTTATAGTTTATGCAAATGAGCCATGTGGTTTTAAGTTTAGTGTCTGTAAAACGTAAACAAATGTGCGCAAAGCTCCATTATCAACCAATCAATCAAACTTTATTTGTATAGCACTTTTCATACATTTGAAATGCAGCACAAAGAACTTCACATGCAACAGAAAAATTGACAATACAATAATTTAAAAACAACAGCAACCCCCCCACCCCAGTGTTTCATCCACATATACAACAATTTAAACATAAACATAAAAACAAAAACATAAAGCTCCTACAGGTGAGAGTAAGAATAAAGATGGAGACTAAGTCAAATAGTAATGATAATTTAATTTAAAACAAATATAACAATAATAATAATAAGTTAAAAAAGTTTCAATTAAAAGCTAAATTAAATAGATACGTTTTGAGTTTACTTTTAAAAATCTGAACACTCGCAGCGGACCTCAGATCCTCAGGTCGACTGTTCCACAAACGGGGGCCGTAAAAGCCGAATGACGCCTCACCGTGAGTTTTAGTCTGGACTCTTGTGACAGTTCAAAGAAAACAACCTGAGGACCTGAGAGTCCGAGAGGCTCATTTAGTAAAAGCAGATCAGATAAATAAATAGGACTAGGACCATTAGGAGCTTTATAAACCAATAAAAGAACTTTAAAATTCATCCTGATTGGTCCTTGCATTAAACACATTATTACTCAATGTGTATTTGAGTCGTCCGCGTCGGAAATAAAAAAAACAAACTTAACATTCGCCAAGACAGGGAGGCGACGCCGGGCGAATTATACCACGATCTGCCGATGGATCGTGGACGCCTGGACGAAGGATCAGTCTCAAGTGTCGTCCGTTTGTGTCGCTTAAAGGTTGTATAGAGGATTTTCCAAGGAACGAGAAATCCAGCGACTGTTTGTCCTTTTTCAAATGTTGCGCATGCGTGAAACCACCCCCCCTCCCCCACAGCTCCTACGTAGAAACGCCTCCTCCCTCCTCCTCTTTACGCCAGAAACCGGTGCTGCACATGACTTGTAAACAACTAACTACAGTGTTGGTTAGGCAAGACGGAGAAGTGAGGAGCGGGGGGAGGGGGGCGCGGAGATTTCGTGCGAATGAACTAGCTACTACTACAACACGCAGCAGCAAGCGGACTCTTTCTTTGCCTTGAAAATTACGTTTTCAGACATAGGATATCGCATTCGTGTCCTGAAAAACGTTTGTCCAGCTCTTGGAAATAAAGTACGTTTTCATAATAAGCAGAAGTTTCCTGTCCAGGAGTAATTTGTGGACCAGTGCGTCAGTCTTTAGACTCTTCGTCTGCTTCAGTCGCGCCATCGCTGGAATGAATCTTCAAGAATCACCTTAGTTTGGTTTCGCTGCTTTTCCCCTTGTCTTCTTCTTTCAGCGACCTCAAAAACGGACTTTCTTTTGGGGCTAACTGCTCGTAGATTCTTGTCGCCATCGCAACAAACTTTGTGCGAACTGCGAGGAAGATATAGGTCAAAAAAAGCCGCTAAGAACTGTTGCGTTGGTGGAGTAAACAGCGTCTGTGCGTCTTGCGTCTGTGGACTGTGTGACAGTCGTACGTAAACCACGTACCGGCGGCGCAGGCAAGTCAGTTACACTAGAAACGTAGGGAGTTTGATTGACAGCCTGTCAGCTCACAGATAACGAGGCAGTGTCGTTATCTATTGGCAAATGTTTAGCCCCACCACGTCCAGAGTTGATGAATTTTTATTCTCTTTTTTTTGGTCATCATAATTACAAGGCTACTGCATCTATAATCTATCATTGACAATTTGAAACAAAAAAAAAAACAAAAAAAATCCTCCATACAACCTTTAACGCGCTTTATAATCTGATGCACCTTATGGATGAAAATAGACGAGAGAGCATCTGTTTTACGCAGTGTACCGACCTGGGCCTATGAGGGTTTTTTTTCCAAAACATTGCACTTGTTCTTTTTACTTGTAGAAAACACATACTGATCGTAATTTGTAAACTTGTGCTTTGATCGTTGTACTTTAACTTTAAGAGCTCAGGAAACAAACGGCTCCTCTAAGCTCCAAAAAGTCGCCTTAATCCGAAACCGTCCGCGCACAATACGCCGCGTCCTGCAACGGCCCCGCTCGCTCCCACTCACCGCATTCACGTCTGAAGTACATGCAGCTGTGAGTATTTGCAGTAAGGCAGGTGTACAGTCGTCGTATTTTCCCATGCGGCGGCGAGTCGGCCCCGCGTGTGAGTAACAGCGCTGGAATGGGGAGTGTCTGCATCTGGAGCGTGACCATAGAGTCCGCGCGTCGCCGTTCAGAAGCGCACGTTTGAATGAGGTGATTGGCAGGTGAAAGGGGAGTCTTAGCCCGCCCCCCCCCCCCCGCTCTGTGTACCTGTGTGTATTTGTGTGTGTACGTGACTGCGGGTGAAGGACATGTGAAAGGGGCCCTATAGATGACCTCGCAGTGACCCGACGCACGGCCAAGTTTAGCCCGTGGTCCCGTGAGGTTAAAACAATGTGCGACTGTGCAAATGATCCATTGTATTTGCTTGTGTTGTGAAATGCAGCGACGCACAAGGAACAAATACACAAAGCAGGAATGGAGTACCGTATTTTTCTGACTATAAGTCGCACTTTTTTTTCATGGTTTGGGTGTTTCTTGCGACTTATACTCCGGTGCGATTATATATAAAATTCTTCAGACTGAGAGGCGCGAGAGGCTCTAGGCTCGTGTGTCAGTTTTCTACACTTGTCTCGTGCTGCAAATAGTGAAATATTCAGCCGAAAACAGTAATCGAGCAGCAGAAAGAAAGTCTGGAGTGAGCGAGAAACTTGTGAGGGACGGGTGGAAAGCGGGGATGAAGAACGCAACTTCACGACAACCGGGAGAGTGAGTTGTGTCTGGACTTCAGTGACGACCAAAGTTGCGTGGAGTTGCTCAGAAGTGACACCGAGGATGAAGAATTGAATGGATTTAGTGATTTGGAGTGAGATGGAGAGTTTGGTAAGTTGGTATGGTCTGTTGTTTATGCTGTAGTTATCTGAAGAACTATTAACATATGTTACGTTAACATACCAGACGCCTGTTCAGTCTGTTGTTCTTTATGCTGTTGTTATTACTAGAACTTGCCTTTCAAGATAAAATGTCGGTTCCTGGTCCTTGATTTTATAAAGTAAATTTCCCCCAAAAAGTGTGACTTATAGTCAGAAAAATACGGTACCTGTTAGGGGTGTGCATTGCCTTGAGTCTGACGATACGATACATATCATGATTCACATGTCACGATTCAATATATCACGATACATCCCGATACTAAAACAACGGATGATATATTGAGATTTATCAATAATTACCTCTAATAATACAGTCAACTACACCTTCAAGAGAACACAGTTGTATGAAACATAATTCATAAACTTTTTAAAATCATGAGAACTGTGAATATAACTAGTGAATTTTTGTGAAAAATATTATTTTAAAAATCGATTCAGATCCATTTTGAATCGATTTGAGAAATGTGCAATGAAGTATAGATCACTGTATTGATTTTTTTCTTACACCCCTAGTACCTTTGTTTCTAGCCAAAAACTGTACTCGAGTAAGAGCGTTGCTTCAAAATAATGTGACTCAAGTAAAAGTACAAAACAATGGTGCAAGAAACAGCAAAAAGTATTTACTACAACTGGGGGGTATTTTAGCAGCCAGGCTGGTGCCAACTAGTGTCTCCCCTCAATTTCATTTCTCTCCAGCAACTAGGTCAGGAATCAGAATCCACTAGACGGTTTGCAAGAACTTCGGAAGTTGTAGACCACGCACCGACCAATCAGTGACGAGCTGTGAAGTCATCACGTCAAACTCATCCCTTTTGTGGGTCCCTCAAAGCGTCGAGATGGATGTAGACAAAGACAGACATTCTGTGTTTTCAACGATTCCCGAAATCGAGGATTTAAAGCCCAAACAAAGAGAATGTTTGGTGAATTTTATCAAGGGGAAAGACGTTATTGTTCTTCTTCCTACGGGATTTGGGAAAAGCTGAATATACCAATTAGAACCGTTAGAGACACATTACATACGTTCATGACCAAATAGCAGCGATTGTTTAAATAAAAAAGTACCCGTCTACTTTGAGTGAACGAACCCTAATGCTGCAAGGTCACACGGTTTCCAGGAAGCGAAATCGGCTGATGAATCAGGCTAGTTTTCACCTACTTCAGAGCAGAATAGTGACATTCATCACTTGATAACGACGTGTAGGTGGGATGAACATGACCTGACCGTTCACACTGAAGTCACATGTCAAAAGATCAGATATGTATCGGTTTTAGGAGCACATATCCAAGTGTCCTGGGTCACATTTGAATTAAAAGATCAGATACAGGAGCATATGGGTGAAAACATCAGATTTGGGTCACTTCAGGCTGCAGTCTGAACGTAGCCTTGGATATGTGCTTCTAAAACCGGTACATGTCTGCAAAAATGGGTTCCAAAGTGGAGAAATCTGAGAACGCCGGCGTTTTGTTTCGACAAGCAAACTGCAGCTTTTGTAAAACAACATCATGATCCAGAAGAAAACCCCGCGCAGAAAGGACTTTATGTGCACACGCTCTTTGTAGTGTTGTGTGTCCAGTTAACAGCGCCACATACAGGTGTGGCAGATGTATGACATCGTTTTCACTCAGTGCTCTGTTGTCCTGTGGAATATGAATATTTATTGATCCGACACGTGTGTGAACGCAACCTGCAAAAAAAATACAATTTAAAAATCCTGGAGCGTTGTCGTGTGGACACAGCCTTAAAGTCTCAGTATGTAAAATAACATAATCACTTTTTTATTATTTTACTTTGATTGTTTTTTAATTGCACTGAAAAAATTGGAAAACAAGTGAAAATCATCACCGCGAGCGGGCTTGCATCTCCACAAACCTGACTCTTCCTGAAGTTCCTGAAGAACTGTTAACTGGACCAGAGCAGAACTGAATCTTTTATTCTGGACTGTACCTGGACTGAGGGAGTAAACAGAAATACTGCATCATGTACTTCATACACCCAACCCCGAATCCCCCCTCCCAGACGCATCTCTAAACTAGAGCTAAAACCAGGACTAAACCAGATCTAAACCAGGTCTAAACCAGGTCTAAACCAGGTCTAAACCAGGTCTAAACCAGGAGTCTAAACCAGGACTAAACCAGGTCTAAACCAGGACTAAACCAGAGGTCTAAACCAGGACTAAACCAGGTCTAAACCAGGTCTAAACCAGGTCTAAACCAGGTCTAAACCAGGACTAAACCAGGTCTAAACCAGGTCTAAAACTAAACCAGGACTAAACCAGGACTAAACCAGGACTAAACCAGGTCTAAACCAGGTCTAAACCAGGACTAAACCAGGACTAAACCAGGTCTAAACCCAGGTCTAAACCAAGACTAAACCAGGTCTAAACCAGGACTAAACCAGGACTAAACCAGGCTGCGCTGCCGCAACACTCGGTCCCGCGAAATATCTTCGGACATAAATCCGTGGCGCCAAAACCTTTTGAGGACCACTGCTTTATCGTGTATGTCTGACAAAAGGGTGCGTCTAAACATAAACATCTCATCCTGATGTAAAAACAGGAGCAGATCTAACCCCTCCCCCTCCTCTCGTCTCCACGGCGACCGGAGAAATGACGGCAGATTGTACTTTGAATGGAAAAGTCCATATCTATTGGATCTCTTTACAATTGAAGCCGCTGTCTTCCCGTGATTGGCCGAGACCTCCGCGTGAACCCCGCGTGACCCTCCCGTGACCCCCGGCGCCGCGACCTCCCCGCGACCCCGCCGGCTTCCTGGTTCCCAAAGGACACGGACCAATCGGGACGCGGCATTCATCTGCGGGGATCGTCACGGCTCGGGACAGAAGCAGAGATTGAATTTTTGTGAGAACGTCAGAAATCCAATAGTTTTTCAATTTAAAATCATCAGAGAGTTTAACCTTTGACCTGGAACGATGATACAAACCAACAGAGTCCAAACAGATGGATTCGTTTGTTGTACGACGTCAAGTTGGTCCTTCATCAAACGCGCGACTACACAGAAACTATGTCGTTTTGTTTCGTTTGTGCTTCATTTGTGTTTTGTGCTGCAAAAAGTTTTCATTTCACCAACCTTCAGGCGCTGAAACGCTCCAACCAACGTGTCCCGGTTGTTTGGAGCGACTATAGACGGGACTTTATGTAAAATCTGTAGCGTTCGACCATGTGAAAATGTCAAACACGGCTCGCAAAGATTTGTAGAACTATTCCCTGATTAAACACGAGTCAGTGGAGCGAAGAGACGCTCACAAACTTTGAAATGAGTTTTATCGATCGCAGTACTTTATCTCACCTTTAAAATGCATGAAAACAAACAAATAATAATAATAATAATAATTAAACGTACAGAAATTCTGCAAATCAATATTTATATTCCCACATTCTCAAACCGACTGCGATTCTCAAACCATAGATTATACCACTGTGATTCTCAAACTGTGGATTATAACGATGGTGATTTTCAAATCATGGATTATAACGATCGTGATTCTCAAACTGTGGATTATAACGATCGTGATTCTCAAACCGTGGATTATAACGATCGTGATTCTCAAACCGTGGATTATAACGATCGCGATTCTCAAACCGTGGATTATAACGATCGTGATTCTCAAGACCGTGGATTATAACGATCATGATTCTCAAACCGTGGATTATAACGATCGCGATTCTCAAACCGTGGATTATAACGATCGCGATTCTCAAACCGTGGATTATAACGATCGTGATTCTCAAACCGTGGATTATAACGATCGCGATTCTCAAACCGTGGATTATAACGATCGCGATTCTCAAACCGTGGATTATAACGATCGCGATTCTCAAACCGTGGATTATAACGATCGCGATTCTCAAACCGTGGATTATAACGATCGCGATTCTCAAACCGTGGATTATAACGATCGCGATTCTCAACCGATCGCGATTCTCAAACCGTGGATTATAACGATCGCGATTCTCAAACCATGGATTATAATGATCGCGATTCTCAAACCGTGGATTATAACAATCGTGATTCTCAAACTGTGGATTATAACGATCACGATTCCCAAACTGTGGATTATAACAATCGCAATTCTCAAACCGTGGATTATAACGATCGCGATTCTCAAACCGTGGATTATAACGATCGCGATTCTCAAACCGTGGATTATAACAATCGTGATTCTCAAACTGTGGATTATAGCGATCGCAATTCTCAAACCGTGGATTATAATGATCATGATTCTCAAACCGTAGATTATAATGATCATGATTCTCAAACCGTAGATTACACTGATTGTGATTCTCGAACTGTGGATTATACATACTGCGATTCAAAAAATTGTGGATTATAACAATCATGATTCTCAAACCGTGGATTTTAATGATCGCAATTCTCAAACCGTGGATTATAATGATCATGATTCTCAAACCGTGGATTTTAACGATCGCAATTCTCAAACCGTAGATTATAATGATCATGATTCTCAAACTGTAGATTACACTGATTGTGATTCTCGAACTGTGGATTATAACAATCATGATTCTCAAACCGTGGATTTTAAAGATCGCGATTCTCAAACCATGGATTATAACGACCTTGATTCTCAAACTGTGGATTAAACCCTAATGAAAGTTTATTTTTGTTTAACAGATTCTAACTTATTTCAACAAATGGAACTTAGAATTTTTTGTGTTTTTTTGTTCATAATTTAATTTACTTCTCACTTTAATCTAAATATATAATAATTACATATACAATCTTGTTTTCTGTTTTTCATTCACACCTCGGGCTCCTTCAGAGTCCCACTCTTGTGTCGCCCGTGTCCTCTGCGTGACCCCTGCCTCCACCGCGACCTCGCCGTGACCTCGCCGCGACCCCTCCGTCACCTCCTGATGACATCATAATCACAAGACAGATCCGGGCTGTCAGCGGCGGACACGCCCGCTCCATCAGAGCACAATCACAGCGCGTTTATCCTGCGGGGGGCGGGGCCTGTTTCCTCTCGCCGCCGCGGGGACGGGGGCGGGGCGGCCGACTTGCGACCTCTGATGTCATGGCTTTGATGAGGCCACGCCCCCTCCCCCAGGTGCGACCGACCCAGCAGGTGTTTGGTGACCGCGGGCTTTAAAGACACACGGTGGAACTTTTCTGTCTGTGATTTTAAAGGACCTGTATGTGATTTTTCCCCAGGATTTGACTAAAACGTGTCTTGCATAAGCAGCTCTTGGGGTCAGAATAAGTCCAGGGTGCGCTGTTAGCATGCTAGTTGTCATCTAATCTCTGAAAAGCCAAGTGACAGGTCAGAGCTGTGGAGCGGCCGCCCTAACCTGTGTGAACTCTCACTGACAGAGATCAGAGAACACAGAATGTCGAAGCGATGAATATTTAAATCTGATTGCTTCAAATGCCAAATAAATCAGTTTAATGCCACATTGCGGAACATTTCAGACATGGCAGTTGTATCTTTTAAAGACAAGACGGTGGAGGACGCCTCATCACCATCAGCATCATCTTTTAATCACTTCTTGAAACAAATTTTTACCAGTTGGCCTTTCTATAGCTGCTTTTAGTTTAGTTTAGTTTAATTATTTTTATTCTATTTTATGAAGTTATTTATTATAATGAATTGAATTGTCTGATAGTTTTATGCTGATATGGATGCTATTTTTTATTGTTCTTTGCTGCTTGTTCAGCACCTTGTTTCTGAAAGTGTGTAAATAAAATAAAATATTTATTATTATGATCATTATTATTAGAAAAGTTACATGGTGGAGCTTTACTATTTGCCTTATAAACCGTCCACCATGAATGAACAAAGCAAATACTGTACATGTGAGAGTCAAGAGGTGGATTTAAGAAATAAAAAAATAAAAAAAGAAAGAAAGAAAGAAAAATACTGATATATATGATTCTTTTGTGTTTTAAATATGTGAAAAATAGCGAAATTGTGAAATCAAAGTTGTTTTTTTATTTTACCAATATGTAAAGACAAATAAATAAATAAATAAATAAAATAAAAATAAATAACAATCATGACAATAACAATACATTACAATTACATTACACACACATATACATATACACATACACATACGTAAACATTCACACATGTATATACACATTACTTATATGTATACACACACACACACACACATATATACTTACACATGTACATATTACATACACACATATACATACTCATAGACATTTTTTAACATATATTAACATACGTCTATTTCGTGTCCATATGCACACAGAGACATGTATGTGCACATGTTTGTACATAAAATACAACAGAAAGCCTTTATTGTCATTAATCAGTATAATGAGAATCAGAGCTGCTTTGTCAAAGTGCAAAAAAAAACCCCAACAAACAAACAAACAAACAAACAAACAAACAAACGTACATGCACATACAACCATGCCTCAAAACATTTCCGACTTTCAAATCAAAATCAAAGTTTATAATGAAACAAATGTCTCTGTAATTGTCACGCGCGAGCAACAGAAAACGAAATAACGACTTTTATGAGTTTTATAAGCGCGTCTCGTCTCGTCTCGTCTCCTCGTCGTGATCTGATTTCACAAACATTTCACTGATCCTGTATTTAAAAAAGAGAAAAATCTGTCTTCACCTTCCCCCTATCTCCGCCTCGTACCTGTGTGGATCAAAATATCACGACCAAATAAATGAATAATAAATAAATACAAATAAAAAGAGGTGGAGTTGGTCGGCTTTTGTCACAGAGGGTAGAATTCCTCTTGCAGCTGAAGGTTGTGGGTTCTATTCTCTGCCAACTGAAGCTTTTCTGTGTCTGGGTGGGTTTCCTCAACGCAGTTTTTGAAGCTCAAATACAATTTTAAAGGTAGAAATATTTGTTTTGTGTATTTCAGGTGTACATTTTACAGTAGAGCACTTGGATTAGGACACAATAGTTTGTAAAAACACTTAAATTAAAATGTCAACAGTAACAGTTTAAACAGTTTATAAAAGCTCTTGAACATTTTGAGATTTGCAAAACACAAACTGTTGGTTTGCATTTTACATTTTTTTCCCTAAAAGTTTTGTATTGGAATCTAAACTGTTCATAATTTGTTTCTTTTCTCATAATAAAAATGTGTTTTTTGACAAAGCTGAAGGTTGTGGGTTAAATTCCTCGCCGAACTGAACCTTTTCTGTGTTGGGTTTGCATATTCTCCCTGTGTCTGTGTGGATTTCCTCCAAATCGTGCAGATTTTTCGGAGCACAAACACAATTTTAAAGGTAAAAATATTTGTTTTGTATATTTCAGGTGTTCGTTTTACACTGAAGCGCTTGGATTTTATCACATTTGGGCAGAAATTCTACGTAAAAACACTGAAATTAAAACATCAACAGTGACATTTAGCATTTTTAAGATTATAAAAGCTGTTGAAAATTTTGTGGATGAGATGAAATTTGCAAAAAATAAACTTGTATTTTATTTGTTTACGTATTTTTACAAAAAAATTTTGTATGGGAATCAAAATTTTCTTTTCTCGTGATAAAATCTTGTCCAAACGCTGCCGCTTGTTAAACTCCACAACACAGAAGAAGTGAAGTTTGGACTTTCGACACTAAACTCCTCACCAAACTGAACCTTTTCCACGTCGAGTTTTGCATATTCTCCCTGCGTCCGTGTGTGTTTCCTTTAAACGCTGAGATTTTTCTGACCTCAAACATCAATTTAAAGCTCCAAATTTCGCTTTTGTGTTTGGTTTTTCACCCTGAACCACAAATATTTCTACACTTGAGAATCCAAAATAAAAACCTTGATTTATTTTCGAGCGTTTGTGACGTCGGCGAATCGTTGAGATGGTTTATGGCGACGCTTCATTTCACCTCTGGTCGCCTCCGTCCCAGAATCCCGAACGCTCCGATGACATAGTACTTCAAATGTGTATAAATATTGCAGTATTCTGACATTTGTACCGATTACTTTTTAGATATTACTTCTTATGCAAATACCACATACCTGCTGCTCCGTCTGACGCTGCTCCCCCTCGCTCTGTGTGTGTGTGTGTGTGTGTGCATGTGTGTGTGTGTGCACCTGCCTCCGTGCACGAGGGGGCGGGGCCTGTCACACGAGATAAGGCGTCGCCATGGCAGCGCTCCTCACGTCAGCCCCTCCCCCCTCCGACCTGTCGCCCCGTCAAACCCGCCGGCCAATGGGAGGCGAGCGGGCAGGATTTACGACGACGTGCGTTCGGCTCCTCCCACCGGACGGACGCTTAAGCTCCGCCCACCGAAAAAGAACATGCAAGCTCCACCCACCGCGCTCCAGCTCAGCCCCACACTGCCCCCTGGTGACGCAGGAGCAGGGGATGGGGTTTGGTCACTGCAGTTTGGAGAGAGGAATTTTAAAGATGCACACTGATTTTTGTCATTTTATTTTGAAACATTTTTATTTTTTGTGAGTAGAATCCCACAGTCGTCCAGGTAGAATCACGGCAAAGGAGAAATTCAATTTATCAAATGGACAAACGTTTATGTAGGTTTGACCTAAATAAACGTTTGTCCAGTTCACAAACTGTATTTCTCCTTTGCCATTTTTATTTTATTTTTTTATATTTTTGGTCAGATTGTTTTGTTTTTGTTTAGTTTTTTCGCCTCAGTTCTAACAGTATCTGGATACATCACATTTTTCAGTCTTGGCTCTTATAGTTTATTTATTCAATGTCAAAATAGAAATTTATTTTGGAAAATTTTTAGAAGATGTAGTGGACTGTACCAACTATAAAAATTTGAAAAATTATTATCTCATGTTCTGAATATTTGTTTTTGCATTTATGTATAAAAACATTGAGAAAAAAATTAAAATGTAAAGAAACATATTTTATTTTATTTTTTTAAATGTACAGATGTGGAGATTTTATTTTTTATTATTATTTTATTATTTATTTATTTATTTATTTTTTATTTATTTATTTTTTGAGAAATTTATTTTGGAAATTGTTTGGAAGATCTCATTGACTATACCAAATGTAAAAATAAAAAAAAAAAAATCTCATGTTTTGATTTTTTTTTTTCATTTATATAAAAAAATAGAGAAAAATTAGAAAAATAAATTACTAAAGATTTTTTTTATTTATTTTTATTTATCAATTAATTAATTTTATTTTATTTTATCATTAATATTATTATTATTTTTGAGAAATATATTTTGGAAAATTTGTAGAAGATGTAGTTGAGTATACCAACTATAAAAAATAGAAAAATAATTATTTCATGTTTTGACTAGATATTTTTGCCTTTATATTAAAAAATGTAGTGAAAAATAGAATAAAATATAATGAAACCTGTGTATATCGTTACATACATTACATTACATTTTTTATATTTGTTTTAGTAAAATAAACTGGAGTTACTTTACCAGATTTTTCACAGATCTACGTTCAGATTTGTAGATTGTTTCTCGTCGTCGTCGTCGTCTTGTCGTGTTTTCTCTTCTTCTTCTTCTTCTTCTGTCTTTTTGAGGCAAAGGTCACGGGGGGGTCAGAGTGCGTCCAGAGTTCAGCCTCGCTCCTCAAACGCTGACGGAGCACTTCCTGTTTACACCAGAAAGACAAATGAGCAACGACCAATCAGGAGTGTTTGTTCAGCCAGGTGTGTGTGTGTGTGTGTGTGTGTGTGTGTGTGTGTGTGTGTGTATGTGTGTGTGTGTGTGTGTATGTGTGTGTGTGTGTGTGTGCATGTGCATGTATGTGTGAGTGTGTGTGACAGGTGTGTTTGCATGTGTGTGTGTGTGTGTGTCTGCGTGTGACATGTGTGTTTTTGTGTGTATGTGTGTGCGGCGTGTGTGACAGGTGTATGTGTGTGTGTCTGTGTGTGTGTGTTTGCATATGTGTGTGTCTATGTCTTGTGTGAGTGTGTATGTGTGTGTATGTGTATGTCTTTGTGTAGGTGTGTGTGTCCTACAAAATAAAGTATAAAATCAGAGAGCAATTTTACATTTTAAGAACAATTTTATTTTGAAATTTTGAACTCAATAAGATTCTAACTTTTTTTCCAAATGTCTCTAATAATTCCAATAAATAAATAAAGAAAGAAATATGAATAATGAATTTTCTTTTTAATATGACTGAAAATAGACAAATATCTTGGACACAAAATTAACATTAAAAACAAAGCAACAATTTTTGAGATGTGAGATTTTTGTAGGTAAAAAATATATATGTTTTAACACACAGTTTGTTTGGGTTCTCACGGGATGTTTATGTGATTATTATTATTATTATTATTATTATTATTATTATTATTTACTTATTTATGTATTTATTGTCAATTTTACACTGTGTATTTTATATTTTACATGACACAACAGTTAGAGAAGAAATTACATGTTAAAAAAAAATAAATAAATCACTATGATTATTTTATTTACAAACCAAAATTCTAATTTGCACAAAGCAACCTCGTGTAATAGACTCCTTACATTTTTTAAAAGCTGAAAAATTCTGTGTTTGTAAAAGCATTTTTTAAAATTATTTTTATAATTTATATTTTATTATTTTAATATTTTTAAATAATGTATCTAGTTACTTTAAAATTTAAATTGAAAATTGGTGCGTTCACACTGACCGACACAGTTACAGCAGGACTTAAACAGGACTGAACTAGAACTAAACCAGGTCTAAACCCGAACTAAAGCAGGACTAAAACAGGACTAGACATGGACTAGACCAGGAAAGGACCAGAACTAAACCAGGACTAAACCAGAAATAAAACAGGACTAAATCTAGACTAAACCAGGACTGAACCAGAACTAAAACAGGACTAGACCAGGACTGAACCAGGACTGAACCAGGATAATGCACAGTGAATTTCTGTATAAAAACATTTGTCTCTCTGATCATTTTATTTACAAACCAAAATTATAATTTCATTTTAACACAGTAACATCTTTAAAAAAAAAAAAGTCTCTCTACATTTTGAACATTTTGAATTTCTAGGATCATAAACGTTATTGGACAATTTGTTGAAGATGAGATTCACAAAACATTAAATTATTCTAGTTTAATGTTTGGCTTTATAAAAATGTGAATCTATAATTTTTTCTAAGTGGATCTCAATGTTTTATGTCTCGTGTTTTTATTTTCTCTGCTCTTTATTGTCGAGTTTGTTGCCGTCGGCGATACGGCCTCGTTACGACCCCGGATCGGCCCCTGGATCGGCCCCTGATTGGCCCCTGATTGGCCTCGGATTGGCCCCTGTGTGACTCGGGCCTGGTTCAAGTTCAGTTCAGGGGTCACAGCGGGCTGAGGTCACCGAGGGGTCACGGAGGGGTCACGGAGAGGATGGAGCGAACGATACGACGACCGAAAACATTTCAACAAATCAAGATCGTTCAAAAACACGCACAACAAAACACAAAAAAATTATAAATTAAAATATATATATATATATATATATATATTGTGCTTTCAATTTACTGTTTTCAGTAATTTTTTGAGGATTATTTTCCTTTCAAAATATAAAATAGTTTGTTTTCAGTCGTTAATCGCTACGGCAACAGTCCTAATTCCTCATCATTCTGAAATGTATCGATAGTGTTTGAAATATCATCTTAAACTACAGTTTGTAATTTATTTATTTATTTATTTTTTTACCAAATGTAAAAATTAAAAAATAAATATCTCATGTTTAGATTTTATTTATTTTTTTTTTGCATTTAAAAAAAAAAAGAGAAAATTAAAAAAAATTAAAAAATAGAAACATGGACATTTTTTATTTTATTTTATTATTATTATTATTATTATTTTTTTTTGTGCATGAAAATATTTTATTTTTATTTTTTTTAATGAATGAATTGTGTCAGAATTTTGCTTTTTGAAGTTTTCATTTTGACGCGTTTAAATAAATAAATTAACTTTAGTTTAATTTGAAAATATGAACTGTTTTTCATTTTTCTTTTAAAAAAAAAATGTTGTTTCATTTGTGAAAAATTAATACAAAATAACTGTTTTCGTGCATCAGTGTGAATAAAAAGGAGCAAAAAGAAGTGTAGAATTTTTCACACAAACTAAAACATTTCTAACTCTTCAACGATTCCAACTTATTTACGTGACATACACAATATTTTAATAGTTTTAAATTACCAAGTTTAAATGTATCAACTCTACTTTAATTTATTATTAATCAAATGTATTTTAATATTTTAATTTACGATTATGTAACAAGTATTTCAGTTCATTTTGCAGTGTCCCTGTTCTGTTAATGAGCAATACACTTCTGTTTCAGGCCTCGATCAATTATTCACATTAAAAAGACACATTTTATTAGTTCAGTTAGTTTATCCCGATTTGTTAATAACTACGACAAGTGAAGATATAAAATAAAAAATACATGTGTAAATATATAAAAATAAAATTAAAAAAATAAACTTTGTGAAAATGTGTTTTTATCTGTTTTAATCATCAACCTTTTTTGATGATGAGTCTCTGTGGACTAGAGCTGGACCGGACTGGGAAATAGATCAAGACTAAACCAGGTCCAGACATGGACTAGATCTGGACTAAACCAGGACTAGACCAGGAGTAAACCAGGACTAAACAAGGACTAAACCAGGACTAGACCAGGAGTAAACCAGGACTAAACAAGGACTAAACCAAGACTAGAACAGGACTAAACCAGCACTAGACCAGGACTAGACCAGAACTGAACCAAGACTAAACCATGACTTAACTAAGACTAAACCAGGACTAGAAACAGACTATATCAAGACTAAACCAGGTCAAGAACAGAACTACAGGACTAAACTAAGACTAAACCAGGACTAAACCAGACTAAACCAGGACTAAACCAAGACTAGAACAGGACTTTATCAGGTCTAAATCATATATCATGATAAAAATATACAATGTCATTTCATTGTTAAAGCTGCAGTGTGGAACTTTCTGGAGGCGAGGCGTCGTCTGAATGAACAGAAACAGAAAATGAAAACCATGGTTTTATTAACAAATAATTAATAATTTATAAAAATAATAATAAATCAAAGCTGGTGATAATCGTTGTGTAAAATGTGCTCAGCTCTCGTCTCGTGATCGTGATGGTGGATGTGGATGTAAATGAAAATGAATTGGGTCTGGTGGGTCTGGTGGTCTGGGTCTGGTGGGTCTGGTGGGTCTGGTGGGTCTGGGTCTGGTGGGTCTGGTGGGTCTGGGTCTGGTGGGTCTGGTGGGTCTGGTGGGTCTGGTGGGTCTGGGTCTGGTGGGTCTGGTGGGTCTGGTGGGTCTGGTCTGGTGGTGGGTGGGTCTGGTGGGTCTGGTGGGTCTGGTGGGTCTGGTGGGTCTGGGTCTGGTGGGTCTGGTGGGTCTGGTGGGTCTGGTGGGTCTGGTGGGTCTGGTGGGTCTGGTGGGTCTGGTGGGTCTGTGGTCTGGGTCTGGTCTGGGTCTGGTGGGTCTGGTGGTGGGTCTGGTGGTCTGGGTCTGGTGGGTCTGGTGGGTCTGGTGGTCTGGGTCTGGTGGGTCTGGGTCTGGTGGTCTGGTGGGTCTGGTGGTCTGGTGGTCTGGGTCTGGTGGGTCTGGTGGTCTGGTGGGGTCTGGTGGGTCTGGTGGGTCTGGTGGTGGGTCTGGTGGGTCTGGTGGGTCTGGTGGGTCTGGTGGGTCTGTGGGTCTGGGTCTGGTGGGTCTGGGTCTGGGTCTGGTGGGTCTGGGTCTGGTGGGTCTGGTGGGTCTGGTGGGTCTGGGTGGTCTGGTGGTCTGGTGGGTCTGGTGGGTCTGGTGGGTCTGGTGGGTCTCGTGGGTCTGGTGGGTCTGGTGGGTCTGGTGGGTCTGGTGGGTCTGGTGGTCTGGTGGGTCTGGTGGGTCTCGTGGGTCTGGTGGGTCTGGTGGTGGTCTGGTGGTCTGGTGGGTCTGGTGGGTCTGGTGGTCGTGTTCTGTGGTCGTGGGTCTGGTGGGTCTCGTGGGTCTGGTGGGTCTGGTGGGTCTGGTGGGTCTCGTGGTCTCGGGGTCTGTGGGTCTCGTGGGTCTGGGTCTGGTGGGTCTGGTGGGTCTGTGGTCTGGTGGGTCTGTGGGTCTGGTGGTCTGGTCTGGTGGGTCTGGTGGGTCTGGGTCTGGTGGGTCTGGTGGGTCTGGGTGGGTCTGGTGGGTCTGGTCTGGGTGGGTCTGGTGGGTCTGGTGGGTCTGGTGGGTCTGGGTCTGGGTCTGGGTCTGGTGGGTCTGGTGGGTCTGGTGGGTCTGGTGGGTCTGGTGGGTCTGGTGGGTCTGGGTCTGGTGGGTCTGGTGGGTCTGGTGGGTCTGGTGGGTCTGGTGGGTCTGGTGGGTCTTGGGTCTGGTGGGTCTGGGTCTGGTGGGTCTGGGTCTGGTGGGTCTGGTGGTCTGGTGGTCTGGGTCTGGTGGGTCTGGTGGGTCTCGTGGGTCTCTGGGTCTGGTGGGTCTGGTGGGTCTGGTGGGTCTGGTGGTCTGGTGGGTCTGGTGGGTCTGGTGGGGTCTGGTGGGTCTCGTGGGTCTGGGTCTGGTGGGTCTCGTGGTCTCGTGGGGTCTGGTGGTCTGGTGGTCTCGTGGTTCTGGGTGGTCTGGTGGGTCTGGTGGGTCTGGGTCTGGGTCTCGTGGGTCTGGTGGGTCTGGTGGGTCTGGTGGGTCTGGTGGGTCTCGTGGGTCTCGTGGGTCTGGTGGGTCTGGTGGTCTCTGGGTCTGGTGGTCTGGTGGGTCTGGTGGGTCGTGGTGGGTCTGGTGGGTCTGGTGGGTCTCGTGGTCTGTGGGTCTGGTGGTTCTGGTGGGTCGGGGGGGTGGGGGGGGTCTGGTGGTCTGGTGGTCTGGTGGGTCTGGTGGGTCTGGTGGGTCTGGTGGGTCTCTGGTCTGGGTCTGGTGGGTCTGGGTCTCGTGGATGTAAATGAATTCTTTCCGGGTCTCGTGGGTCTCTTGGGAGGGCATCAGGATCATCTGAATGTGTGTTTAATGAAAAGCCACAACCACAAGTGTTTTTCATTTTGTTTTATGAGCTCAGTACTGCAGCGCTACACACAAAATACACACAAAATACACACACACACACAACACACATATATACACACAATACACACACAACACACATATATACACACAAAACACACACAACACACACAAAATACACACACAAAATACACACAGCACACACACAACACATATATACACACACAACACACACAAAACACACACACACACACACAACACACACAAACACACACATACACACAATATACACACAAAACACACACACACACACAACACACACAAACACACACATACACACACACACACACAAACACACACAACACACACACACAAACACACACACAGACACACACACAGACACACACACACACACACACTCAGGCCTCGGGATGAAAAGTCCAAACGTTGAAAAGTCGCTCACACAGTTTTACTTTTATAAACAATAGACTTGTATAAAATTGTGCTATTCATAACACTATATATATTATATATACTATATATATATATATAATATATATATATATATATATAGATAGATAGATAGATATAGATATATATATAGATAGATAGATAATATAGATAGATAGATAGATAGATAGACAGATAGAATATATATAGATATAGATAGATATAGATAGATAGATAGATAGATAGATATAGATAGATAGATAGATAGATAGATAGATAGATAGATAGATAGATAGATATAGATATATATTCTCAAAGAGAGAGAAAAAAATGTAGTTAATTTCCATAAATGATTTAATATTCAGTCGTGTTATGTAACATCTTTATTATCCATAAATGAGTCATATATATTTAATAATAATAGAAGAAGAATACAACGAGCTCTGATGTATCTGTGAGTAAAATACAAGACACAGAATCCATAAAACTAAATCTAAGAGATTTACTACTGACCAAAATCTATTTAAGAAATAATTCATCATCCAAATTTCACCAGAAATTTCAAAATCAGCAAAAAGTGAAGAAAAGTGAAGATATGAGACAGCATAAAATCATTTTTTCTTTCTTTTCTTTTTTCTTTAAAATACATACATATACATTTTACATATAAAATACAATTATATATATAAACTTCTTTTTATTTTTGTTTTTAATGTATTTATTTTTTATATCTTTTTAATTTGTGTTTATTTGCCATATTTTCTGACCATATTGTTTTTCTTTACTTTTTTATTTTTTACAAAGTTATTCTATAGGCCTGTGACGTACATTTACAGTGACATTACGCTGGGGGTGTTCTACATGGATCTCTAGGGTGGAATGTTCAGCGGTTACCACGGTGACATGAACAACCTCTGTCAAAAAATGAGTTAAGATCATCTAAAAACCCGGAAAAAATACAAAATGGATTTAAACATCGCATTTTCATTTTCCTGTGCAACAGAACACAACAATACAGAATAAATGTAACATGTGTACATCATTTTAATTTTTTTTATATATTTTTAATTTTTATTTAAAATGTGATTGTTATTTTTTTTTATGTTTATGTATTTTTTTATGTTTATTTATTTGTTTAGCTTTTTTTTTTAACCTTAATACTTTTTTTTTTTTTTTTTTTTACAAAGTGTTTTTCGAGGCCGGTGTCGTACATTTTCTCGTGTTTATCTCTCTCCCGTCACGGTGATAAAATCCAGACTCTCCTCGGACTCTAAACTTGTGCAGGATTCCTCTCTGCTGTGGTGAATCTTCGGAATGCTCTGGTTTTCGAGGAAATAAATGCAGGTCACCGTAAAATGGCCGCCCCTCGTGCACGCTCACACACACACACACACACACACACACACACACACACACACACACACACGCTCGCATTTGTCTCCCGCCAGCACAGAGCAGAACAAATACCTGTGTCAAGAACAGGAAGACGCGGGACAATAGCGGCGGCGTGAGGGATGGGCCGGGGGGCGGGGGGGCGGCGAGGGGTCGGGAAGGGGTCAAAGTTCAGTCTGTGTTCACACCAGCTCCACGTTCCGATGTTATAAAAGCGAAGGAAAAGTCAGAACCGCGACGGAAGAAGCTGCGTCCCAACGTCAGGTTTATAAACGTGTGAAGAAATACAGTCCTTATAATTCCTCATGAAAATGATTATTCGGAATTAAACTTAATTCCAAAGTAAGTGGGTGATTCATTCTGATTTTAAACCCAAATTAATTTATTCCTCAATCATGTAAACTTCTTAGAAATCTTAAAATTAATCCCGGTCGTTTCAGCGCATGTTCGTTGAGGATCCGGTGTCCTGTCGATTTGAGCTCCCGAGGCAAAAGGTTTTATTGTCTGTTTGGACCAGTTAAGCATCGACATGTGCGTGTTTGATTTGCGGCAGAAAACCTACGGTAGATGATTGAATAGTTTGGGTTTAATTTTTTATTTTATCGTTATCGTTAAATATTATATATTTAACACTATTTACTGTATTTTCCGGAGTATAAGTTGCTCCAGAGTATAAGTCACACCAGCCAAAAAATGTGTAATGAAGAAGAAAAAACATATATAAGTCACTCCAGAGTATTAGTCGCTCCAGAATATAAGTCGCTCCAGAATATAAGTTGCACTGGAGAATAAATCGCTCCAGAGTATAAGTCGCACTGGAGTATAAGTCGCACTGGAGTATAAGTCGCACCGGAATATAAGTCGCACCAGCCAAAAAATGTGTAATGAAGAAGAAAAAACATATATAAGTCGCTCCAGAGTATAAGTCGCTCCAGAGTATTAGTCGCTCCAGAATATAAGTCGCTCCAGAATATAAGTTGCACTGGAGAATAAATCGCTCCAGAATATAAGTCGCACTGGAGTATAAGTCGCTCCAGAGTATAAGTCGCACCAGCCAAAAAATGTATAATGAAGAAGAAAAAACATATATAAGTCGCTCCAGAATATAAGTCGCACTGGAGTATAAGTTGCTCCAGAGTATAAGTCGCACTGGAGTATAAGTCGCTCCAGAGTATAAGTCGCTCCAGAATATATGTCGCTCCAGAATATAAGTCGCACTGGAGTATAAGTCGCACTGGAGTATAAGTCGCACCAGCCAAAAAATGTGTAATGAAGAAGAAAAAACATATATAAGTCGCACCGGAGTATAAGTCGCTCCAGAGTATTAGTCGCTCCAGAATATAAGTCGCTCCAGAATATAAGTTGCACTGGAGAATAAATCGCTCCAGAATATAAGTCGCACTGGAGTATAAGTCGCTCCAGAGTATAAGTCGCACCAGCCAAAAAATGTATAATGAAGAAGAAAAAACATATATAAGTCGCTCCAGAGTATAAGTCGCTCCAGAATATATGTCGCTCCAGAATATAAGTCGCACTGGAGTATAAATTGCTCCGGAGTATAAGTCACACCAGCCAATACATGTGCAATGAAGAAGAAAAAACATATATAAGTCATACTGGAGTATAAATCGCACCAGAGTATAAGTTGCACTGGAGCATAAGTCGCACCAGCCAAAAAATGTGTAATGAAGAAGAAAAAACATACATAAGTTGCTCCGGAGTATAAGTCGCAGTAAACACCCAAACCATGAAAAAAAAGTGCAACTTATAGTCTGAAAAATGCTTGGGTGTTGGGTCCTCAGGACGACGGCCCCATGTCGCTCCTTCAATCTGTGCCCAGACCAGACTTTCAATATCGAGCACCCGCCCCAGATCTGGCTCCAGGGTGGGGCCTCGGTAACACCAACAACGTAAGTGGCCTTTATTTTATTTTATTTATTTATTTATTTATTTAATAGGGACAGTGTATATTAATGAACATATGGATCCGGTCAAGTGGTAACGGAGGGAAACAGGGGCAGATTTTTGACATTCAAATGTCTCTTATTCAGAAACTAGAGGGACTATTGAAATAAGTAAAGTATCAGAATGTAGGAAAGAGTTACACTCCAACAGGGTCAAGTTAAACCTGTGATATTCTTTCAAGTTGTTGACAAAAAATTTTTAAAACTCATGTTGGTAACGGAGGGAATGAAATATGCAGCACTTTTTGGGCAATAAATCCAAACAGTGATAACTGTTCTCACTTACATATCCTTAACAAACTGGTTTGAATATTTGCTTCATATAGTTTTAGGATTAGGTTGAAAAACCTCTTACTTTTTGACTAATGAAATTTTTTATTAAGAAAGGTCATGGTAACGAAGGGAAAAGTAACGGAGGGAAAATTGTCCAACCAAGTAGAAGGTGCAGGATTTTACATCATTTGTCGCTTTTTTCTTCTGAATACTTTAATATTACTTCAAAATGAAAGGAAACTATTTCTATAAAATATGTCAGTCCTTCCAAGCAAATTTTTATTATTTCAAATACATTTTTTGGGAAAAATCATGTCCCTTCATCAACAGTTCAAAGATGGAATAACACAAGATATGATGAAATACATCCATTTATTTACATGATTTGCAGGTCTTTGAAATTTGGGAAATAATTTTTGTTCCATGTTTCATACATGGTCTGTTTAAAACATATGGAACTTTAGAACCAAAAATGGTACAGAAAAAAAGGTCAACAGTTTCATAAACTAGAGTACATATGTATCTGTTACATATGTACAATACAATACAATACATTTTTATATCAGATGCATTAACTTGAATTTTTGGCCTTGCTGTTTACTTCTGCTTGATCTTCTTGCCCATCTACAACATTGCAGTGTAAATATTCCAGAATATAGCAAGAATACTCATGTCCATCTGTCGTCCCTCGGCAGGTGACACCACAAATTTAACAGAAAAAACAAAAACAAGTGACAGTTATACATTAAAAGTGTCCACAAGTCTGGTTTTCCTTTAGCCGCTGTTTCAAGTAGGACTTGAAAGTGGCAAGAGTTGGAGTTTCTCAAAATTTTGTGCTTCTGACTGAGACACACTTTGTCTGAATGTGGAGCGTCTGTGTGGAGCTCACAGTCCCCCAGGTCATGGCCTTAGTTCCCTCTGACAGTCTTTACTTTAATAAAATCCTGTAACAGAGGGGGGGCAAGTCCATGCAAAACTTTACAGATAAAACATCCATATTTAAAACCAATAAAATTATTAAATTAAGGAGATTATTCTTATCTAAAACAGTGCAGTGGTGAAATGACAGTGGTTTCTTGTCCAGTATTTTTATGGCTTTTTTTTAAAAAGTGATTCGATGGGTTTGAGTTTTGTGCCAGCAGCGAGTGACCATGTGGTTATGCAATACTCTATATGAGACAGAATCATGGAGTGTAAAAACATTTGTGCCGCATACAGAGTCATAAAAGATCTTACTTGTCTAAAATTCACTAAGTTAAAATGAACAGTTTTTGTGAGCTGCTTAATGTGTTTTCTTAAATGCCTTGTTTTTCTGCTCGTCATAAGAGCTTCTGAACCACTCTAAGGCTACGTTCAGACTGCAGGGCTTAACGCTCAATTCCGACTTTTTTGTGAAATCTGATGTTTTTGCGAGGTCGTTCACATTTCCAATTAAATGCGACTTGTATGTGACTCCAGTGTGAACATTAAAAGGCCCAAAAGTGTCCCGCATGTGACACTGGAGACACGACGACGTCAACCGCAGCAAGAGTCGCCTAAACATGGACGCAGCATCGAGCACCTGGAGATTTTAAAGTTCCTCTCGTACCGGAGCCAGAACATGAACAACTTACTTGTTTTAAGGAGGAGATTGAGAAGGAGAAGGACGAGGTTTTTGGCCGTGGTGTTTTGTGGGACAGTGTCCGTTGAAAGGAACGTGTGGATGTGGAGCCGGAGCCGAGAGTGGTGGGATAATGATGATGACGAAAAGAAAGTTTGTGTACATTTGTTGCTTGTTGATAACGTGTAGGTGGATGAATGCACTTTGACCGTTCAGACTGAAGTCGCATGTCAAAAGATCAGATATGTATCAGTTTCAGGAGCACATATCCAAGTGTCCTGGGTCACATTTGAAAAAATCTGATCTGTGTCATTCAGACTGACATTAAAAGATCAGATACAGGAACATAGGGGCCAAAAAATCGGATTTGGGTCACTTCAGGCTGCAGTCTGAACGCAGCCTTAGTCTGACCCGTTCACCAGGACCTGTTTGCTTTGGGCGACCCGACCAGGGGAATGAAGCTCCAACAACAAACTGTAGTTCCCGGGATCAGTCGGGCTCAAACCCCTCGACCACATCAAGGTTCAAGGAGGCGTCTTGTTCACGAGTGAGGGGAGGACGGAGTGTGAGATTGACAGGTGGATCGGTGCAGCGTCGGCAGTGATGCGATCGCTGTATGGGACCGTTGTGGTGAAGAGGGAGATGAGTCAAAAGGCGAAGCTCTCGATTTACCGTCAAACTACCTCACATCTGCTCATGAGTTCTGGGTAATGACCAAAAGGACGAGATCACGGATACAAGCGGCCGAAATGAGTTTTCCTCTGCAGGGTGGCTGGGCGTCTCCCTTAGAGACAGGGTGAGGAGCTCAGTCACACGGGAGGAGCTCGGAGTAGAGCCGCTGCTCCTCCACGACGAGAGAAGCAGCTGTTCTGATTCCTCCTGGACGTCTCCCTCAGGACGTGTTCCGGGCATGTCCTACCAGAAGAAGGCCCTGGGGAAGACTCGGGACACGTTGGAGGGACTATGTCTCTGGGCTGACCTGGGAACACCTCCGGATCTCCCAAGAAGAGCTGGAGGAAGTGTCTGGGATGAAGGAAGTCTGGGAGTCTCTGCTTAGACCCCAGATAAGTGGAAGAAAATGGATGGATGCATGAAAAAACATGTTTTGTTTCATTCACACGTTTGAGTAAATCTTTATTATGAGTCTGTCTACATCTCCAAAAACCTAAAAATGCTCTGTTCCAATTTGTGATGTCATGAAGTGGTAGTTTTCAAGTGCACAGCTCCTTTTACCTTTAGTTCAGGAGAGATCGGCTGAATAAAATCACCCAAATGATTCTAGTGAAGCTGTGTGGAGTTTAAAACACCATGGAGCACTTCCTGTATTATTACCACGTGACATCACAAGGTGGAATGGAGTGTTTTCCGTTTTGAGAGAAGAACTCAGCCTAAATCTAGAGGGTTCGTGTGTTAAACGTGTGAATGAAACAAAACATAACTCCAGGTCTGTTTGTTAGCGTGTTATCAGCGTTATCCTGCAGAGATCCCAGCCTGCTCTTGTGGCCGTCCCTCCTCGCTGCAGAGCCCGTATGCTAATGTGAACTCCCGCTCACCCTGAACACATCGTCTGACCTGACATTGGACCCGGCCCTCCCTCTGCTCCTGCGCCTCCTCCTCCTCGTCCCAGCAATCATAAAACAAACAACGTGAAGGATGAATCTGACACGGACAACACAAGGAGGAATTCTCATGTATTTAAGGAGGAATTCTCGTGTATTTAAGGAGGAATTCTCGTGTATTTAAGGAGGAATTCTTAGGGAGCAAGAAAGCTTTCAGAAATATTTGTGGTTAGGATAGAAATCTGTGCATATTTGGGAAATCGGTGCATATTTGGCTGTGGTTGAGCATAAAATAAATATTCGTAAACTCTCGAATGAATCCAGTGGTAAAAATAAAATGTGTTGAACCAGGATTTCCCAAATATGCACGGATTTCTATCCCATTTACACAAATATTTCTGAAAGCTTCTTACTTCATAAATTCTGGTGTATTTAAGGCAAACCTTTGGTGTATTTAAGGAGGAATTCTCATGTAGTTAAGGCGGAACATCTGATCTAATTAAGGTGAAATTCTCATATATTTAAGGAGGAATTCTCGTCCATTTTAGGAGGAATTCTGACATTTAAGGCAGATCTCTGATCTATTTAAGGTGGAATTCTCATGTATTTAAGGCAGAATTCTGGTGTATTTAAGGCAGTCCTCTGATCTATGTAAGGTGAAATTATTATGTATGTAAGGTGGAATATTCTGTCTTATGTCTGAGAAGGTAACGGTAAAAAGGAGTAGTGCAAGAAGCATACTTACGTTGTTATATGTTTAATTTATTTTTATGTTATGTTATTTTTATTTTGTTTTATGTTGTTTATTTTATTTTATTTTATTTTTTTTGTTTTATTTTTTTTATTTTTTTATTTTTATTAATTTAATTTTAATTTAATTTATTTAATTTATTTAGTTTTATTTTTTTTATTTAATTTATTTTTATTTTTTTATTTGTTTTTATTTTTTTATTTTTTTTTTTTTTTTAATTAATTTTTTGTTTTGTTTTATTTTATTTATTTTATTTTATTTTGTTTTATTTTATTTTTACTTTATTTTTATTTTGTCTTATTTTTATTTTGTTTTATTTTTACTTTGTTTTATTTTTATTTTGTTTTATTTTTTTTTATTTTATTTTATTTTTATTTATTTTTAATTTTTTATTTTTTTTTGAATTTTTTTAAAATTTTATTTCATTTTATTTTATTTATTTTTATTTTATTTTTTTATTTTTAATTTTATTTTGTTTTTATTTTTTTTTTATTTTACTTTGTTTTATTTTATTTTGTTTTATTTTATTTTATGTATTTTATGGACATATCTACCACATTGTCCTGATGTTGTGTTCACTTGTTCCAGATTTGACTCTCAGGTCTTGCACACACCTCTGACCTGAATACTTTTGTCTTGTCACCTCTTCCCCACTATAACTCTGGACTTATTAGCACAAAAAACAAAATTAATTCATATTCACATCGACAAAGTGTCCTCAAAACTGCACCTCAACGTTGTACGAACGTTTCCTCTGACAAGCCGAGACCGCGCCCTTTCCCCAGACTACACAAACACGCCGAGTCTGGGCTTTCGGGTGGGCGTGATGAACGGGTGACCGGACAAATCCACGGCCCCCCTCTGTCAATATCAAAGGAACGTGGAGATTTAAAGCTCCTAAATTAAACAAAACCGACTCCTGTGAGCTTTTAGACACGTTGTAATCGTGTTTAGGCCTGTCACGACGTCACGAAGTTTAAAGTTCGACGAAAAACGATAATAGTGAAATTAAAGTGGAGATTTAAACCACAAAAATGACTCTAAAACTACAAAATTGTTAAAAAATCATGAGCTGCAATAAATAAACAGCAGAATAAAAAGCTTAGTACTTAGTAAATAACCAAACATTTTCCAGTGGTGCAAAGAAAATGTAAAATATTGACCTTAAAAATATGTTGTTTCATTTTACCTTTGAGATTCGGTGGCGACTCCATCGAAAAATGTGACGCTTAATCGATTCTCTGACTTCAATCGTTTCATTTTCGACTGTTTTTGTTTTCGTCCTCGGACCCTAAACGTTACAGTCAGCCCGACCTTTGCCCTTTGACCTCCCGTGTGTTCAGAGGCTCCTCCAGCAAAGAGAGGCACTCCGCAGGACAATGGGCAGATAAGTGTGGAAATGGGAGGAAGAGAGAGAGAGTGCTTGGATCAGCGTGACCTTTGACCCCCCGAGCCCGGATGACCCGAGCGGCGGCGGCGGTCGGTCGGTGTGCGGGTCGTCCACAGGTCAGACGGAGCGCCCACTTGCACTGGGACCGCTGCAAGAGTATCAGGGTTTGGGGGAATGTATCGCAATGTTTTTCTGTTTATTTTTAACAAGAGGTGTGTCCATGTGAAAACTCGTCAACATTATTGAGATGTAACTAAAACGACACGCACAGAGGTCTTCACGTAACTGTTACCGAGCAACAATAATGTTAAACATATTTCACTTGTGTGGAGTTTTCCCTGTGAACACGTCACATATTTAGATCATCGTGTTCACTTTTACTGTGGTGAAAACGCTTTATTTACTGTAAACAATGTACTAACATGTTTAATAATAAGTTTTGTTTTTGACGCTCTCGGCCTCCCTCCTTTCGCTCTCTGCACTAAGTCACTCCCCCCTCAGAGCACACACCAGCATCACAACACAATCATCGTGTACCGGGCTAATGAAACATGATTATCACTGACATCATTGTGACATCACAATGACATCACTGTGACATCATTGTGACATCACAATGACATCACTGTGACATCATTATGACATCATTATGACATCGCTGTGACATCATTATGACATCACTGTGACATCATTATGACATCATTATGACATCACTGTGACATCATTATGACATCACTGTGACATCATTATGACATCACTGTGACATCACAATGACATCATTATGACATCACTGTGACATCATTATGACATCACTGTGACATCATTATGACATCACTGTGACATCATATGACATCACTGTGACATCATTATGACATCACTGTGACATCATTATGACACCACTGTGACATCATTATGACATCACTGTGACATCACATGACATCATTATGACATCACAATGACATCATTATGACACGGTGGCTTTGTCGGCAAGGTGGCTGACTGGCTAGCACTCATGCCTCACAGCAAGAAGGTTCCGGGTTTGATTTCCGGGTCGCCCTGTGTGGAGTTTGCATGTTTCTCCCCGTGTCTGGATGGTGCTCCAGTTTCCCTCATCAACACAAAACATGTTACAGGTCTCCAAGAACAGTTGATAGTTAAAGGTCAAATAAATACAATCAATCAATGAACCTAGTGGCAATAACTGGGTCCTTAGGCAAGACACTTCACCCACATTTGCCTAGTATGAAAGTGGTGTGTGCGTGAGTGATGGTGGTGGTCGGAGGGACTGATGGCGCCGATTGACATGGCAGCTGCGCTTCTGTCAGTCTGCCCCAGGGCAGCTGTGGCTACAACAGCAGTTTACCATCACCAGGTATAGAGTGAGTAAATGAATAATGCTGAATAAAGCTCTGTAAAGCGCTATATAACCAAAGACGTACTTACTTACATCACTGTGACATCACTGGTACATCATTATGACATTATTGTGACATCATCATGACATCATTATGACATCACAATGACATCACTGTGCATAAAGTGTGTTCTTTCAGCTGCGGTGCCACTTCTTAATTTAATATGTTTTATCTAAGTTGTGGGGTGAAGCCAGTGTGTCTCTGTGCGTCTCAGTGTGTCTCTGTGTGTCTCAGTGTGTCTCTGTGTGTCTCTGTGTGTCTCAGTGTGTGTCTCAGTGTGTGTCTCAGTGTGTCTCAGTGTGTCTCAGTGTGTGTCTCAGTGTGTGTCTCAGTGTGTCTCAGTGTGTGTCTCAGTGTGTGTCTCAGTGTGTCTCTGTGTGTCTCAGTGTGTCTCTGTGTGTGTGTCTCTGTGTGTCTCAGTGTGTGTCTCAGTGTGTGTCTCAGTGTGTCTCAGTGTGTCTCAGTGTGTGTCTCAGTGTGTCTCAGTGTGTGTCTCAGTGTGTCTCAGTGTGTCTCTGTGTGTGTCTCAGTGTGTGTCTCTGTGTGTCTCAGTGTGTGTCTCAGTGTGTCTCAGTGTGTCTCATGTGTGTGTCTCTGTGTGTCTCTGTGTCTCTGTGTGTCTCAGTGTGTCTCAGTGTGTGTGTCAGTGTGTGTCTCAGTGTGTGTCTCAGTGTGTGTTCAGTGTGTGTCTCAGTGTGTCTCAGTGTGTCTCTGTGTGTGTCTCAGTGTGTCTCAGTGTGTGTCTCAGTGTGTGTCTCAGTGTGTCTCTGTGTGTGTCTCAGCGTGTCTCTGCGTGTCTCAGTGTGTGTGTTTCAGTGTGTGTCTCTGTGTCTCAGTGTGTGTTTCAGTCAGTGTGTCTCAGTGTGTCTCAGTGTGTCTCTGTGTGTGTCTCTGCGTGTCTCTGCATGTCTCAGTGTGTCTCTGTGTATCTCAGTGTGTCTCAGTGTGTCTCTCAGTGTGTCTCAGTGTGTCTCAGTGTGTCTCAGTGTGTCTCTGTGTGTCTCTGTGTGTCTCAGTGTGTCTCAGAGTGTCTCTGTGTATCTCAGTGTGTCTCTCAGTGTGTCTCAGTGTGTCTCAGTGTGTCTCAGTGTGTCTCAGTGTGTCTCAGTGTGTCTCAGTGTGTCTCAGTGTGTCTCAGTGTGTGTCTCAGTGTGTGTGTCTCTGTCAGTGTGTGTCTCAGTGTGTCTCAGTGTGTGTCTCAGTGTTTCTCTGTGTGTCTGTGTGTCTCAGTGTGTCTCAGTGTGTGTCTCTGTGTCTGTGTCTCAGTGTGTCTCAGTGTGTCTCAGTGTGTGTGTGTCTCAGTGTGTGTCTGTGTGTCTCAGTGTGTGTGTCTCAGTGTGTGTCTCAGTGTGTGTGTGTCTCAGTGTGTCTCAGTGTGTGTCTCAGTGTGTCTGTGTGTGTGTCTCAGTGTGTCTCAGTGTGTGTGTGTCTCAGTGTGTCTCAGTGTGTGTCTCAGTGTGTGTCTCAGTGTGTCTCAGTGTGTCTCAGTGTGTGTGTGTGTCTCAGTGTCAGTGTGTCTCAGTGTGTCTCAGTGTGTCAGTGTGTGTCTCAGTGTGTGTCTCAGTGTGTGTGTCTCAGTGTGTGTGTCTCAGTGTGTCTCAGTGTGTCTCAGTGTGTGTCTCGTGTGTGTCTCAGTGTGTGTCTCAGTGTGTGTCTCAGTGTGTCTCAGTGTGTGTCTCTGTGTCTCAGTGTGTCTCAGTGTCTCAGTGTGTGTGTCTCAGTGTGTCTCTCAGTGTGTGTTCTCTGTGTGTCTCAGTGTGTCTCAGTGTGTGTGTCTCAGTGTGTGTGTCTCAGTGTGTCTCAGTGTGTCTCTGTGTGTCTCAGTGTGTCTCAGTGTGTCTCAGTGTGTCTCTGTGTGTCTCTGTGTGTCTCAGTGTGTCTCAGTGTGTCTCAGTGTGTCTCAGTGTGTCTCAGTGTGTCTCAGTGTGTCTCAGTGTGTGTGTCTCAGTGTGTCTCAGTGTGTGTCTCAGTATGTGTGTGTCTCTGTGTGTCTCAGTGTGTGTCTCAGTGTGTCTCAGTGTTTCTCTGTGTGTCTCTGTGTGTCTCAGTGTGTGTCTCAGTGTGTCTCAGTGTGTCTCAGTGTGTCTCAGTGTGTCTCAGTGTGTCTCAGTGTGTGTCTCAGTGTGTCTCAGTGTGTCTCAGTGTCTGTGTGTCTCAGTGTGTCTCAGTGTGTCTCAGTGTGTCTCAGTGTGTCTCAGTGTCTCAGTGTGTCTCAGTGTGTCTCAGTGTGTGTGTGTCTCAGTGTGTCTCAGTGTGTCTCAGTGTGTCTCAGTGTGTGTCTCAGTGTGTGTCTCAGTGTGTCTCAGTGTGTCTCAGTGTGTCTCAGTGTGTGTGTCTCAGTGTGTCTCTGTGTCTCTGTGTGTCTCTTGTCAGTGTGTGTGTCTCAGTGTGTGTGTCTCAGTGTGTGTGTGTCTCAGTGTGTGTTGTGTCTCAGTGTGTGTCTCAGTGTGTCTCAGTGTGTCTCTGTGTGTCTCAGTGTGTCTCAGTGTGTCTCAGTGTGTGTCTCTGTGTGTCTCAGTGTGTCTCAGTGTGTCTCAGTGTTTCTCTGTGTGTCTCGTGTGTATGTCTCAGTGTGTCTCAGTGTGTGTCTCAGTGTGTGTCTCTGTGTGTCTCAGTGTGTGTCTCAGTGTGCGTCTCAGTGTGTTTCTGTGTGTCTCTGTGCGTGTCAGTGTGTCTCAGTGTGTGTCGACCTTTAATTTCTTTCTGAAAACTTCGAGTGTCTGACTCCTCGGGACCTTTGGGTGCCACGGTGACTCTGACATATGTAAAGTTTGTGCGGGACACCAGCGTCTCCCGCTCCACAGAGAGAATCACCCGTCTCCTCCTCCCACTCTGACGTCTGAAGTCATGACCCTGTCTCCACCGCACCAGCCCCTGCTCCTGTCCTGCACCTGCCTGCACCTGCCTGAGACTATCTCCCAGTGTAATTTAGAGCAGAGCGGAGCTGTAAAGTGGAGCAGAGGAATAATGAGCGCGCGGCTCACTCAAACACATCGGGGTGTAAATGAAGCGTCCTGGGTACATCTGGTGTCGCGCTGAAATGCCTCCCCCTCTCCGCTGCAGGCTCACGCTCTGATTTACAGCCGCTGACACCACACGACGCGCGCACCACACCCCGGTCCCCGCTCCGCCGCCGCATCAATCCAGCGCTCCACGTGCACGCTCGCAGGCGGCCACGTGCACGCGCAGCAGCTGGGACACTAATTAGCTCCACCATGCACGGCACACTCATCAACGTTAGGCCGCTCTCTCTGCTAATTCACAGATCAATTTACTTTTATGGATTCTTTATTGGAATAATAACTCAAGGCCAAGGCCCGCCTCCTCGGGTTGATTGGCAGCTTTAACCACCTGTTAGTGGACCTACATTTCCGCGCAGGCACATATTTGTGATTTGTACGTTATCTGAGGAGCGGGGAAGAGAGCGTTCAATCACACTCGGCATTAGCGACGTCAAATTAGCCAAGTTAGTTTTCATAAAGTTTCAGGATATTTTCTGAAACTCTTCATTTTACTTCTAATTGGTTTTCTTTCACCTAATTTGGCTCGGCTTGGGATTTCTGTGCTGCCGGGCTCTCATTTGTGATCCTACCTGGGTGCAACTTCATTTGGTCTTGATTTTTATTTTTTTTTTTCTTGGTGTTTGGGAGGAAACCTTTTAGAACTGTACACACAAAACTGCCCAATATTGAATATTATCACATTATTTGTCAGGGTTTGAGACCAAATGTTTAATGTTTTCTTTATTAAAATGCATAGAACAGGTTGAGAAAAAAAGTTGAAAAGTATTAAAATTAGTAAAGAACCTAGTCCTATAATCATGCACACAGGCATTATTCGATCAGAGAAAGAGTGAGTATAACTTTAGAAAAAACTTTAGAAAAGAAAAATGAAAAAAAGTGATTGTATTTCAGTTCGAGGGGTTAGTGTGTGAAATAACCTGAGTGATGATTTTAAAAAAGTCTAACACTGTAGAAGCCTTTAAAATAAGTTGTTTGTTTTTGTTTATATTTTATCTCTATGTCGTAAGTGAAACTGTAAACACTTGGAATTCTGTCATTGTTTGATAGAGTTTGATGTTATAAGTACTTTTTACTTCAGCCTAAACCCTTTCGGTCATGATCCGCGGGGTTGTAGTCTGTGTTTTGTTTTGTCGTGCTGCAAAACAACCAAATAACTACTACTACTACTACTACTACTACTACTACTACTACTACTACTACTACTACTGAACTTGGCACAAGTAACTGTGTCTGTAGCTGTGCACAGAAACCCCAGTCTTTCTCACTATACTGACATAAGTGACAGTGACATCACAGTGACATCACAGTGACATCAGTAAATGCATTTCTACCTTTCTAAAATTTGCTTTTACTGTTATGTGCATAAATCAAGATCCACTGAAAAAAACTTTTACCCTAACTATAAATCGATGTTCGGCGTTTCCACCTCCTCTTACTTATGCAACACTTTGAAATGTGCTTCAAGAAGAAGAGACACAGTCACATCACAGTGACATCACAGTGACATCACAGTGACATCACCATGACATGAAGATAGACATGCAATAATTTGATTATCCATCCAACTGGATGTTGCCTGGCATGTCGCAGTGTGTCACACTGCCATGCTGCTTTTCCTTACAAGGTGGAACTCGGGTACTTGAACTCCTTCACTTAAGGCTTGAGACTCGAGGCTTGAAACTTCATTCCTCCCCTCACCTCTGGTCATGAGCTCTGGGTAATAACCTAAAGGACGAAATGAGTTTCCTCCGCAGGGTGTCTGGGCGCTCCCTTAGAGACAGGGTGAGGAGCTCAGTCACACGGGAGGAGCTCGGAGTAGAGCCGCTGCTCCTCCATGTCAAAAAGAGCCAGCTGAGGTGGCTGTACCAGATGCCACCTGGGTATCTCCCTCCCTCCCCGGAGGAGCTGGAGGAAGTGTCTGGGGTGAAGGAAGTCGGGGAGTCCCTGCTTAGACTGATGCCCCTGTGACCCGGCCCTGAATAAGTGGAGAAAATGAATGGATGATTGGGGAACTGGAACCTCAGAAGAACTCAGAGACTGAGCAAAGATGAGTTCATGATGGCTGCGGCCAGTGTCACTTTTAAGTATGAAATGTTTTCACTGTGTTTGGAGCTTTGGTGGTTTAAATGTCAATGCCAGTCACTTGTATTACTGCAGTACCTTACTGTGTCCATGTCACTGTCTGTGGTTCTGGTGGTCGGTGTTGCGGCGGCCGGCGTAGTGATGGTCGGTGTTGCAGCCGATATTGAACAGACAGACAGATAAACAACAACAATAACAACTTCCCGGTTGATGTCCATGTTTATCTTCAAGTCGGACACGCGACTTGCGAAGTGTGAAAGTGATGTCATATCTGAGGTGCGAGTGGGAGATGGATGGATAATCGAACACATCATAAGTACATGGTTAAGTCATTCTAATTCAGCTCTGTGATTCCCTCAAAGCTTCTCAGAGGATCACCGAAAATTCCTAAAAAACAGATTTAGTTTTATTTTTGTAAGACAGTAGTGTGTGTTGCGGCGGTGGTTGTTGCGGTGGCTGGCATTGCGGCGGTCGTTGTGGTGGTCACTGCTGTGGCGGCCGGCGTTTGCAGGGGTCGGCGTTGCAATAACAGCTTTCCGGTTGGCGTCCACGTTTTTTTTTTTTTCAAGTCGGACACACGACTTCCGAAGTTTGAAAGTGACGTCATATCCGAGATCCGAGTGGGAGATGGGTGGATAATCGAACGCACCATAAATACATGATTAATTCAGCGCTGTGATTTCACCCAAAGCTTCTCAAAGAGTCGCTAAAATTCCTAAAAAATTATTTTGTTTTATTTTGTAAGACAGTAGTGTGTGAGGTACAAGAAGGATATTTAGGTCATCGCCATCTCCTCTGGTAAAATAAATCGGAAACCACTGTCATGCTCCACGTCTCGATATATTGTTCTTGCTCTTGAAAAGACATGAAGTCCGGACCGTCTTTGAGTCATTTATTGCAACCACACACACAGAGAGAGAGAGAGAAACACGACCGGCCGCCTGCGCTTCCATCAGCCGGGAAGAGCCCAGTATCAGCATTCCCATTCTGCTCATGATTTGATTCTCACACTTCTTTCTCCTCGCCCTCACAAAGGCGGCGATAGGAGGTGGTGGCGAGGGGGGGGGGGGGGGGGGGGGGGAGCGCACCAGAGCAGCCCAGAGAAGGTGAGGCGGCGGCGGGTTGAAAAGTTCACGCTGCTCCCCGCGGGCCATAAACGAGGAGCTCTGACACGGCTCTCCATCACGCGCTCACACTGCTGCTCCGGCTCCTACAGGCGGCGGAGAGGGAGACCTGAAAAGGCGAGGCTGCGCGAGCTCGCCGCAAACTGACACCGAATCTGTCCCTATAATAATAAACTAACGCAGATTGTTGTCATCTGTCTGCGCTGAAACACGGGCAATCGCCGCTCGCATCACCACCGGAGCTGGCTTTGCCTTTTTTTTACACGTTTCGCTCTATTTGAATATTTTTTAAGTCCCGTTCCTGATTTTTTTTTTTTTTTTTTTTCCCCCCTCCTCAAGTATCCGAAGTAAAATGTGTTTTGTCCCAGCGCAGATATTGTAGAAGCGTCTCTCGAGGTCAAAATAAGTCTGCTGTGTGCTGTCTGCATCTAATCAAAAAAGCATTTTATTGTCAGAGAATCAGGAAGTGCAAGGTTAGCATGTTTGTTGTTGAGCAAAACTTCACTCTGGTTTCTGAGAGTTGTGAAAAGCTCTTAAAAAGTCATCACGGTGAATAATTAAGATGCACTTTGGACCTCTGCAGGTAAAGGTAGAGCGTCTTTTTGTAATTAAAATGTTGTTTTTTTAGCAAATAATCTGAAATAAAATGTTTTCTTCAGTTGTAAACTAAAAGAGAATCAGTTCAGAGAGTGAGTGATGGTGGTTACAAGAGGATTTTATTAATCCGTGTGTCATTCATTCATTCGTTTTTCAATATAAAACCAAAATTAAGAAAACAAAAAAACTACAATTTTCTTCATTATTTGTCCCCAAAACCAAAATTTTAAAAAACTGATAATGATTCATTTTTTTCAGTTTTTGATTTAGTGTTTAAATGAAAAATGAAAAAACAGAAAACGGACGTTTCCCGTTTCCGTGACTTCTGTGACTGAACCAGGACTGAATCAGGACTAAAACAGGACTAAACCATTTTCAGTCCTCGTCTGGTCCCAGTCTCAGTCCCGGTCTCAGTCCTGGTCCCAGTCCCGTTCTGGTCCCGGTCCAAGTCCTGGTCTCAGTCCATGGTCTGGTCCAGGACCTGGTTAGTCCTGATTCAGTCCTGGTTCAGTCCTGGTTTAGTCCTGATTTAGTCGCTAAATCAGGACTTTAGCGATTCAGTCCGACATCTCAGTTTAAGTCACGTTCCTGATTTTTTTTCTCCCCAAGTATCTGAAGTAAAATGTGTTTTGTCCGAGTACGGATATTGTAGAATGTTGTTTTTTTTTAGCAAATAATAATCAACTAAAATATTTTCTTCAGTCGTGAACTAAAGCAGAATCAGTTCAGACAGCGTCACTGACATTCGGAGCAAGTTCTGTTGTTGTGTCCTTAAACAAGACACTTCATCGTGCGTGAGTGATGGTGGTTGTAAGAGAATTTAAGTCCTCCTATTATTGATGAGAAATAAACTTCTCCTGCGTAAGACGTCCAGTTTGTCTTCAGCCTTTTACTTCCATCCTTTCTTGGACATGCTGAAAACGTCTACAGCAGTGGTGCTCTGACGTAGCCAGATTCAGACTTTGTGGAAACCGTGTGACCTCACAGCATTAGGATTCCTTCGCTTTGAGGTCGGCAGGTACTTTTTTTATTTAACCAGTCGTTGCTGTTTGGTTGTGACGTATGTGATGCTCCAAATCCCGTAGGAAGAAGGACAATAACGTCTTTCCCCTTGATAAAATTCACCAAACATCCAACATCCAAATATCCATCTCGACGTTTTATTACCTCCGCCAAAGAGGTTATGTTTTTGCCGGCGTTTGTTCAGGATTTGTTGGAAATGTGAAAAGGAAGAACTGATTTCATTTTGGGGCTGATCCGGAAGAAATCCGGATTCTGGTCATTTTAAATTTTAGTAACTTTGGTAAATGGGGCCAAAAATGTTGTTTCTCAATATTCGGTTAATTATTGATCAAACCCCATGAAATTTGACTCAGGGATGGACAATGGGATCCTCTTTCATATTCCAAATTGAAAGATACAAGACAAATATTTATGGAAAACACAATAAATATGAGGGGGACCGTAGTCCTTCTCTGACTGCTTTTCTAGTTTACTGTTGTGTTGTTCCACAAAAGGACTCAGA